>NW_021703778.1:38973231-39532794 GCF_005190385.1 Monodon monoceros | reverse complement strand
TATATTATATTATATTATATTATATTATATTATATTATATTATATTATATCTTTCCTTCTGGCTTTTCTTGTCTCTAAAATAGTAAGAATAATACTATCTTGCTATCTCTCCATACAGCTCACGTGATGATTAAATGAGATATGAAAAGCTTAGGATGATGGTGGCCCATATAGTATCTCAAATAAACATTGTTGTTATTACTGGCACTGCCAATTTCATACAATGGTAATCCATTATGCTTGTAAAACATTTTCAGTGTACTCAAAGTTTTCATGTTCCCTACTGGTGAGGCAATTGTTATTATCTCCATTCATAGGGCATCAAGGAAGTTCAGTGACTTCACAAGGCTCGGTCTAGGAATGCCTGAGCTGGGAAGTAGAGTGGAGTGGCAGTTAAGAACACAGAGATCTGAATTTGGCTTTAGTACTTATTCACTATACAACATTGGGAACATTACACAGCCCCATCCAGCCCTCCAGTTCTTCATCTGTATAATGGTTTTCTCTTAGGATGTTGGGTAGTTCAAATAAAATAACCAATGAAAAGTACTTGCAGCTGTGCCTGCCACATATAGAATATGCTTGATAAACTTCAGTTGTTATCTTTTAACTCAAATTTTCTGAGTCCAGCACTCTTTACACTACATAACTCTAAAGACTTCACACTTCAGATACCTTTTTTAAAGTTAAAATTACCTGAGAATTGAGATAGAAGCCTACTCTCATCTAACAGGTGGTAAGAATGTGTACCTAAGGAGTATGCCTCAGAGTGGATATTAAACAGAGATAGATGTCCAGTGAGAAGGGCTTATATTCTCCTTTTAAACAGATTCAATATCATGTAAATATTCGATACTTCTCCACAGTCCAAAGACATGGCTGATTTCTTCTAAATATCCATTACCAAATAGATATAAAAGAATAAAGAGGAATTTCAACTGTCCAAGAGCTGCTGGAAGCCCAATTCTTCCAAGTCCCTATGATGTTGCACTTCACAGAAGAAACAAGCAGATAGCAGAGATGGAAGAAATGGAGAAATTATGATTATGAAGACCTGCTAGAGTCTATAGAAGATCTATCAAAAAAGTGGCCATGAAATCTTAATTTTTTAATAGAAAAGAAATATATTCTCCAATCCTGATTCCACTGACTGTTCTATACATGACCTTCAAACATTGACTGAAATTCTCTGCATTTCATTTTTCTTATTTCTAAGGTATATACAAATGAATGTCTTAGCTACTAGCACTATTGTTTGAATGAAATGAAATGATATATATGACTAGCTAGCACAGTGCCTGGCACATAGTAGATGCTCAGAAAACATTAAAATCTTTTCCTTGTGTTTGAAACATCACAGAACTTGAAGAAATGGTACGGAGTCTCTCATAGTCAGAGAATCCAAGTGAGAGCATGGTGGACATGAGATGGGGAGTTTCTTAAAAGAGAAATTTTGACACTATAATTATGGACAATTCCTATGAGACAGGAAATGCTGCTAAAGTAAGATATGTAGTGTCATGGGGAGCTCTCTAAAAAGCTCGAATTGCAAAAGGCCAAGGATACAAACATGGACGGGAAAGCATGTGAGCAAGGAGAAACATAAAACAGGTGTACAACCACCCCATGGGGATGCTGTGTCGGGGACTAAACCACAGCAAACTGATACTCTCAGAAATGCTACAAACAACCACCAGAGATTTTGCAGCTTTGCCTGGTGTAGGCAGCTGAATAGAAGACCACAGGCATCCTGCGTGGATGGAGATGATATAACTTTAACCTAGGAGGGAGCCCTGGCTGAACTCTGTATACATCTCCTCTGCAGGATCTGACTTGGGTATTAAGAAGATTACCATGACCATGGTAATTACCATGACCATTTCCATTACCATGTGTTGGAAAGAGATGGAAAGAGGACCAAGGTAGAATCCAGGAGATCAGTTAGGATTATACTATAACACCTCAAATTAAAAATGGTGGTAGATTGGACCAGGCAATTAGCAGTTGACAGTAAGAAGTAAAGGCTCCTGGATATATTTTTATATTTTATTATAAAAAATTTCAAACATATACAAAAATGGTGGGAACAGAAAAGTAGAGTGAGGACTCATCAAAAAACTTCAGATTGTGGCATATCTTGCTTTTTCTATACCCAGTCATTGTCCTCTGCTCCCACTGGATTAGCGAGAAGCAAATAACTAATCCATAAATAATTCGGTAGGTATCTCTAAAGGTTAGACTCTTGTTAAAAACATAATCACATTGTCATTTTACATCTGAAAAACTTAACGATAATTCCTTAGCAGCATCAAATATCTAACCAGTGATCAAATTTACTCTATCATCTCATAATTTTTGCTTTTACAATTTTCTTTTGCAAATCCGTGTTTAAACAAGGCCCATGCATTGCAGTTCTTTGACGTCTCCTAAGGTCTTATAACCTAGGGATTACACCTCCCCTTTTGTATTTTCCTTAAATGCATTTTTGAAGAAAATAGGTTGCTAGTACTGTAGATGTTCCAACACTTTAGGTTTTGCTGAATGCATCCTATGGGTTGTTTATTTGTTCCCTAAATATCTCATACTCTGGCAATTAAATTTAGATCCTTATTCAAATTGTTGTGGGGTTTTTTTGTTTTTTAAAGAATATTTCATAGATGGTGATATATATTTTCACTGGGATGCACTTAGTGTCTGAATTTCCCTCTTCTGTTTGATGTTAATATTGAACCGGGGGTGCCAATGCAGAGGTGCCAATGCAGAGGACACGGGTTTGAGCCCTGGTCCGGAAAGATCCCACATGCCACAGAGCACATAAGCCCGTGCGTTACAACTACTAAGCCTGCACTCTGGAGCCCTCGAGCCACAACTACTGAGCCCACGTGCCACAACTACTGAAGCCCATACACCTAGAGCCCACGCTCTGCAACAGAAGAAGCCACCGCTCGCCACAACTAGAGAAAGCCCACGCACAGCAACGAAGACGCAACTCAGCAATAAATAAAATTAATTAATTAATTAATTAATTAAAAAATATTGAGCCAGGGATTCAGATGTTGTCACCCTGGTCCATCATGGATTTCCCCTTAGTTTTGCACTTGATAGTCTTAGTAGACATCAGAAGCATTGCATTGATCCATTATTTCATTCAGGCTTTCAAACTAATGGTAGTGCAATAGCATTCTTTTTTTGCTCATTTTCTTTAAAATTCTAAACAGAATATTTTCCATATCAAATGTTTGACTTACTTTGAGGTATAATTTAAAAACAAAATGCAGATGGATGTTTATCTGCCTTATTTTGCCAGTTTTCAGAATGAGTTGTTTTCCTAGCATCCTCCAAAAGTGAACAATATGATTTTTGTTTTTGTATCATTATGAACTCCTGGATTTAAAATATTTGATACATTTCAATGCATTATCATAATTATTCTTTTTAGATAAATTTTTTTAGATAATTGTAAATTCACATGCAGTTCTAAGAAATAATACAGAGAGATACCAATGATAACATCTTGTGTAACTATAGTAACACTTCTCAGTCAGAACACTGACATTGATACAGTCAAGATACAGAACATTTCCATCACCACAAGTATCCCCCATGTTGTCCTTCTATAGCCATAGCCACCTCCCTCCCACTCCCTCCTATAACCCTGAAAACAACTAATCTGCTCTTTTTAGATATATATAATTTTATCAAGAATATTTTGTAAATGGAATCATACTATATGTAACCATCGGGACTGGCTTTTCTTACTTAGCATAATTCTCTGAAAATTCATCCAGGCTATAGTGTATATCAATAGCCCATTCCTTTTTATTTATAAGTACTATCTCATGGTATGGATGTATCAGAATTGATTTAAATATTCACCCTTCACAGAGCATCTGAGTTGTTTCTAGTTTCAGTATATTATTAATAGAGCTTCTATAAACATTCATGTACAGGGTTTTGTGTGACATAAATTCTCATTTCTCTGAGATAAATGTCCAGGAATACAATTGCTGATTCATATGGTAATTGCATGTTATTTTTTTTTAATTGTTTTCTGAGTGACTGTACCATTTTTTTTTATTACCACCAACAGTGTATAGATAATCAGGTTTCTCTGCATCCACATCAGCATTTGCTGTTGTTACTATTTTTTATTTTAGCCATTTGGCTATGTATGTGCTAATATCTCGTTGTGGTTTTAATTTGCATTTCCGTAATGGCTGATGGTACTGAAGTTCTCTTTATGTGCTCATTTTCCATCAATATTTCCTATTGAGAGAAAAGTGTCTTCAAGTCTTTTGTCCATTTCTAAAAGTTGAATTGTTTGCTTTACCACCTGTTGAGTTTTAAGAATTCTTTATATATTGTGGAGAGTAGTCCTACACTGCATATATGGTTTATAAATATTTTCTCTCAGTCTGTAGTTTTCGTCTTTATTTCTTTCACAGGCCTTTTAGAGAGCAAAAGTTTTTCATTTTGATGAAGTCCAATCTACCAAATTCTCCTTTATTCATCATGTTTCTGGTGTCAAGTCTCAGTATTCTCTCTAGATCCCAAAGATTTTATCCTATTTTTTTTCTTAAAAGTTTAAAAGTTTTGCATTTTACATTTAAATCCATGATCCACTTTAATTTTTGTATAAAGCATGAGGTATAGGTTGAGTTTTTTGTTTTTGTCTACAGACATCTTAATTGCCCCAGCACCATTTGTTGATAAAGTTATCTTACCATCACAGTATTACTTTTGACCAAAAATCAGTTGGGAATTTTTGTGTGGTGTATTTCTACATTTTTGTTTTTGGTTCCAGGCTCAACATTTTACTATATGGCTGTGTATCTGTTTTAAAATAATAATACAATATTATTAATAGTAATACTATTGCTGAAGGCAGTTTAAGATTTGGGGGGGATCGCAATTTAATTTCATGCTTTTAAGTGTAGCACACAAGTTACTTGTTTTAAATACACTTGAAATAATCCTAGTCTGTATAGTTATGTCAAAAATGCTAAAACATGATACACTTCAAGGTTCATTACTTTCATTTAGCTTTTAAATCCAGGGATTGCTTTATTTTCATTTTAATTTGGTTTTATCTTATAATTATGTAGAATATTATTTAGTTCCAATATCAATTATACAAAATAAGGAATATTCAGAAATGTATACTTTTTATCTGTGTTCACTCCAACCTGTTCGTTCTCTGTTCCACTGATTTGAGGTAATGATGTTATTCTATAAAAAATATACTATATACAATAGGACCTATTTCTGGATTGTCTAGTCTGTCTTATTGGTCTTTTGTGCTATCCATGCACCAATTCCCATTGTTTTCATTGTAGAGGCTTTATAATGTGTTCTCATGCCTTGTTGGGCTAATCCTTCATTGTTCTTCTTTTTCAGAAGAACTTGCCGTGCTTGTCTGTTTTGCCAAACAAATATGTAATCAACTTGTCAGGCTTCTGAAATAAATCTAACGGTCTTTCCAAAGAGTATCAAAGTAAGTTTACAAGTTAGATTATGGATATATTTTGAAGATGTAGCCAACAAAATTTCCAGAGAGACTGGATGTGGAGTATAGGAGAACAAGAACAGACAAGGATAATCCCAAGGTGTTTGGCCTGAGAAAATGGAAGAAAAATAAGCCATCAACTAATGTAGAGGCAGCTATGGCAGAGCAGGATGAGGGGTCGTGTGCTTAATTTTAGTTTGAGAGGCCTATTAGTTATCTATCTAATTAGAAATGTCAAGGAGGTAGTTGGAAATAGGAGTCTGGAATTCAGGGTAGAAGTCACACAGTGATGTAAATTTGGGAGTTACAATCAAGGGGTTAGTATTTAAAACTGTGTAAGCTGTTGATATTGCCAAGGGAAGGAGTACTAGAGAGAGACCTGATCCAGGCCAAAGGGAGAATTAAGACATTCTTGTTCCTTGGAAAGCAAAATAACTGTGAAACAGAACAAGGAGTCTGGAAGAATTCTGAATCAATGCTGAGACTGTTGTTGGATCCAAACCCTGGTACAGAGATGGAGGAGTATACCAGTCCAAAAAATGGGGAACAGGAAGAAAAAGCCAGAGATGGGTTGAGTTAGGACTGGCAAATCTGAGCAAGGCTCACAAAGGGAGAAGGTCAGGACTACACACGTAAGGGATATGCAGATATAGGCAGTGTTCTGTGCTCACCAATCTCTTCAGGGAGAGATGTCCTTAGGAGGCAGGGTCTTGGCAGCTATCACATCCTTCAGTGTCTACCGTGCTGTTTTTCTCAGGGTTCTTTGTTGCAAACAACAGTTAACAATTTGGGGCTATCTTAATTATGGGAAGAATCTATTGGAACGATATGGAGTTTCATAAAACGGAGAGGATGAAAATGTTGGAAAATGGCAAGACCTATGTGACTCTTGAGGGTCTGTAGGCAGGAACTATAACATCTGAGTTTGAGGGTGAACCATTAGGTAAGGAGGCTCTCCAACTTGAGACAATTTTAGCCACCCAGGGAAAGCCCCACAGCTGCTTAGAACGCACCCTTCATCCTTGTATCACTTCCTCCAAAATCAAAGCCCCGACAGAAGGATGTGATGGGCCAGGCCTAGGCCCTGTCCCTCTACCCTGGCTGCAGGACAGTGCTGAGAGGAAAGCATTCTTTCCTCTGGCTTCCATCATGGGAAAGGTGTTACTGCAATCTACCAACAGTATGTGCAGTGGGGGAATTCTCCAAAAATAAGAAAGAATGGAAAACTGGACAGACAAAAATTACATGGCAAAGTGTCCATCACACGTGCTAAAAGAATTTGTAGATGTGATAGCAATCTCTGAGGGACAAAGAGGAGAGGAACTATGATGGCAGACATCATTTTAACCCTAATTTTTCCAAAGCAGTAAAGCATGGATTCTGCAAACTGCCAGCTCATAAACCTGGGAGTGTCAGTAGCAAGGAATTGGGCTGAGTTGAGGAATCAAGGCTGAGCAGGACCAAGGTTGGGAAGCAAGTTGTTCGGGCAATATTCTAAAAGAGCTTATTAAATGGCTGATCTGCTCCTAATAAAATACTGTTAATACACAAAAGCTAATGCACTCAGTTCTAGGATTGTTAATTCAAAAAGGTCTTAAAAGCCTGGAACTCTGGGCAAAATATACTGGAATAAATGGGACAAATGTGAAATTTTGCACATAAGTTCAAAATAGCAATTGTTCTCTTAGAAGATGTAATAGATCAGACTCAGAAATTTCGTAGTATATAAGGAACTTGAAAAATCATCTAGTTCAATTTCCTCATTTGACAGGGATGTTAACTTGAAATCCACTAAAAGGTAGGAACTTCCCCAAGGATTCACAGTCAAAAAGCACTGGAATCAGAATTAGCACTCAAGTCTCGTGACTAACTCCTTTAAAATACTTTAAAGTTGCCCTAGAGTGCCTCTAATTTGGCATCCATTCCTACAAAAATAATTTGATGAAGCTTAAGAAGCATGTTTAATAGATGCCAGTAACATTATGCAACTGCTAAAATATTAACACAGACTTAGTCTGCATTGAAAGAGGTACAATGTCCAGGGCTAGAAATAAATAACACAAGCATTTTCTGCCCAGGTTAGTCCCCCTTAGAGAACCGTGTTTGCTTCTGCCAATCACATTTATGAAGGACTCTGACTAAGCAGAGGGAATCTAAACAAAGGATGGTGAAGGTTCTGGAACATGACTGCAGTAATGGTTTCAATGGGAAAAGAATGGAGGTTTCAAGGGGAAAAGAAAGTAGCTAAGGGAAGAAATGGGAGCTGCCTTCAAATGTAACAGGAGCTCTTCCGAGAAGGAAGAGAGTTTTTCTGAGCTGCCCCAAAGGCAGAATCAGTCATTGGGTAGAAGTCACAGAGAACAGACGTGCCATTACAAGGCTGTGTGAGCCCCTGCTGGTCGGGCTATATAAGCACAATTTCATCTATTTAACCCTTCAGCCAGGGAGGCAACAGCAAGTCACATGATGTCACATGAAGTTAGGACTCTTTCAAATCCTAACTTTTTGTGATGCTATTCATTTCCTGGGGTGGATATTTTTTTCTCTATCAGATAGTAAGGTCTTTGAAATTAATCTCATTATAATGTCTCAGGGAGAAGTGACACTGTCTTGCACTCTCTGTGGTCCCACAGTTCCTAGAACAATAAAAAATACACAAAAAGTGTTCAATCAATACTGGCTGGCCGATCGAGCCTTTGATATTCTTTTATATCCCTCCTGCTCCTGTCACAGTCATTGATCCTGATCTGCTTTCCTCAGAGCATCCAAGAGAAAAACTGTTACACACACATGCATGGGTATCTTGAAGGAAACAGAAGGAGAACTGAAAAACCAGGTTATAAATTTTGCATACTTGCACAGAATAATGCTTAAACACATAGTGAAAATAATGACGTAATGCTGGTTTCGTACCTTTATACACAAGATCACACACAGCACAGCTTGGCATCATTCCCATATTTATCTCCTTTCTCTGCCCTTTAGTTTTTCTAGAGCCATTCTCTTTTAACGTTGAGAAACATGCTATTACAATAAGATGAAAAGGAGTTCAGTCAGAGGGCTGGGAGGAGGGTGGGTGAGGGCACGTCTGTAGCAGAGTTCTGGCTCAGACTGAGTCTAATCCTGACTCTGTCTCTTGCACTATTTTGTGTTTGGGAAAGTGACTTAAATGCTGACTTGGTTTCCTCAACTGAAAATTACAAACGACATTGCAAACAAGTTGTCATGTGGATTAACACAAAGTTTGGCAAATCACAGGCACACGTTAAAATTAGTTCCCTTGCATTTGCCTCTGAAACTCCTCCAAGTAAGAGTCATTCCATGAAATATCAAAGGCATTTGCTCTGCAGAAATTTTTCTCTTCCAATACCACTTGGGAAGTCACTACCTTAGACAAGAATAGAAATTGTGTGTTAATTCTACAGTGCCAACAGTGCCAACACTGTTCAGTGGGTAATGATTGCCCAGAGCACTATTCTAAGTATTCCTAAGCTATTCTAGGTTCTTCAGGAAGGAACAAGAGACTGGGATACTTACAGTGGGTACCAGGATGGAAAGGGTCAACGAGAATACCATATATCTGCCAGCCCTGCCTTCAGCATTAATGACCAAAGTAATGATTGATGAAAAAGAATGGATCAGAAGTCTGAATTTGCATTCTGTTTGATTCATTTAAATTAGTTAGATCTCAGTTTTTATAACTTTAAAGTGATTGGGATTAAAAAAAGCATGATGATCGTGATGATGATGACTCCTGCCCTATCTGTCTCATTGGGACCTTGAGAATGATGATGTCAAAGTGTTTGGAAAGTTGAATTCCATGAACCAATGCCAAACACAGGGGTCCATCAAGTACACTGTAAGCTAGACTGCTAAAGAGCAGCCCAGATGAGGGGACTTGGGTAGGCAGGAGCACCAAAGGGAAAGGAAAGAGGGTCTGAGGGGGCAAAGAAGAGAGGGACCAAATAATTTTTCCCTTCTTAATTTGCGTAGAGGCAACCTACAGCAAACACACTCCTTTAACCTGTGATTTTGAGGAATCGCTGAAAAATAAAATCAAGGACATTGCAAAAGGAAATGTATCTCTGCTGAATTAATGGGCTACTTCTCTATTATCACAAAGTAGGGAGCTGGCAAATGAGGGCTGAAGCTTCTGGAACCATTTTATCATCTCCAGGGACATTGCTTTTCTTGCTAAGAGAATCCAGCAGACCTGGGTGGCAGGCCTTCCTTTTAAGAGAAGAGTAAAATGTAAGGAAAGCTGCTTCTGATAAATGGCGATAAGGGGTCAATTATTCAAACTATTTCATGTGTATTAAGTCCCAGCAACATATGAAGCACCCAGCTGTCGAGGCTGAAAACGTGAATAATATCTGCTGTAGACAAGGCCCAGGGAGATTTTCTTTGAAGGTGTGCTGGAGACAGGTTTGGTGAAGAAGGTGGCAATTGGTAGGAGGAAACACGTCTTAGGTTGAACGGCCTCCCGTGAGCATTTTGCAGGAATATTTGCCTACGTGTGAATACAGTCAACCTGGGCAGTGAACCAGGTGAGAGTTTGGGTATGAGTGTGAACATGTGCCTGTTTCTGTGTGCACACGCATGTGTCCTGGCATGTGGTGGGAAGCTGCGAAACAGAATAGGTAGTAGGAAGTTGCTAGTGAGAAATGGGAGAGCTGGGTAAGACCCCAGAGAGGCTGATTCAAGTCTTCCAAGCAAGTTACCAGGGACAGTAGGACAGAGCAATAGGTAAGGACACAAAGCCTCCCACTCAGTTAATATAAGGACAGTCTTTGTCATGTCATCCTTAATAACTGACTTGTGATTTAATGTAATGCCTTCAGTTACAATTACAATAAATGCCAGTTTTGCTTTATTTAAACGGTGAAGAACTCTCTTGTTTTCCCAGTTTCTGCTCATTGTGCCACAGTGTTCAACTTCCCTGGGGTCCTTGGAGAACCACTGCTTTTCTCTTACACCCACTGCTCTTTCTCTTTCCATCATTCACTAAGTCACACTTTTTTTTCCTTTGAAATTTTTCTGATGGTCTCTCTGGGCAGTAAAGTATTAACCTTGCCCAAAGAGCGCTTTGGCCCTTGACTGGCTTCGGGGAAGTAATCTCAAAGCTCTTGGAATGTCCTGCCTGATAAGGCTGTCTTTGTTTATCTGAGAAGCTCGGGCCATGCCAAATAGTCTATGCTAGCAACGTGATTTATGGTGGGGACCTTGGGTCACATGTTACCATTGATCATTGCTGGGAGGAGCAGACCATCTGCATGACTCCACTGGGAGAGCACAATTGGAAGTTCTGCAAGGGGTCTCTCTTGGACCCCCTCCTAAGCTCCTTTTTTCTGCTGCTGAGTTTAATCTGTATCCTTTCGTGGTAGAAAACCATGACCATGAATAGAATGGCTTTGCTGGCTTCTGTGAGCCCTTCAAGTGAATCAGAGAATGTGGTCTTGGAAACCTCCTAAACTATATTCTCTCTTTCCTTTCCTTTGATCACTAGCTGGATTCAGGCGGTAACAGCTCATTACACCCACAGGCAAGACCGGCTACCTAGTTCACAGGGCCCAGTGCAAAACGAAAAAGTGGGACACTTCATTCAAAAATTAAAAATTTCTAGACAGTGAGAGCAGAGCATTGAACCAAGTGTGGACCAAGTGTGGAGCTCTTCTGAGCACAGGGTCAATGAAATTGCACAGGACGTACGCCCATGAAGGTGGTTCTGCCCATAGGCTACTGAGCCATCTGCCTCTCTCCTGCCCTCTTCCTCACTCTCCAAAGAACATCACAGACAGTCACGCTCAAATAAGCCTTTATGAACTCTCACGCATACTGTCATTTATGATGTGCCGGGGATTGGGCGTTATCTCATTTAATCCTTTCAAGACCCCTGCATGGTATTACAATGCTCATTTTACAGGTAAGGAGTCTGAGGCTCATAAAAGTTAAATAATTTGTCCAAAGCCACAGCTGATATGCACGGTTTGGATTAAGACTCACAACTGTCTAACCTCAACATCTGGACTCATGGTTACTGTGCTCTTTAGCCTATGTGAGGCTCTCATTCAACTCCAAACTTACAAATAACTATTTCACTGAATTCCAAGAAACTGGCTCTGAGAGTAAGGAAGAGGCCAGGAATAATCATCCTGAATCTTCTCTCTCTGCTTCAAGAACAAGGACGGATAGGATAATCCACCAACCTACCACCCACCACCCTCAGAGGGATCTATCTGCTAATAGTCACACAGTGTCCACAGAATCAGGCTTTATTGTTCCCTGATAAAAACTCATCCATTCTAGAAGGTTTATGTCAGGTCCCCACCACCATCATCTCTGGACTGCCCCTCTCAGAGGCCCTGCTGAGCTGTTTGCCTGCCTCATGCCGTTCATCCCCATTTTGCTCAAGTCACAGGTAGACACCTGAGTAGGAGGGGGCCCTTTGAAATGGACTCACGTCACACTGCAGAATTCAGATATGAACATGATGGTGGAGGGAGAGACAGACATAGAAACAAATCATTTTAATAGCACAAAGGATTCCTAGCACCATTCCATACATTGAGGAGCTATGGCTACAGTAGCCTTGAGATGGTTGATAGGAATCTACTATCCCCTGGTCTGTGTTGTTTCCTAAGTGCCTCTGAGAGTGTGAGTATCTAATCAAGCTAAGCGTCATGCTTGTCTTTAAAATGTTCCTGTTTCATAAAGCTTGGCTCCAAAAGGCAAATCAACAACTTCATCTTGTACTCAAAGAAACGATAATCTAATCCAGTTCTTAGAAGAAACCATGGCTGGGTCTGACATATTGAAAAGTGATGGTGTCAGTTTCCAGTGTAGTACTTCCAAAGACGTGTTCAAGTCCAGCTTTTGTCTCACAAGCAGACTTTAACCTGAAACTCGAAACGAGCTGTAACAGTACTGTATTTACTTAGGGATTTGCAATTAGGTCATCAGGGAATCCACTGGCCCAGCTGTGAAGACCCCAGTCTCGGGGTTATATAGAGTTAAGGCTGTGTCTGCACCAAGGAAAGCAAAGTCCTGCACATACTGATGATTTACGGAGTAGGAAACAAGAGTAGACTGAGGAAACCAGGCTGTAGAGAGGAGAGTGAAACTTGGGCTAAAAAGAAATGAAAAGGAGGGATCACTACTGAGGCAGAGAGAGAGAAAGAGAGAGAGAGAGAGAGGAGATGAGTGGGAAGGCATCTCCTTGGTGTGTGAGGTTCCCAGCCCAGCAGCTCTCATCCCAGGATACTCCCATCACCCCGGAGCTTCCCTTCTCCTTTTGTAGGAACATCCCCAAGGCCAGGAATGATTTGTGCTCTGGATTCAGCTTCCATTGCCCCATGTGGTCTAATAAGACCCCAGCAAAGTCCATCCTTTTTTCTGACAACTCTAATGCCGAACTGTCAACCAAATCGCAACACAGCTCTGAGAGTCTACAACTTTGTGAATAGTAATAACAATGGACCATTTCTAATTTCCAATTTGGATCCAGAATCATAAGCCAATGACAAACCGTTCCTATCATTCTTTTTAAGAAAGAGCTATTCTCCTAAGCCAAAATGGTGGCTTAAGCTCTGCACATTGTGGCAATCTTGTCAGTCCTCTCCAGGAGCCTTTCCTTCTCACATCTTAGGCAAAGCTAAATATGGATGCATATTTGAAATTTTATTTTCAACCACTCCTGCCCTCCAATGATCTTTCCCTTCAGGGCTGGTTCTGGTTCCTATGACAAGTATAAACTCCTATCCTACGTTCTTTCTCACTCTGGGCCACGCTGGCCTTAATTAGTTTTTAAATTGGTCCCACTTCATTTGTATTTTCCTTTATTAGTCATCGCAGCTTTGAAATGCGTGTGTATATTTAGCACCATCCATTTGGTTGGTTACCTCTCTGCTGCATTTTACTTGATTTCCCCAAGTTTTTATGACTTGACTCCTTCTGCTTCTTCTCTTCTTTCTCTCCCCTTCCTCTTGTCACTGGCAGCACCATTGTCCCCACCACCCTCCTGTTAATATGGAACCACAATATCCCTTATACCATCCATTCACTCATGTGGTGATTAATCATGTCTTGCCTTGCGATATCTCCTTGCCTTCCTGTTGTGCAGCTTTTAAAAATTTGTTTAAGTTCCCTGAGGGCAAACTCCATGCCTTACATTCTTCTCTAATGTTGTTGTTTCACAAAGGACATGAATTAATATCTGTTGATTGGATGACTTATTAACTGATTCACCCTCCAACCAATCACACTCCAAATAAGATTATACAAAGTTTCAAAGGTGATGAAAGTAGAATCATTTGAATAGGGAGAGAAGGACTGTGAGAATTCATGGAAATTATTTTTTTTCCCAAAATGCTTAGTGGGGAACCCCTTCAACAACCTTTCTATATAATGGCTGAAGATTAAATTGGCATTGATTTTGGTTTCTCTTCTTTTAAGTATTCAAGTGTCTACAATAGTTTGACACATAGTAGGAGATCATTAAATTTTTTTGCATAACTGATTGACAAACTGAAAAGTACTTTCAGTAAGAAATGAAATCCCTGAGGGGTACCCACATGTCACAGAAGGATTCTTTGAGACAAGGCTGCTAGAAGGATAGATAGGGTCCAGGACAGAACTGTATCTGAAACCAAGGGAAAAAACACTGATCCTAGAAGGTAAGAGCATCACACAGCAGGGACTTCCCTGGCGGTCCAGTGGTTAGGACTCCGTGCTTCCCTGGTTGGGAAACTAAGATCTCGCAACCCCTGAGGCAAGGCCAAAAAAAAAAAAAGAGAGAGAGTTATCACACAGCAGTTTGATGAGGAACAAAATGTAACAGACTGGGTGGCTTAAAGCACAGAAATTAATTTTCTTACTGTTCTGGAGGCTAGAAGCCCAGGATCAAGCTGTCAAAAGATTACTTTCTTCTGAGACCTCTCTCACTGACTTATAGATGCTCATCGTCCCACTGGGTCCTCACATGGTCTTTCCTGTGTGCAAGCATACTCCTGGCATCTCTCACTGTCCAAATTTCCTCTTCTTATAAGGACACCAGTCAGATTGGATTAAGCACCCCTCCCCCCCATTTTAAATTAATCACTTTTTTTTTAATAGATCTTTATTGGAGTATAATTGCTTTACAATCCTGTGCTGGTTTCAACAGAGTGAATCAGCTATACATATACACATATCCCCTCCCTCTTGAGCCTCCCTCGCACCCCCCATCCCACCCCGCTAGGTCCTCGAAAAGCACTGAGCTGATCTCCCTGTGCTATGTGGCTGCTTCCCACTAACCATCTATTTTACCTCTTTAAAGGCCCTGACTCCAAGTACAGTTACATTCTAAGGTCCTGGGTTTCAGGCTTCAGCACATGAATTAGGGATTGGGGAGGACACGTTTCATCCCTTAACAATATACCTGTAGACCCTCTGAAACATTCTCCTAGCCTTACAGTAATTCTGTGAAGCAAATATGTTTAATATTCAAATTTTATGGTTTAAGAAAGTGAAGATGAACAGATGAAATAATCTGCCCCAGGCCTAGCAGCTAGAAGTAACAGACCCAAATTCAAACCTACAACTTCTCACTCTACATCAAATGCACTACCTACTTCAATACACCTCGATGAAGAAAAGAAACACAAGCAGTGAAATATTTGCGGGAGAAAAACATAGATGAGAACTGTCAGAAACACTGTAAAGTTTCATCCCAATGCTAGGCTTCCTGTGACATTCGGGAAAATCCATGACTAAACCTTGTTTCTAAATCTCTGAATAAGTGACCTGAATTAACTCTCTGTGTTTCCATTTTGGCATAAAAGAAATTTAACAGCAATGAAATTCTCTTTCTCCTTTCCCTAGGGATTTTGAGGTCACCTGACAGAGACAGCACTTTCAAAAATCTCTGAATTATGAAAATTTGTAAATACATAGAAAAGCAGAAATTATAGTACCATGACTACTTATATATCTAGAAAGATTCAATATATATAATATTTTTCTACATTTGCTTCATCTACCTTCTTATCTTTCTGTCTTCATATCTATCAATCTATCTCTACCTATCTGTAAATCATTTTATCATCTATTTATCTACCTATCACTCCTAGCTATTCATCTATCTACATTTATCTATTTATATTTTTGATAAACCATGGTGACATTTTATCTTTAAACAGTCCATCACGCATCTCCCAAAACAAGGATCGTTTCCAACACACCCACAAAACTATTTTCACACCTAATAAAATTAACAAATTTTTTTCTACTGTCATATAGCAATAAGATAGCATTCAAATGTCCCTACTTGTTCCCAAAATGTCTTGCATAGTTTAGGAGTCTTAAAAAATCAGACTCTAATCAGGAA
This sequence comes from Monodon monoceros, assembly GCF_005190385.1. NCBI lineage: Eukaryota > Metazoa > Chordata > Mammalia > Artiodactyla > Monodontidae > Monodon > Monodon monoceros. The sequence goes on along the minus strand of NW_021703778.1, from coordinate 39,516,925 downwards.
GCATGCATTATATTTGATAATTAAGTCTGTTAAATTTCTTTAATCTAGAATAGTTACTTCCTCCTTATCCTTGAGGAAGAGAGCAGGGTATTTTTTTTTCTTGTACAAACGTCCCACTTTCTGGATTTGGCTGATTGTCTTCTCATTGTGTTGCTTAACGTGTTTCCTTTTCCCTGTATTTCCTGCAATGTGGAGTGTAGAGTTAAAGGCTTAATTAATTTCAGAATACATATTTTAAGCAAGTTCACTGGAGGTGCTGAATTTCACTTCACATCACATGAGGAGGCATGTAATGTCTGGCTGACCTACTCTTAGTGATGCTGGGTTTAATAACTCTGTGACAGCCAGATATTCCCTTTGAAAAGCTGTGTGATTCCCATATGAACCACAAGTTATGTGTGGAGTGTTTCACAGGCACCACATGAACGTCTACCCCATATCAAGCCTTTCTGCACAGTGTCAGTATCTGTGGATGGCCCCTGCCTTGTGGACAGTATTGAAACCATCCAGTTAGTGTGAGCACTGGTCCAGTTCTTGGGTCATTGAGGAATAGATACAGTACATCTTTTCTATCTCTGAGTTTCTCTGGACTCAGTCTCTAAGTCTGACGTGAGTACACTGACATGCACTCAGTGAGGCTTTGTTCTTTAATGTTTATAACACTTTACTATTTAAATGCAAAAGACATCACAGCAGCTGCCCAGAAATCCACAGGAAAACATTAAACAAAAGGCTATTTGGACAGACCTTCAAGATGGCAGAGGAGTAAGATGAGGAGATCACCTTCCTCCCCACAAATACATCAGAAATACATCTACATTTGGAACAACTCCTACAGAACACCTACTGAATGCTGGCAGAAGACCTCAGACTTCCCAAAAGGCAAGAAACTCCCCACGTACATGGGTAGGGCAAAAGAAAAAAGAAAAAACAGAGACAAAAGAATAGGGACGGAACCTGCACCAGTGGGAGGGAGCTGTGAAGGAGGAAAAGTTTCCACACACTAGGAAGCCCCTTCACTGGTGGAGATGGGGGGTGGCAGAGGGGAAGCTTTGGAGCCATGGAGGGGAGCGCAGCAACAAGGGTGCAGAGGGCAAAGAGGAGAGATTCCCGCACGGAGGATCGCTGCCGACTAGCACTCACCAGCCCAAGAGGCTTGTCTGCTCACCTGCCAGGGCGGGGGGGGGCTGGAAGCTGAGGCTCGGGCTTCAGAGGTCAGACCCCAGGGAGAGGACTGGGATTGGTCATGTGAACACAGCCTGAAGGGGGCGAGTGTAGCATGGCTAGCCGGGAGGGAGTCCAGGAAAAAGTCTGGAGCTGCTTTAGAGGCAAGAGACCATTGTTTCGGGGTGCGCAAGGAAAGGGGATTCAGAGCACCACATAAATGAGCTCCAGAGAAGGGCACGAGCCGCGGCTATCAGCTCAGACACCAGAGACGGGCATGAAATGCTAAGGCTGCTGCTGCAGACCCCAAGAAGCCTGTGTGCAAGCACAGGTCACTATCCACACCTCCCCTCCCAGGAACCTGTGCAGCCTGCCAGGGTCCCGTGATCCCGGGACAACTTCGCCAGAACACACAGCGTGTCTCAGGCTGGTGCAACATCACGCTGGCCTCTGCCACTGCAGGCTCACCTGGCATTCCATACCCCCCCCCCCCCCCCCCCCCCCGGCTCAGTGAGCCAGAGCCCCTGAATCAGCTGGTCTTTTAACCCCACCCTGCCTGAGCGGGAACAGATGCCCTCAGGTGACCTACACACAGAGGCGGGGCCAAATCCAAAGCTGAACCCCAGGAGCTGTGCAAACAAAGAGAAAGGGAAATTTCTCCCAGCAGCCTCAGGAGCAGTGGATTAAATCTCCACAATCAGCTTGATATACCCTGAATCTCTGGAATACCTGCATAGACAATGAATCATCCCAAAATCCAGGCGGTGGACTTTGGGAGCAACAGTAGACTTGGGGTTTGCTTTCTGCATCTAATTTGTTTCAGGTTTTATGTTTACCTTAGTTTAGTATTTAGAGTTTATTATCATTGGTACATTTGTTTATTGACTTGGTTGCTCTCTTTTTTTATATATATATTTTTTTCCTTTTTCTCTTTTTTGTGAGTGTGTATGTGTATGCTTTGTGTGATTTTGTGTGCATAGCTTTGCTTTTACCATTTGTCCTAGGGTTCTGTCTGTCCGTTTTCTCTTTTTATTTAGTATAGTTTTTACTGCTTGTTATCATTAGTGGATTTGTTTTTTGGTTTAGTTTCTCTCTTCTTTCTTTTTTATTACTTTTTAATTTTTTTATTTTAATAACTTTTTAATTTTATTTTATATATTTATTTTTTCTTTCTTTATTTTTTTCTCCCTTTTCTTCTGAGCCGTGTGGCTGACAGGGTCTTGGTGCTCCAGCCGGGTGTCAGGCCTATGCTTCTGAGGCGGGAAAGCCGAGTTCAGGACATTGGTCCACCACAGACCTCCCGGCTCCAGGTAACATCACATGGCGAAAGCTCTCCCAGAGATCTCCATCTTGATGATAAGACCCAGCTCCACTCAATGACTAGCAAGCTCCACTGCTGGACACCCTATGCCAAACAACTAGCAAGACAGGAACACAACCCCACACATTAGCAGAGAGGCTGCATAAAATCATAATAAGGTCACAGACACCCCAAAACACACCACCAGATGCAGTCCTGCCATCCAGAAAGACAAGATCAAGCCTCAGCCACCAGAACACAGACACAAGTTTCCTCCACCAGGAAGCCTACACAGCCCACGGAACCAACCTTAGCCACTGGGGGCAGACACCAAAAACAATGGGAACTATAAACTTGCAGCCTGCGAAAAGGAGACCCCAAACACAGTAAGTTAAGCAAAATGAGAAGACAGAGAAACACACAGCAGATGAAGGAGCAAGGCAAAAACCCACCAGACAAAACAAATGAAGAGGAAATAGGCAGTCTACCTGAAAAAGAATTCAGTGTAATGATAGTAAAGATGATCCAAAATCTTGGAAATAGAAGGGAGAAAATAAAATAAACGTTTAACAAAGACACAGAAGTACTGAAGAGCAAACAAACAATGATGAACAACACAATAAATAAAATTTAAAATTCTCTAGAAGGAATAAATAGCAGAATAACTGAGGCAGAAGAATGGATAAGTGACCTGGAAAAAAAAACAGTGGAAATAACTACCATAGATCAGAATAAAGAAAAAAGAGTGAAAAGAATTGAGGACAGTCTCAGAGACCTCTGGGAAAACATTAAACACACTAACACTTGAATTATAGGGGTCCCAGAAGAAGAAAAGAAAAAGAAAGGGACTGCAAAAACATTTTAAGAGATTATAGCTGAAAACTTCCCTAATATGGGAAAGGAAATAGTCAAGTCCAGGAAGCACAGAGAGTCCCAAACAGGATAAATCCAAGGAAGAAACAGGCCAAAACACATATTAATAAAACTATCAAAAATTAAATACAAAGAAAATATATTAAAAGCAGCAAGGGAAAAATGACAAATAACATACAAGGGAATTTCTATAAAGTTAACAGCTCATCTTTCAGCAGAAACTCTGCAAGCCAGAAGGGAGTGGCAGGACATAATTAAAGTGATGAAAGGGAAAAAACTACAACCATGATTACTCTACCTGGCAAGGATCTCATTCAGATTCGAAAGAGAAATTAAAACCTTTACAGACAAGCAAAAGCTAAGAGAATTCAGCAGCATGAAACCAGCATTACAGCAAATGCTAAAGGAACTTCTCTAGGGAGGAAACACAAGAGAAGGGAAAGACTTACAAAAACAACCCCAAGAAAATGGTAATAGAAACATACATATCGATAACTACCTAAAATGTAAATGGAATAAATGCTCCAACCGAAAGACATAAGACTGGCTGAATGGATACAAAACAAGACCCATATATATGCTGTCTACAAGAGACTCACTTCAGACCTAGGGACACATACAGACTGAAAGCGAGGGGATGGAAAAAGATATTCCATGCAAAGGGAAATCAAAAGAAAGATGGAATAGCAATTCTCATATCAGACAAAATAGACTTTAAAATAAAGGCTATTAAAAGACACAAAGGACACTACTTAATGATCAAGGGACCAATCCAAGAAGAAGATATAACAATTGTAAGTATTAATACACCAAACATAGGAGCACCTCAGCAAACAAGGCAAATGCTAACAGCCATAAAAGGGGAAATCATAGTAAGGGACTTTAACACCCCACCTTCACCAATGGACAGATCATCCAAAATGAAAATAAATAAGGAAACACAAGCTTTAAATGATACATTAAACAAGATGGACTTAATTGATATTTATAGAACAGTCCGTCCAAAAACAACAGAATACACTTTTTTCTCAAGTGCTCATGGAACATTCTCCAGGATAGAACATATCCTGGGTCACAAATCAAGCCTTGGTAAACTTAAGAAAATTGAAGTTGAGTGAAGTATCTTTTCCGACCACAATGCCATGAGACTAGATATCAATTGCAGGAAAAGATCTGTAAAAAAATACAAACACATGGAGGCTAAACAATACACTACTAAATAACCAAAAGATCACTGAAGAAATCAAAGAGGAAATCAAAAAATACCTAGAAACAAATGACAATGAAAACACGATGACCCAAAACGATGGGATACAGCAAAAGCAGTTCTAAGAAGGAAGTTTAAAACAATAGAGTCATACCTCAAGAAACAAGCAACATCTCATAAACAACTGAACCTTACACCTAAAGCAATTAGAGAAAGAAGAACAAAAAAACCACAAGTTAGCAGAAGGAAAGAAATCATACAGATCAGATCAGAAAGAAACGAAGGAAGCAGTAGCAAAGATCAATAAAACTAAAAGCTAGTTCTGTGAGAAGGTAAACAAAATTGATAAACTATTACCCAGACTCATCAAGAAAAAAAGGGAGAAAACTCAAATCAATAGAATTAGAAATGAAAAAGAAGCAGTAACAACTGACACTGCAGAAATACAAAGGATCACGAGAGATTACTACAAGCAACTATATGCCAATAAAATGGACAACCTTGAAGAAATGGACAAATTCTTAGAAAAGCACAACCTTCTGAGACTAAACCAGGAAGAAATATAAACAGACCAATCACAAGCACTGAAATTGAGACTGCAATTAAAAATCTTCCAACAAACAAAAGCCCAGGACCAGATGGCTTCACAGGCGAATTCTATCAAACATTTAGAGAAGAGCTAACACCTATCCTTCTCAAACTCTTCCAATATATAACAAAGGGAGGAAAACTCCCAAACTCATTCTACGAGGCCACCATCACCCTGATACCAAAACCAGACAAAGATGTCACAAAGAAAGAAAACTACAGGCCAATATCACTGGTGAATACAGATGTAAAAATCTTCAACAAAATACTAGCAAACAGAATCCACAGCACATTAACAGAATCATACACCATGATCAAGTGGGGTTTATCCCAGGAATGCAAGGATTCTTCAATATACGCAAAACAATGTGATAAACCATATTAACAAATTGAAGGAAACCATATGATCATCTCAATAGATGCAGAAAAAGCTTTTGACAAAATTCAACACCGATTTATGATAAAAACCCTCCAGAAAGTAGGCATAGAGGGAACTTACCTCAACATAATAAAGGCCATATATGACAAACCCAGAGCCAACATCATTCTCAATGGTGAAAAAGTGAAACCATTTCTCCTAAGGTCAGGAAGAAGAAAAGGCTGGCCACTCTCACCACTATTATTCAACATAGTTTTGGAAGTTTTAGTCACAGCAATCAAAGAAGAAAATGAAATAAAAGGAATCCAAATCAGAAAAGAAGAAGTAAAGCTGTCACTGTTTGCAGATGACATGATACTATACATAGAGAATCCTAAAGATGCTACCAGAAAACTACTAGAGCTAATCAATGAATTTGGTAAAGTAGCAGGATACAAAATTAATGCAGAAAAATCTCTGGCATTCCTGTACACTAATGATAAAAAATCTGAAAGTGAAATTAAGAAAACACTCCCATTTACCATTGCAACAAAAAGAATAAAATATCTAGGAATAAACCTACCTAAGGAGACAAAAGACCTGTATGCAGAAAATTATAAGACACTGATGAAAGAAATGAAAAATGATACAAATAGATGGAGAGATATAGCATGTTTTTGGATTGGAAGAATCAACACTGTGAAAATGACTATACTACCCAAAGCAATCTACAGATTCAATGCAATCCCTATCAAAATATCAATGGCATTTTTCACAGAAGTAGAACAAAAAATTTCACAATTTGTATGGAAACACAAAAGACCCCGAATAGCCAAAGAAATCTCGAGAAAGAAAAACAGAGCTGGAGGAATCAGGCTCCCAGACTTCAGACTATACTACAAGGCTACAGTAAAAACAAGATAGTATGGTACTGGCACAAAAACAGAAATATAGATCAATGGAACAGGAAGAAAGCCCAGAGATAAACAGACACACATATGGTCACCTTATCTTTGATAAAGGAGGCAAGAATATACAATGCAGAAAAGACAGTCTCTTCCATAAGTGGTGCTGAGAAAACTGGACAGCTACAGGTAAAAGAATGAAATTAGAACACTCCCTAACACTATACACAAAAATAAACTCAGTATGGATTAAAGACATAAATGTAAGGCCAGACACTACAAAACTCTTAGAGGAAAACATAGGCAGAACACTCTATGACATGAATCACAGCAAGATCCTTTTTGACCCACCTCCTAGAGAAATGGAAATAAAAACAAAAATAAACAAATGGGACCTAATGAAACTGAAAAGCTTTTGCACAGCAAAGGAAAACATAAACAAGACAAAAAGACAGCCCTCAGAATGGGAGAAAATATTTGCAAATGAAGCAACTGACAAAGGATTAATCTCCAAAATTTACAAGCAGCTCATGCAGCTCAATATCAAAAAAACAAACAACCCAATCCAAAAATGCGCAGAAGACCTAAATAGACATTGCTCCAAAGATGATATACAGATTGCCAACAAATACACGAAAGGGTGCTAAACATCACTAATCATTAGAGAAATGCAAATCAAAACTACAATGAGGTATCACCTCACACTGGTCAGAATGGCCATCATCAATAAGTCTACAAACAATAAATGCTGGAGAGGGTGTGGAGAAAAGGGAACCCTCTTGCACTGTTGGTGGGAATGTGAATTCGTTCAGCCACTATGGAGAACAGTATGGAGGTTCCTTAAAAAGCTAAAAATAGAACTACCATATGACCCAGCAATCCCACTACTGGGCATATACCCTGAGAAAACCATAATTCAAAAGAAGTCATGTACCACAATGTTCATTGCAGCACTATTTACAATAGCCAGGACATAGAAGCATCCTAAGTGTCCATCTACAGGTGAATGGATAAAGAAGATGTGGCACATATATACAATGGAATATTACTCAGCCATAAAAAGAAATGAAATTGAGTTATTTTTAGTGAGGTGGATGGACACAGAGTCTGTCATACAGAGTGAAGTATGTCAGAAAGAGAAAACATATACATGTGGAATCTAAAAAAAAAAATGGTTCTGGAGAACTTAGGGGCAGGACAGGAATAAAGACGTAGACATAGAGAATGGACTTGAGGGCATGGGGAGGGGGAAAGGTAAGCTGGGACGAAATGAGAGAGTGGCATGTTCATATATACACTTCCAAATGTAAGATAGATAACTAGTGGGAAGCAGCCACATAGCACAGGGAGATCAGCTCAGTGCTTTGTGACCACCTAGAGGGGTGGAATAGGGAGGGTGGGAGGGAGACACAAGAGGGAGGAGATATGGGGATATATGTATATGCATAGCTGATTCATTTTGTTATACAGCAGAAACTGGCACACCATTGTAAAGCATTTATACTCCAATAAAGATGTTAAATAAATAAATAAATAGCCCAAAAAAAGGCAATTTGAAGCATACTTACTTACCATACTACCAAAGCTATTCCCATGAATTGTAAGGGTTTAACATAGCATGTACAGACTATATATATATATATATATATATATATATATATATATATACACACACACACACACACACATATGTATATACGTGTGTGTATATTTTTACATACACAAACACATATGCTTTTTGAATCTTGGAGCTTGCTCTCCAAGATTTGGAGCTTGCTCTCCATCTCCTCTGATTTAACCTGAACTCCCTCTTGCCCATGTTAAGACAGCTGACGGAATTGCTTTCAGCCCTCCCAGAGGCAGTGTTTTCCAAATTCTTTGAAAGAAAACTCACAAGCAATATTGTACACGCCATTCTTTATTCTGAAAGTTGGCTTGATGGTAGGACAGAGGAGAGAAATAAAATATCTCTTTATAACGTGTTGCCTCCCTCATTTAATGAAAAGTCAAACTATTAAAAGATCTGAATACACAGGTCACAAAAGACGAAATAATGTATCAGAGAAAGAAGATCCTTTTCTATTCCACCAGACAGTAAACCTATGAGGGGAAGGATTTGCCCAGTTCACATCTTTCCATCCCCATTACCCATGCCAGGGACTTTACACTCAGCAGCACCGGGATATATTTGTATTGACTGACTTAATACGCAACCCTCAATAATCAAATCAATGCAAATTGGAACAAGAAAATATCGTTTTCAACTCTCAAATTAGAAAAGATTTTTAAACTCTTTAAAGATACCATATTAACTGAAATAAAACAGGGCTCAAAAAAGCACATAAAGTATAGATTTCTTAGTGCACAGATAGAAAAATTCCAAAATGTTAACACTATTACCTCTGGGAGGTAAGATATATAGGTAATATTTTTCTTATCCTGTGTACAGTTCAGTATTTCCCTACGTAGTTCAACAAATATGTTCATTATCTGGGGGGAAGCAACATTTGAAAACAAAATGAGTCCTTGCCCTGCATCCTCAGAGCAAACACTGCATACCTGGACCACAGACCTTGGGAAAGCAGCGATTGTTTGGATAGTTGTATGCAGACGCTTTCTTGGTCTAAATGCCAAAATGACCTTCATATAGTGAGCATAAATACGTGTGTGTAGTGTTTTTTCCTTTTCTTTTTTATTTCTTTCTTCCCCAGCAGGTGTGTTTGAATAGCAGCCCATTACTGCTCACTCGGTGCTATAAATATTTATAAGCATGCTGCAAGAAAGCTATTGTACCATAAACCGGCCAGTGGCATAGCCAGCTGCTTTTTTTTTGAGTGGAGGTGTGAGACAGCTTTGGGGGATGTGGGCTTCATCCAACACGAAGCACTGGAACCTGTGAGGCGTGAAGGGCTAGGCTGAGGTTCATGAAAGATGTCAAGTCAGTCTCTGAAGGGGCGGGCCTGTCTGCTGTACAGTAGGCTGGGGCCATGATGTTAATGCTGAGTTGCATTTGAGAGGAGGGTTTCCTGGAGCCTTCATTTCCAAAGGCAATTTTGCAGCTCAATTAGGCCTTATAAAACATAGGATGGAATTTATTCCCATTTGTAGTTCTAGGGAGGTGTATGTGTATGTATGTATGATGTGTGTGTGTGTGTGTGTGTGTGTGTGTGTGTGAGAGAGAGAGAGAGAGAGAGAGAGAGAGAGAGAGAGAGAGAGAGAGATTGAGGCCAATACTCGTGTGACATGGACAATCAAGGCTGCTTACCACTGAGGGTCCACCAAGCCATGGGAGCATCTTTCCCTCTCCTGGAGGGATAAAGGCATGCCAGTCCTGGTGACCTCACAAATGAGGTTCTCTACACTGGGACTTGGTATACCCTAAACCAGAGCAAGACAGAGCATGTTACCTCTGACCAGCTTAAGTGGACAGGAGATGACAGATACCCTGAAATCCAAGCGACTGTCCCAAATGTTGTTTACACTAGCATGGTCTTCAGCTGTTAAGAAATGAGCTGTCTGCCTCCCCAAGGTTTCCAAACAGCTTGAAATTGACCCTCATGCAATGGCAAGAACTCTGAATCTAGGCTCAGAAGGCCTAACCAACTTCACGCCCTCATTCCTCCATCTGAGGTACTCAGGACAAGTCCTGTCAACACAGTCTCCCTTTGCTCATTTGTAAAAGCCACATATTGCATTAAATTTGTTAGAACGTGCCAAGTGTTTTGAACTGTGTTGGGCACATGGTAAGCGCTCAATAAAGATTGCTTCTTTTTTTTTCATTGTTATTTTTCACCTGGAGCAAGAAAGCAAAACTGTCTTGGTCGGAGCTCCAGTTCCTCCTCCCTACACATCCCCCCAACCACCCAGCCATAAAGATCAAAGATTTAAACAAAAGTATTGCAGGCATGGTGGTCTATCTAGGACATGATCTCAGGAAGGAGGGACAGTGGAATGAGAGGGAGGGCAACCCATTCATGGAGGTGTTATCCAGTTGGCCATCGCCACAGGGAACTGATGCTGAACCACTTTGGAGCTTCCAAGGAATTGCATGAAATCCATCTCAGAATAGTCTGAAGGGAAGTATTTCTCTATGGGCTTAGGGCAAAGTGCTGTCTCCTTGCACCTGCAGGAAGCTGGTTGAAATCTGCTCAGGACTCTTCACTACCAATGGCTGCAACAAGATGGGTTCAAGAGGATTCACCATGGCTCACAAAAGATGTCCCTTGTAAAAAGCTGAAGTCTGATCCTTTCAGGGTCAAACGTATCTTGGTCTGTCTAGAGGGCTAATTGGCGAGGCCCACTCAGGAGTCTAATTTGCAAGAGGAGTTTGAGAGAAATGGCAGACGACTGCACACATCAGAGCTGACAGCCAGCGTGGTGAATATGACCCTTGATCCAGGAAAGAGCAAAGGTCATCCCTCAACAGCCCAAGCAGAACAGAGGGAAAGAGAGGTGGGGCAGAGTGCAGATGTTAGGTGAAAGGGTGACATGGAGGCCCTAGGAGGGGAACTTGGACAGTTTCTTGCATTAGGACCTGTTTGCTTTTGCCTTCACCTGCCCACTCCACATGGTTTGGATGTCAGAAGAGGGAGGGAAATCTAATCATGGAAAGTCAGACAGAACCTGTGTCGTAGAGGTTTTGGGAAGACACTGAGGGCAGGAGAGATAGGGTGTTATGTCTCCTGGGTTGGGGAGTAGAAATAGCCAAGTTGTCCCAATCAGACAATAGAGGAATATTTTGTAGTGGATTATCTTGGGGTCAGCAAGCAAGGACCCCAGAAACAGTGGAGTCCAGCAGGGAAGTTGTCCCAGAAACCCAGCAGCCCTAGGAGTCCACAGATGAGTGGACACCACATGTCTGGGGACACATGAGAGGAAGCCATTCCCACAGTCTATTGTGTTTTCCTAGTATTGTTTTAATCTTTTGTATTCCCCACTATTAGCCTGAGCGACAATGGTTAGCAGAACAACTGTTTCATTGGATTCATTTGAAGATTGCAATAGATAATACAAATGAAAAAAATAACCTTAAAGAAGCAAAAAGACTTCTCCTCCCTATTATTAGTATTATTATTACACTATTTTTATCTTAGGACACCATTAAGATATTTTAACCATTTTCAGTGGAAATGTTAAGTCTATGATATACATCCTGGCATTTTGAAAGAAAAGATATGGAAAACAATGACATTTTTCGCTGAGGTTTCAGAATTTTCATTACTAATGTCCGTTATTGGCCCCTACTGTCACTTCACTGCCGTGGTTTCTCTCTCTCTTTTCTTAAAATTTTTTGCCTCCTCCCTCACTATCAGACTGCCAGCTGTCACTTTTTTGTTGTCAGTGTTTCTGCCTCTTGCTCTCTGCTATGTTTCTAATCGGTCCAGTGGCCATATACCATTAGGCAAATATCAAGACACAACATCTGGCAAAGAACATTTGTATCTCGAGTGTGTGAGTATGTGTGAGTGTGTGTGTGTGTGTGTGTGTGTGTGTGTGCAAAACAATTTGGAACATGTCTCTGGATGCCTAAATATTAAAACTTGCTGGGACATATTGTTTGAGACAGTACTGTCCCTGAGGAATACAGGCAAACCGTTGTCATGACAGCTAATTTGACAATAGCTACGGCCTTGCTGAAGTGCCATGTGGGAAGGGCAAATAAAATGGCACCATTTAAACACGTGGCAGCATAAGGTTTGGCCTGAGAGTAGCACTGCAGTTATTCTATCCTTCCGACCATTACAAATGATGCACTTGTTCGTACATGTGGTCTTCACATATTCTTTATAATGCACTGCGACACCCCTCTAAAGAATCGTAATACTGTGTCTGCATGCCAGGGCAGCTGGTAGGAAATTGAAAAATACCTCCAAATCCTCAAAATTGCTGACACACTGAATTTAGAATTGGAAGATCTGAGTTCTAGTCAACTGTGAGACCAGGGAAGTCACAGCGTCCTACTAAGGGATGCTTCCTTGTTTGTGAAATAAGACACCAGCCCAATTTTGAAGTCCCTTCCAGCTCAGTGTTGGTGATGCAAGTTTCGGAAAAAAAAAAAAAAAGAGAGAGAGAGAGAGAGAGAGAGAGACTTGAACCTTGAAAACCAAGATTTTTTAAAAACTATTTGTTTATATTTTGGATATCAATAAGAAATTTTTAACCATAAAACTGAATATGTAGAGTACAAGAAAGAAGTCAACTTTGGATATAAGTTTTCTTGACTGTGTGATATACTCTACTCTACCTAGGTAGAGCTAATAGTCAAAATACTAATACAACACAGAAACCAGCCAATTAGAACAGATAAATCACTAATATGGTCATATCAGGTGAGAGGGGATAGCAGGATATTTGTTCTGGGTTGTCATCTTCTTGAGAGCAGGAGGTCTCACTACCTTGCTTAGTGCCTTTCTTGTAATAGCAGCGAAAAATTGGGTACTATATAAATGAATGATCATGTGAGTGCCTGAACGCAAACAAATAGGTGACGGTTGTCAGGGTTTATGCCTCTAAGAAATAGGAGTGTGTAGAGAAGAGGGCAAGCAACACCACATTTTCTGAGTAAGATGGAAAAGAGGATGCAGTTAAGGAAATGGAGAGGGAGTGAGCAGAGTGTTTGTTAGAAGAGAAGCAGATAGGATGGTGTCATGGTTTACCTAGGGAGAAAGGTAATTCACAAGGAATTTGGCAATCAACAATGTCAAATTCTGCACAGGGAACAACATCCTGTTGCTTTTGGCCTTCTGGTCATTTTCTTAGCTTCCCATAGAAGATGAAGATTTAAAAAAGAGAGGTCACAGAAAATATCAGCCCACTACAGTTATTTCTTTAGCAACTGGAGCACAGGTCCACAGGGGAAGGGCATGAGAGCTTATCTGGGGACCCCATCATGCATGATATCTCTTTCATTACCATCACACCCCCACATGCTGAGAAGAGCTTAGTCACTGCAATATACCGTATGTCATGTTTCTCTAGGATTTCCATTCTGCCTGCTTGGTTCCCACTAGCTTCCAGATGCTTTGCCAGATGTTTTAATGTGGACATGGTTATTTAGTTTCCTGAGGACAGAAGCTTCTAACCCCCAAATCTTTTGGGTGTTAGAGAGTTTTGTTGAAGGCTTTAGGGCAAATAAATTGCAGATGAGGAAAAGGGGAATGGTCACCAGCATACGGTACTGCTGAAAAAGTCATCTACAGATACTGAACTGATGGCTCTGCCTCTTTCTATCCAATCGTCTGTTTCATAACAAGAAGAGATGTGAAGCCATGCCAAATCCACAGATGAGAAACTCAATCATGGTCAAACGAATTTCTTTTCATGTAGGATATGAGGCTAGTTGATACTCACTTCCAGAGTTCTGGTGATCATCTCCCTTTGTGCCACTCCTGAGACCCCTGCCCGTTTGTCAGGATCCACAATGAGATAGGCACCTCACTGGTACCTTTAGCATATTCTTATAATATTTCTGAAATGTACTACTTTGAAGCTGATGAAAGCATCTGGCTAGAGCCTCTTATTGAAGAAGCCCAGGTCACTACTAGTTCAGTCCATATTAAACATGATCCAACTTTATGCTGTCTATGAGAGACACAACTTAGCTTCAAATATGAAAAATAAATTTTTAAAGTAAAAGCATGAAAAAAAACATGAAATGCAAAACAGTAACAAACAAGAGCTGGAGTGGCTTTATTAATATCAGACTAAATAGACTGTAAGATAAAAATTAGAACTAGAAGCAATACAGAATATTTTTAGTAGTAAAAGGGACAATCAGTCAAGAAGATATAACAATTTTCAACATATATGGGCCTAACAAAAAAACTTCAGAATAAATAAAACAAAAACATCAGAAATGAAGGGAGAAATAAACAGTACAGCAGTAATGGTTGGGAACTTCAATACCTTTCTTTTTATAATGGATAGAACAACTGAAAAAAAGATCAACAAGACATTAAAAGGTTTGAAAAACACTATAAACAAAACTGAAATTGTTTCTCTGAAAAGATCAACAAAATTGGCAAACCTTTAGGTAGACTGAACATGAAAAAACAAGAAAAAGTGCAAATTACTAAAGTTAAGAATGAAATAGGGGATATTACTACTGTCCTTAAAAAAAGGAAAAGGATTAAAAGAGAACACTATGAATAATTGTATGTCAACACATTAGATAATTAAATAAAATGGATTCCTAGAAAAATGAGACTATGGAAAGTGATTTAAGAAGACATGGAGAATCTGGAAAAAAAAACTATAATAAGTAAAGAGGTTGAATTAGTAATCAAAAAACTACCCATGAATAAAGCCTGGAAACACAGGCTTCACTTTACATACATTTAAAGAAAAATTAACATGAATCTTTCACATACTCTTCAAAAACATGGAAGAGGGAACACCACCCAACTCATTTTATGAAGCTGATATTACTCTGATACTAAAACCAGACAAATATACCACAAGAAAAGAAACCTAGAAACCCAAATCCCTCATGAATATACACACAAAAATACTAGAAAACTATATGTAGCAACAAAAAAAAGGGAATACACACTATGACCAAGTGGGACTTGTGCCAGAAATGGAAGGTTAGCTCTACATAAATAAACAATCACAATAAAGATAGTCAACAAACTATAAGAGGAAGAGAATTTTCTTAACCTGAGAATGGGTTTTTATGTAAAATTCAGAGACTACATAATAATGCTGAAAGACCGAAAGTTTTTACCCTTTAATCAGGCTCAAGAAAAAGTCTGTCCTTACCTCTTCAATTCAACATTGTATTAGAGGGTCTAGCCAAGGTAAATAGAAAAAGAAAAATAAATAAAAGTCATCCAAGTTGAAAAGGAAAAGAAGCTAAACTATTTCTATTTTTAGATGATTTGATTTTATATACAGAAAATACAAAGTAATCTTAAAAATAGTTGTTAGATCTTATAAATGAGTACAGAAAAAAAGTATGATACAAGTTAATATACAAAAATCAATTGCATTTATATAAACTTGAAATAAACAATTCAAAAATGTAATCAAGAAAACAATTACATTTACAATAGCAACAGAAAGAATAAAATCCATAGCAGTAAATTTTTTAAAAGATGCAATACTTGCACACAGAACGGTAAAAAAGCTGCATTGAAAGAAATCAAAAAACACCTAAATAAGATATCTTGTATTCATAGATAGAAATACTTAACATTGTTAAGCAATGGAAGTTAAGACTGCCATCTGATCACTTTGGGTTTACCATGCTTAAACTGTTCTAGAGTTTTAATGCAATCTCTATCAAAATTCCAGCTGTATTTTTGCAGAAATTTGTGACCTGATCCTAAAACTTGTATGGAAATGAATGGACCCAGAATAGCCAAAACAATTTTGAAAAGAACATATTTGGGGGGCTCACACTTACTGATTTCTAAACTTACTACAAAGTTTTAGGGCCAAGACTTCTGTGTGGTACTAATGTATATATATATGAATTGGAATTAAGAGCTCAGAATTAATTCATACATCTTTAAGCAGTTGATTTTTGACAGGGTGCAAGACAATTCAATGAGCGAATAACAGTCTTTCAACAAATGGTGATGAGACAATTAGGCATTCACATGCAAAACAATAAAGTTAGACTAATACCACAAACCACATACAATAATAAACTCAAAATGGATCAGAGACCTAAATGTAAGGACTATAACCCCCTTACAAGAAAACATAGGGTAAATCTTTTTTTTTTTTTTTTTTTTACCTTGGAAAAGGCAATGGTTTCTTAGATATGGTACCTAAAGAACAAGCAAAGAGGGACTTCCCTGGTGGTGCAGTGGTTAAGAATCTGCCTGCCAGTGCAGGGGACATGGGTTTGAGCCCTGGTCTGGGAAGATCCCACATGCCACAGAGCAACTAAGCCCGTGTGCCACACTACCGAGGCTGCGCTCTACAGCTGCAAGCCACAGCTACTGAGGCTGCATGCCGCAACTACTGAAGCTCACGCCCCTAGAGCCCATGCTCCACAATAAGAGAAGCCACCACAATGAGAGCACGTGCACCACAACAAAGAGTAGCCCCCGCTCACCGCAAATAGAGAAAGCCTGTGCACAGCAACAAAGACCCAATGTAGCCAAAAATAAATAAATAAATAAATGTATAAAAAAAAAAGAACAAGCAAAGAAAAAATAGATAAATTGGACTTAATTAAAATTTAAAACTTTTGTGCTTCAGTCAACCCTATCAAGAAAGTAAAAAGTCAACCCCCCAAAATGGGGGAATTACTTGTAAATCATATATTTGGCAAAGTTCTAGTATCTAGAATACATAAACAATTCTTTTAACTGGGCAATAAAAGAGATAAATTACCAAATGGTCAATTAATTTGAATAGGCATTTCTCCAAAGAAGATATACAAATAGCCTATAAGCACAAACAAATACATTCAACATCGTTAGTCGCTAGGGAAATGACAATCAAAACCACAATGAAATCCTACTTCATACCCACTAGGATACTGTAATCAAAAATACACAATGATATATGTTGACAAGTACATGAGGAAATTGGAATTCTTAAACATTGCTGATAAAAATGTAAAATGATGCAGTCATGTTGGAGAACATTTTGACAGTTCCTCAAAAAACTAAACATACAGCTATTATACAACCCAGAAATTCTACTCCTCGGTGCCTATCCAAGAGAATTAAAAACATATATTTATGAAAAAACTTGTAAATGAGTATTCAAAGTACCATTATTCATAACAGTCAAAATAATGAAAAGAGCTCATATCCATCAACTGATGAATGGAAAAAATATGTATTCTATACAGTGGAATACTATTCAGCCATAAAAAGAAATGAAGCACTGATACATGCTATAACATGAATGAACCTCAAAACCATTATGCCCAGTGAAAGAAGCCAGAAAGAAAAGATCCCATATTGCATGATTTTATTTATTTAAAATAACCCAGAATAGATAAATCCAGAGACAGTAAGTATATTAGTAACTGCCAAGGACAGGGACAGGGAGGAATGAATAGTGTCTGCTAATGAGTAAAAGGTTTATTTTTAAAGGTAGTGAAAATGTTGTGGAATTAGATGGTGATGATGGTTGCACAACCTTGTAAATACCATAAAACCATTTAATTGTAAACTTGAAGGTGATTAAAATTGTAACTTGCACAATATAAAATATGTAATTTTAATAGCTCTATAACTGTTAAGAAATTAAATTCATAATTTAAAAACTTTCCAAAAGAAACCTCCAGGTCAAGATGGTTTCACTGAAGAATTCTACCATATATTTAAAAATAAATAATACCAATTCTACACGTCTCTTCTAAAACATAGAAGAGGAAGTGCTTCCCAATACATTTTATGAAGCTCACACTAACTTGATATCCAAACCAGATAGAGACAGTACAAAAAAAAAAAAAAAAGAAAACTACAGGCCAATAACTTCATGAATATGGACATAATATCCTTAATAAAATACAAGAAATAAGAGGTAGAAATATATAAAAAGAATCACACACCATGATCAAGGGGAGTTTATTCCAGGGATATAAGAATGGCTTAATATTTGAAAATAAATTGCTGTAATCCAGCCTATTAATTGACTAAAGAAGAAAAATCACATTCTCATATCAGCCAATGCAGAAAAAAAGTCTTTGTGCAAATTTGACACCCATTAATAATTAACACTCAGAAAAATAAGAATAGAGGAGAATGTCCTCAACTTCATAAAGAGCACCTACAAAAAAGCCTACAATTAACATTCTTCTTAATGGTGAAAGAATGAATAGTTTCCCCCTAAGATCATGAACGTGGGAAGGATATCTGCTTTCATCACTCTTACTCAAAATAGTGCTAGATGTTCTAGCCAATGCAATAACGAAAGAAAAGGAAATAAAATGCATACAGATCAGAAAGCAAGAAATAAAATGATCCCAATTTTCAGATGGCATAATTTTGTATGTAGAAAATCCCAAGAAATCCACACACAAAAAAACTGTTAGAAACAATGATTTCAGTAAGACCTCAGAATGCCAGAAAAACATAAAAAATTCAACTACATTTTTCTTTGACTGCTTTTCAGAACTTCTCCATGTTTGTTAATTTCTATATTGTGTTTCATTAAAATGTATTTTAAAATAAATTTCATTTTACTTATTTTAGATGTGATTTAGTGGCCATTCTATACTTAACGATTGATATATTTTATCAATTAAGGAGTTTAGCCATTACTAACTGAAATATTGGCTTTCTCCACTCTATTTTCTCCCTTTGGAATTCCAATTCGATAAGTATTATATCTTCTCACTCTTTCTTCTATATGTCTTGAACACTGTGATATTTTCTATCTCCTCTGCTCCTTTGTCTATATCCTCAAGAATTTGTTTATTATTTCTTTCTTTTTTTTTTTTTGCAGTACGTGGGCCTCTCACTGCTGTGGCCTCTCCCGTTGCAGAGCACAGGCTCCAGACGTGCAGGCTCAGCGGCCATGGCTCACGGGCCCAGCCGCTCCAAGGCATGTGGGATCCTCCCAGACCGGGGCACAAACCCGTGTCCCCTGCATCGGCAGGTGGACTCTCACCACTGCGCCACCTGGGAAGCCCAAGAATTTCTGTTTTTTAGATCACAGTTCTTTAATTCTCCAGTGGCCTCCATTATATTAATTTTCTATCTGTGTCTAAACTATGATATAATTTATTTTATATTATTAGGGTTTTCATTTCTAGGATATTTACTTGTTTCCTTTTCCTATGTGCCACACCAATCTTGGTAGATTCTTCCTTCATCCTGCTTTCTGTCATCTCAAATTTCTTAGTATTTCTTCAACACCCTTTTGCTATTCTGTATCCAAATTCTAATAAAAGCAGACTTTACGGGTCTGTTTATGAATTTGCTTTTGTTTTGTTTTGTTGCTTAATTTTGCTCATCTTGACTTTGCCTCTTCATGTGTTTTAATTTATTTTTTATTGTTTAGTGATGTTCTTTTTATTTGTGGGAATTCTTTGAAGCCTGCCTTTGTGTTCCTCCAGACAGGATTTGGTTTTTTTTTTTCAAGTCACCTGGGGAATGACTAAACTTGACATCTTTAAATATGAATATTTAAGCTTAGGTTTTGTTTCTTCAGGTCACAAGACTAGAATAAAGACTTGTTAATAGTAATTCTTAAAGGATATTTTTCCCACTCTATGAATAGTCATTAAAAAAACTTGCATACATCCCTCAGCAGAAAAAAAAATTTTTTTTTTCCTATTTTACTTCATGAGGATGCCATTCTTTGTAAGTTTCAGATTTATTCTGGGTGTCTGTTTTTATTCCTGTCCTGTGTTGCGTCAGCCTTTGATTTCTTTTGCTGATATACATGGGCCATTGAAACCCAGATTATAATCTACCATGGTAAATCCTACATTCTGCTGATCTGCACTCTTATTTAATGCCTAATCTCTAAGAAATCCCCTTATTTTTTTTTCCCAAATCAGCCATGCAGCGTTTATCCAATGAACATAGTTCGATACTAGGGAAAATTTCTATGACCTTTAATCCACCATCACGCTCAGATTCCTATTTTTTTAAGGATTCCCTTGCTTTGAACTAGAGAGTTTAAAGTGAGATTAAGAGTAGAAACAGGAAGACAAGTTAGGATATATAGTAACGCTCTAGGCAAGAAATTGTAACTTCAACTGCTATGGACTTGGTAAAATTGATAGTAGTGGATGGATTTGAGAAATATTGAAAAACTAATATCAATATTATTAGTGGTGAACTGGATGTGAAATTTGGAGAAAGGTGTTTGGAATAATGCCAACGTTCAGGATAATGCCCCACTTGTACAACTAGATAGATGGTCGTGCTGATAATTGAAAGAAGAACCAGCTTAAGAAAGTAAAGACTAGAGGCTCAGTGTTTAACCAAATTTGATGCCTTTGAGAATTCCAAGTGGCATATGCAGGACTGGGAGTCTGAGCCAGAGGTCAGACTCTGAACTAGAGATACAAAAACATGTGAGATTCTCATATAGGTGTGATTGAAACCAGGCATGAATAAGGTTGCCTAGGAAGAGGACACAGACTGGAAGAAAAGCAGGCTCAAGATCAAGTCTTGAGGATTGTAATCTCAAGGCAGAGGAGGATGAGCTTGCAGAGACGGAGCCGCACAGCCAACAAATTGGAAGGGAGGCCAAGAGAGAAGAGTGTTGCCTTTTATTGCTTTTGTTCTTATACCCAGAGTCAGCTATATTAACCTTCTCACCATTTCCCATAGCTTTGCTCTTCCTTTTCTCTAGGCCTTCATACATGCTGTTCCTTCTGCCTTGAATATCATCCATTCCCTTCTCCCTTTCCACCATTCACTGTTGTTCCTGATGAACTCCTATACATCCTTTAGAGTTCAGCTCAAATGTCAGCATTGCTGCATAGTCCTTCTTAAACTTTGTCCTAACCCCTTCCCACACAGGCCTGGTTCATCGTCCTTTTCTGTATCCCCACTGCATGTATTGTATAGTATCTCAATTATCCTTCTGCCATCTGACTACAATGGATCCTCCTTAATTTCGGGGCCAATGTCTTATATGGCACTGCTTCCCCAGTGCATTTGGTTCATAGTGGAATCTTTTTTTGGATACAGAAACTTAAAGTAGGTCTCCAATAGAGTGCAGGAAGTATTTGAACAGAGAGAAGTCAACCCATCAGCTGGCATTAAAAAGACCCAAGGTGCATGGGTAGACCTAGAGATTATCATACTAAGGGAAGTAAGTCAGACAGAGAAAGACAAGTACCATATGATACCATTTATATGTGGAATCTAAAAAAATGATCCAAATGAACTTATTTACAAAACAGAAATAGACTCACAGACATAGAAAACAAATTTATGGTTACCAACGGGGATAGTGGAAGTGTGTGTGGTGGGTGATAAACTAGGAGCTTGTGATTCACATACACACACTACTATTCATAAAATAGATAAACAACAAAGACCTACTGTATAGCACAGGGAACTATACTCAGTATCCTGTAAAAACCTATAATGGAAAAGAATCTGAAAAAATATATATATATATGTAAACTGAATCACTTTGCTGTACACTTGAAACTAACACATTATAAATTAACGATACTTCAATTAAAAATAATAATAATTATAAGAATAAAAAGACCCAAGGTATTCATGCACAAAAAATCAAAGGTATTTGTGGCTGTTCCTAAGTATCTACTGTGTATCAGTCAATATATGTACATACCATACCTCTCCCCTTCCCTTCCACCCTTTATCCATAAGGCTGTTGCCTTCATTGACGTCTTCTCTTCCTGTTCCCATTAAAGTCTTACCTCTATGTTTCACTCAATCGTATTTTGCCAAAATGAAATACCAAGTGTGGACACTGTAGTCAGTATGGGGAACACACCATGAAATTTTTATGTAATCCCTTTGCTTTCTAAAGAATGCACTGCAAATAATGACACTGAAAAATCCGCATGACAAACTAAGCAAACTAAGCAAATATATGGCATGAGGATTAATGAATCCACGTCAGGGTGAGTGCCCTTTACAAGGTGGCCAGAGAAGTGAAGGGGGCTTGGAATATTACTGGTGCTGTCTTGAAGCAGAGAGGGTCTGGGGAAGGAAGCAGTTGGAGAGGAATTCCCAGGAGGTTACAAGGTGGCACGTGGGTGGAGGAGGTAGGGAATGAGGGGAATATAAGTCAGAAGAGGTTGGATATGAAGATCCTTTGCCCGGAGTGCTGTGGTTCTTTGCGATGCTCCCACGGATGCTCCATATGTGGGAGATGTCCCTGGATCAGGTTACCTTGAAGAAGGGGACTGAGGGACTGTTTCAAGACTGTTTGGGTTTTCTTCCCAGTGTTAATTCTTATTATGACTGAAATGGAATGACAGTAGCTTGTGCTGAGGCTGACATCAGTCCATAAAAATTGGGGCAATGTCAGCAATCTGAAGCAATTCTTTGGGGTCCAGGGGACACCATCACATTGAGTTCTATTGGGCCTTGGGTGAGAGAACTGTAGCCTTGCATGAAATTGTGACAGATGGCCGTCAGTCAGCACCCAACAGCCACAGCATGCAGAGTCTAGGATCCTAGCATTCTACTTTTTCTATTATTTGGCCACAGATTTCCTCTTACTCTTCATTTCCCGTTATTTTCCTGCACAGTCCATGCATTCCTGGCAAACATAATTACCAATGGTTCTACAAACTTGCCATATACCTCCTAATTTTCACTGCATTGTTGGATCTTTTTTCCACCTGGAATGCTCATCTCTCTGCTGATCTTCTAAACACAGACTCTTCTGGGGTTCCTTTACTAGGCACCCCTGTTAAAGCACCCTCTTTGTAACATACATGCATGCATGTCTATATCTGTTAACATCTACCTACCAACACACACCTACGTGCCTGGCAGCTCATGGCAGAGCAGAGATAACGCAAATATTGAACCTAAGTAAACAGGGTTAGAACCTGGCTGTGTCATTAACTGGCTCTGAGATCTTGAGAAATTTACTTATCCTCTCTAAGCCTTAGTATCCTCATCTGTTATATTTATACCAGAGGATTTTAGGGAAGATAAAATAACCTAACATATTTAAAATACCTAGCACAGTCCCTATGCATAATATATGTTGATTCAAGTCCCTGTCCCCTACGTAGAATTTACTGTACACTGCCCTGAAGGCATTTCCCTCCCTCACTATTTTGTAAGCTCCCAAAGTAAGGCTACGGCTTGGGTGTCTTTTTTCTTTCTCCCTCCACAGAGAGCTTCTCACTTAACAAACCAGTGATGAATGAAAGAATGAGCGATCACATGAATAGAAGAAAATTCCATTACTATTTCAAGTCTGTCTGAACTGTTTCCTGAACAGTGAAATTGTGGCGTTTTAAATCCAAACAAAAGCAAACTCAAAACAAAGCCCAATGACCCTGCTGTGTTATTTTTATGTTAGTTCCAGTGACCAAGATGACCATATACTATCCCTGAGGGCAAAACTGTACTTTGTCAAGGTCATGGGGAAATCTAGGCAGTATGTCTGAACTAACTTAAAAGAGTTAAGAGCCTTGCTCCCAACCTAGACTCATGTAAAGACTGACCTTTGGATTACCCTTTATTGAAAAGTATTTCCTCCTGCTGTACCCTGATTTTAACCCCATCGTTCAAGAGCTTTGGAAGTCATTTCCCCTTTCTGCACAGTTCCCTCTGTTGTAAAGGTGGCTCTGGAGGAGAGAAGCAACAGTGGTTGTGGAAGTTGGAAGGAAAGGCAGGACTGGCTTATCTCTATATTTATTAATACATCGCTATTATTTCCAGCACTGGAAACTGAGTTCATACAAAAGGACACTCAAGCACCTTGTCCTGTGTTGGAAACAGGACAAGTTTCTTGTCTGGTGTCCCTTTTCTCTCTAAGAATAAATCAACAAACCAATGGAAAACGCGTGGAAATGCCATCCTGTGCTCAAAACAAAACACCATAGGCAGGTTTTTACCAAGCCTGGTCGGAGCGTCCCTCAGTAATTGGAAACAGGCCGACAGACAAGGAGTGCAACAAAATAAAGCAAGTGGAGCTGCTACTCAAAGGAGCTGGAGAAATGCTAACTGCTGCTAAAGATCACATCTGATCTTAGAGGCATCATGTAACCTCTGGCTCCAGGTGACTGCTCCCCCAGGAATCCCACCACCTGCAGTGGAGAGGGACTTTCTCCCCATGCCCCTGAACTCTGCAGAGGAAAGGCCCTCCTCCAGAGGAAGGCATACCTGGTAAGAGGCTGAGAGCCAGGATCAGAGGCAATGCTTCCATTTCTCGGAGTCATCTGAGTGGTTTTCTAAAGCTGGCAGAGCTACATCGGCCTATCCCTTCCAAACCCAGAGAACCACAATTTGAGGGCAGGGCTCAAGCCTCTGTATTTTTCAAATCCTTTCATTTTCTATATAGCATAGAAATTAGTGAGAGACAGCCTAAAACAGAAGCTACGAACACCCCAGACGCCTGGGTGCATTTCCTAGCTCTCCACCAACAAACTTGAGGCATATCATTTAATCTTTCTGTGCCTCAGCTTGTTCCTTTGCAAAACAGTGATAGTGACTATATTAAAAAAAACTGCCATGAAAATGAAATAAATTAGTATTTACAAAGCACTTAAAACAGTGTCTTGTTTATAGCAGCCATGATATGAGACTAACATAAAACTAATAATAAATGTCATTGCTTTGGCCTTTCATCTAATCCAGTGGTTTTCAAAGTGTAATGTCTAGAGACCAGAAGCCTCAGCAGAGCATCACTCAGAAGCTTTTTAGAAATGCAAATTCTCAAGGCCCACCCAGACTTTTTAAACCAAAAACATTGGAGGTGGCGGTCTAGAAATCTGTGTTTTAACAAGCCCTCCAAGGGCATGTTCAAGTTTCCAGAACCACTGCTTTCATCCAGGAACTCTCATTCAAATTTCTCTTCCTGACGAGTTGCCTGTCCAAGTTAATCTTGCCAAATATTTGTTCTCCCTAGAGAGGCATATGAGTCATTCTAGAACTCCAGGCCCTCCAAAAACGCATTTTAATTAGTGAGAATTCTTCTGGTAACAAGTGACATACACTCTACCCAAACCAATGTGGGCCCCAAAGAGGCTGTATTGCCTCACAGGACAGAAGGGTTCAGTGGTGATGATAACAGCCAGCATTTATGGAGCATGTTCACTGTACCTGGCACCATTCCAAGCAGCTTACATACAGCAACCCATGTAATCTTCACAGCAGCCCTCTAAGGAGAAGCTACTATTATCCTCATTGAACCAAGGGAATGAGGAACAGGGTGGTGCAAGAACTCACCCAAGGCTGTGCAGGGAATATGCAGTAGATCTAGGGTTCCCACCCACAAGCCAACTCCAAAGTCATGCTCTTAGCCACTTGCAAGGCAAGGTTGGTCTAGGAGCTCACACTGGGATAGCAGGACTTTGTTCTTCTCCACTCCCAGTTCCCTCTCTAAGGCAGACAGTCTTTGTATAGGGCTCCTGGGTGTTCCAGGATCATGTCCTTCCATATGGACCAGCCACAGGGAAAAAGGGCTCTTCTCCCTCAGTTGACCTAACAAAAGCCATGGGATTGACCTTCATTGGACTGACCTGTGCTACATGCCCATTCTTGCCATCCTTGGACCAATTACTGGTCTGGACTCTGAAAGGGTCCTTGACTAGGCTGTGTCACATGACCACCCTGGATTCAGGGACCATGAAGCCCAAAAATTTAGAGGGAGCTCTCACCAGAGTGGTGTAAGCCAAAAGAGGAAGAGTGCCAGCAAGGCAAAAACTAGCCCTACTACATGCTAGGCTCTGTTTGAGAGCTTTATATATATCAAGCTATTGAGTCATCACAGTCATCGTAGGAGGTAGGTACTGCCATTGCCCCATTTGTCAAATGAGGAAATGGAGGCGCCAGAAGATGAAATAACTTGTCCAGGGCAGCAGAGGCTGTAAATAGCAGACGCAGCACTGGAACCTGGCCTGCTGGCTCTGGGAGTCTATGCACTTACCAAGCAGACCAACTCCTAACTATTGATGCTCTTATCAGGTCTGAGTTCAAGATGCTCATTACCTTACCAGTCGGGTCCAGCTTCCCTTAAACCCCTCCTTTCTTGGTGAGGAGACAAAGAGAATTTCCTAACCTGCCACATCTGGGGGCTTCTCCAAATAATAAATACCTTCTTTCTTCAGTGGTAACAATACAGCAAACATCTCAGAGTAAGGTTGCCAGATATAGAAATGAAAATACAGGACATTCAACTAAATTTGAATTTCAGAAAAATAAAATTTTGTACACACACACACACACACACACACACACACACAAACATTTAGTGTAAGTAAGGTCCCATGAAAAATCTCACCCAGCAATTCTAACTCAGAGTTGGATTTTCACCCAGGATGACTAACTGTACCAGTTTGCCCAGGACTGAGTGGGTTCTTAGAACCTGGAATTTTCAGTGCTAAAACCAGGAAAGGTCTGGACAAACCAGAACAAATTGGTCAGCCTGCACCTAACCCAGTGGCCTCTGAGCAAAGTGGCTTTCAAAACTGGCAGCTCTCCTTCCCTGCCCAGCAGCCAGCCCCTCTCGGCTCCAATGCCTTCTGCAATCACACCCTGATCTCCAGGGAGCACACACACCTGCAGGTCACACGGCTTCCTGCTTCCCAGCTTCTCACCTCGTCAATTGTGTGAGGTTTCAGGCTGCAACTGTGCAACTCAGATTGGGACTTGAACCCACAGTTTTTAAAATAGGATCACACACCTGGTCTCAGGACTTAATGAAGCTCAGGCACTTCATGTCTCATGGCAGGAAAAATTTAGTGACAGACAAAGTAATAGGTAAGAAGTGGATTTACTTAGAGAAAAACACATTCCATAGACAGAGTGTGGGCCATCTCAGAAAGCAAGAGGTACCAGGGCATGGGGTTGTCAGTTTTTATAGGGCTGGGTAATTTTATAGGCTAATAAGTGGGAGGAGGATTCCAACCATTTTGGGGAAGAGGCGGGGATTTCCAGGAATTGGGCCCCTCCCACTTTTTGGTCTTTGATGGTGGCCTCAGAACTGTCATGGGGCTGGTGGGTGTGTCATTTATCTTATGCTAATGTATTACAGTGAGCATATAATGAGGATCAAGGTTCACTAGAAGTCAAATCTTCCACCATCTTGGACCTAGTTGGTTCTAACCAGTTTCTGTCATGTCCTCGGGCTATGTAATTCTTTTAAAAGTTGTGCCCTGCCCCCTTCCCTCCTGTTTCAGCATGACACCCTAAAGGGAGATGATACTCTTCCCTTCCTCCCCAGCCTCCTCAGCAGCTCCAATAGTCTCCTCTCCCTCCAACAAACCTAGGCCACCAGAATCTTCTGGACCCTCCTTTTCAAAAGTGCCTGGAGCCTCGAAGCAGGGGGGCCAGAGTGGCATGCCTGGGAAATGTAAGGATTGTGTCTTCACTTGTTGTCCATTACAGATCTGATCTGCCATACCCAACCCACTCTAATGCTGAAGATTCCAACTCAGTCTTATCTATCTTAGCCGACTCCCGTGGAGCTTAGAGACCACGGAGCATCCAAGATTGGATAAAGAAGTTAACACTGTCCACGGGGAAATGGCTCAATTTAGAAAAAGCAGAGATGGACGCACCATGGCCATCACATATCATTACATCCACACTCAGATAGAGGAACCTGCTACTTCCAACCAGTCCCATACGGGCAACCAGGGGGCAGGATAGAACTCTGATCTCCCTTATTCAAGCCATCAGTTATTAGTCTAAACCAAACACTGATTCATTTACACTGGGGCTATCTAAACTGGTACCTGCCCTGAGTGCATGTGGTCCAGCCTGAACTAGCCTTTGGATTCTAGAATCTTCAACCCTTTCCCTTGGGCCCCTTTCATTCTTCTCTTTACTCCTTGAATCTCCCCTCTTTAACCTGGGCTCCTGCAAGCCATGATGCAGCAAATGTGTCCCTTTGTACATATTTGTATAACCCGCCATTGCCCCACTCAAACACAAGCTCCAAGATAGCAGAAACCTTGTCTATCATTCCCAGCTTCTCACCTCGTTCTCGCCACTGTTCTTAGAACTGTGTCTGCCACAAGAGAGTGGCAATATGTAGAAAGGTTTGAAATACAGACTCTGGAGTCAGAACTCCTTGGGCTTAAATCCTAGCTCTTCTACTTATTAACTGTGTAACCCTGGACCAATAACTCACTCTTTCTGGGCCTGAATTTCCCCATCTGTAGATGGGGATATGCATTAGACGAGAGTTCTCCAGAGAAAGAGAACCCATAGGATGCGTATATGTACAGAGAAAGAGACAGATTTTTAAGAAACTGGCTCATGTGATTATGGAACCTGGAAAGTCCAAGATCTGCAGGGTGGACCCGCAACCTAGAGACCCAGGAAGAGAAGGTGTTGCAGTTCATGTCCAGAAGCCCTCTGCTGGCAAAATTCCCTCTTGCTTGAGAGATGTAGGTCTTTTGTTCTACTCAGACCTTCAAGTGATTGCATTAAGCTCATTCACTTTATAAAGGGCAGTCTGCTTTACTCAAATTCACCAGTTTAAATATAATCTCATCCAAAACACCCTCACAGAAACATCAGAATAATATTTGACCAAATCTCTGGGCACCGATGGCCAGTAAACTTGGCACATACAATCAACCATCATAGGATATAATCGTGCCTATTTCACAGGGTTGTTTTTGAGAATTGAGTCAATCTAAACAAAGAACTTGGACGTAGGTGTTCAATTAAAATGAATGGTGTATTAATAAACTTTCTGAGTTCTTCCTCTGTGCCAGGTGTTGTAGGTGTTGAGGATGAAGAAAATCCATTCCCTGCCCTTGAGGAAATGAGTCTGATAAGGACTGAGATGGGTAAATAAATAAACAACACAATGGAATTAGCACCTTGAAAGAATTATGTTCCTGCTTCTGGGGGAAGACATGGGAGAAATCTTCCAAGTGTATCCAGGGGAGTCAGAGATGGCTTCACAGTATAGGTTAACCAAGAAACAAACCTCAAAGGAATAGAAGGAACTTATGATGGAGATTCCACAGCCCAAAGACCATCTCTAGACTGGACCAAGCACTCCAAGGGCAGCTGCCAGCTCAGTTCAGCAAGAATCTTAGACTAGGGCAAGAGGCCTCAGTGCTCCATATGCAACAGGATGGGGCCTGGTCCTGTCCAGAGGGGGCACCACCTCTGAACCACCTTGGTAAGTGGCATTTGCCTCTTCCTTTAGGTCCTGCGTTTAAGGAAACTTGACAACATAAGTCGATCAAGCTATGTGAGTTTGGAGAACCAGGTGAGGCAGTGAGGTGGCGGGGCCTAGGAGCAACCCCACCACCATGAATAGGGTCTGTCTTGGGAGAACTTAGTAGAGAGGTACACGGAATTGGGAATCAGACACACTCAGGTCTTATTGCATGGGGCAAGTTACTTCACCTCTCTGATCCTTTGAATCTTCAGCCCTAAGACGGTTTTATCATGTTGGATTGCTAATTTTGAAGACTAGCAAGGTACCAGGCACCAAATAAGTACTCAATAAATGAAAGTTATTATTATCCATAATTAATTCCTCATCTCTCCTCTTCCCCCTTGCTGTTATTTGACAATACATTCTAGAGAGATATAATAGTAAGGAATGAGAGCGGTTCGCTATTTTACGTTTGACGTGAATCCAGCTCTGTGGATTATAAATTATCTGTCTTTTCTGTGCCTTCACCCCCATCTGTAAAATGGGGGTCATAATCAGGCCATTCTTGTGGGATTATTTTGTAAATTTATTATGAGATATATGTGTATAGCACATAATGGGAGGTGACCAATATGTATTAGTTGTTTAAAAATAGTGATGATAATAATGATTGTTATTAATATTGTAGAGACCTAAGGTTGAAAAGAAGGCATTGGAGAAATATTTAAGACAGGCGAATAAAGGTGCACACAGGTAACCGAGGGAAAAGCTAGGAAGCTTATTCACAGCACACCTTGCCTTCTCAGGGAAGGTACTCCCTAGAGCTAACCCTGGACTGGTGTGCAGCAGCTGTGTACAGGGTTGGAGGCCCGCTGCTCCCCTGCTGAGCCCCAGAAGCCTCTGAGAGAGACCAAACTGTCTGCTGCCTCCTGATATTAGGAAGTGAGGTTGAAATGTTGCAAGTTCTTGCGTCTTCTGATATCTACAACTTGAGGAATTATAACTGCAGAAAATGTTGTCAAATACACTCAACAAATCAATCCCCAGGTGGAAATGTGTTATGTTCACAACAGAAGCAGCTGCAAATGCCAAAACACCAGAATTGGGATTTTTTTCTTCTAAGAGGAGAATTGTTTTGTTTTTCTTTCCTAAGAGAGAATTGTTTTCAGAGTCTGAACCCAGTCCGTCCATGCTCTAAAGGGTCAGTTCCTCTGGTCCCACTCCAGCCCCACTGTTTCTAACAAGAGCCCAGCCCTGGGACTCTCTATGATGGCTAGCTCCTATCCTCCCCCTGTCTCCCTGCCCCTCTGAGCCTCAGCTAGTTAGTAGAACGACAGTCCTCACCCCTCCAAGGAGCAGGAAAGTGTAGCATAGTCTAAAGAGCATGGAATCTCCAGTCAGGAAGCCCTGAGAGGGAATCTCAAATTTGCCAATGACCAGCCAGGTGACCATGTTAAGGTCATTACCCAGTCCAAGCCTCAGTTTTCTTGTCTTCATAACTGGTGTGTGAGAAGCTTTCAATTCCAATAACTATTGCTGTGGTAACAAGCCACCTCATACCTAGTGATATAAAACCACCATTTGATAACGTTCATAGATTTTGAAGGTCAGTAATTTGGAAAGGACAAGAACTGGAATCAGGTTCATTTACTTACAGATCTGAAGTCTGGATGGTGAGGACTTGAAATTCAGGGCCACTGTCCAGACAGCGGGGCTTCCTTGCAGCTTTGAGGATTCAGGATAGTTGGACTTCTTCTACGGTGACTTAGGGCTCCGAAGATGAGTGTCCTCATTAATGACACAGAAGCTGCATCACTTTGGAAGTCATGCTCTGTCACTTCTGATGTCTTCCGTTGGCTATAATTGAGCCACAAGGCTCCCCAGCTTCAAGGGAGGGAATTAGCCTCTACCTCCTGACAGAGGGATGGCAAAGCTCTAGGAAATATGAGAAGGGAAATACCATGTCAGCCATCATTGGAAAATAAGATCTTCTACATTCCCTTACAAAACTGTCGTGAAGATGAAGTAAGATATCACATGTGGGAGAACTTGGCAAATGATCGATGTTTATTAACCTACTCCCTGATCCTCAAGTCCAGCTGAAGGGTCAAGTACTCACTGGTGATATTGGAGAGTAGCCCTTCTGAAGGCTTCCAATGTCATATCTCTTTCCTCCTCACAAATCAGAGCATCCTTAGGCATTTCACCATGTCTGATACTGAACTGGACCTGTAACACCTTTGCTTGCAAATAATCATAATCAGAGTAATAACTTTATAATAGCAGCCTGCTAAATGCCAGGCACTACCATAATGCAACACTTGATCTCATTTTCAATTACCACAGTCCTTAAAGGTGAGTATTAATATCTCCATTTACAGATGAACTAAAACTCAGTGAGAGTAACTGTCTAACATCACGCAGAAGTCAGACCCAGCACCCATATTCTAACCTAGGCCCAAAACCTTAATTCCCCTACTGCACCATGCCGAGATGCTCAGTGCTCACAGACCCTTGGAGATGGGGTGGTCTCTTCAGTGGTGTCCTGGTAAATGTTTAACAACCACATAGCCCCCCCAAAAATTATGTATGTATATATGAGATATTTGAGTGTGTGATATATGTACATCTCATTCATTTATCACAAATTTTATTTATATAAAAGATTTCTAGTACATAATATACAAATAAGAATGAATTATACACTACTCTTTATTGAAATTTCTACATAGCCTGCTGATTCTTACAGAATGATTTTTTTTATGAACCCTTATTTCTATAGCCAACCTGTGGCTTCAGTTGATAAATGAGTGTAGCTCCAACATGAATGTGAAGGTTGATATTGTTTATGTCAATGAGGAAGATGAAAATGAGACAACAAAGATATATGTGGCAACTTCACTCATTCATCAGTGACATGACTGACCTCTTTGCTGATTTGGATAATAGTTTTCAAATAATGGAAGAGTGTTTCCTTAAATTTTTTGTACTCTATTCACACAGTAGTGGCTAAGGATATGATGCACTTTTAAGTGTAATCTGAATTATTAGCATTTTTCCATTTTTTTCTATAGCTCTCTACATAGACAATCCACAAAACAACAAACCATGCCCTGATGTGTAGCATCTACTGATTTCCATGTTGGTAATACTCTCACCCTGCCCAATTTCAAGCTACCAACATGACATCATTGACTATAATAGACATGAACAACCTAAAGAGAACTATTAATGTAAAATGTTGTAAAATAAATAGGAAGTTTTGAGTATTTATTAACTTTGTTTATAATATGTGGATGAAAAATTAATCAGTCGATCTAAGAAAGAGATGAAAAATTTCATTCGAGCCAAATTTGAGGATTATAACCCGGGAAGAGCATCTCAGAAAGCTCTGAGGACTGTTCCACCTGTTAGAAGTCAAGGCACAATTATATAAGTTTTTTGAGATGGGGGCTGTACATCAAATGGCATATTACTGACAGCTTACACAATCCAGATCTAAGCACCATGTGACCCCTTATCAAGAAGGAATGTTATCTTTAAGGACTTGTCTGTTGATGCTGGGAAAATGTTGCTCTTTATGGTTGAGCAGGTATTTCTACAGATGGAGGAGATTTGGTCCATGCATAATGCAGATACACAATGCACAGTGCAGGAAGAGAGGAGGCCAAAGGGCAGAGAAAGTTTTTTTATGTTTAAATGTTTCTTGTCTTGCCATAAAACATGAATTTTATTTCACAAACATAATGTATTTAATTGCCAGTTCATATAATTTAAATGTTAATAATGACTAATAGTCAATGACTACTTTTCAAAATTCTTAACCACTTAGCAATTAGGTTTCACTGGCTGGTATAAGTTAGATCCAGAACACTAGTCTCTCCTATCTCTATGTGACCTTCACTCATACCCGCTACGCTCCTCTAATGAATCCCTTCCTTCCTGGCTCTGTTTACCTCGATTCCCAGCATGCTCTGGGCCAGTGCCAATATTGCATATTGTAAAGTAATATAATACTGCCATGTCTATGACTTGGAACTATTTAATCTGTCTATTTCTCAAGGTCACAGTACATTTTCTTTCTTTTGCCCTGAGAGGGCACCTGTCAAGTCAGGGTGTAGTTTCCGATGAAGCCCACTTGGTTTCTTCCAGTTCGGCTAATGAGAGAAGTCACCTCCAAATGGTTCACTCCACTGCTATAAATGTACCCGCCAGCCCTAACCTTACTTTGAGGTGCTCTCAGATGCAAGTTTTTCCGCTTTACATCCATGCTGTAACTCATTAAAACTGTGTTTCACTCCGGCATTCTGCTCATTACAATGGGCAGAGAGAGCGTTGCTTCTGGGAAGCACAGTCATAATGAGGGCAGAGCGTTCAGCACAAAAACAGCTTCTAATAGCTCATTAGGAAAATTGACTAGTTAGGCAGAACTCTTGTTCCCTCACTTTGACTAAAGATATGAAAGCCTTCCTTTCCCCGAAGGCCAGGGACACTGATGATATATCCGAGATCCCGAGGCCAGAGTTGGCCAGGATGTTTAGGAGCTCTGGCTTCATCCTGGAAATGCCTTGGAGTTGCCTAGTGGTCGGGTGGTGGGTAGACCCTCAATGTGGTTGATCTCTTGCCCTGGGGAACAAGCCATGGCTTTCTGTGTGCACTTGTATTTGCTGGTACCAGAATGGGGGAAGGGATGGAAAGAAAGGAAGGGAGGGAGGGAGGCAGAGGCAGGGACTACCTTTGCCCTTACCTCTACTCTGCTGGTAGGAGCTAGATGTTATCAGGTGGTTAGGAATCTTGGAATTTCCAGCCTTATTCTCAGAAGTTCCCCCAATCTGTGCCTTAGAGGCATTTCCTCAGCTCTTGATTAAAGTTAGTCCAATTTGGCCTTCTTACCTCAATGAAAATCATCATCATTATTATGATAAGTAAGACCATCATTTCCCTGAGTCCCTGGAAAATCAACATCATACCAGTTCAAGGACACACAGATTGAGGCAAGCATGGATTTACTCAGCCAATTTGTGTCACCAAGTTGCAATCACTGGAGTTTACCTGGGCTTTTCAAACTTTATAAATATAATTTTTAAACCAAGAAACTATTTCTTCATACAAAATCTTACATGGAGCCCAATCTATAAAACTGATATAAAGGGAGCTTCTCTGGTTGAGAGGAATTGGAGGGCCTGGGGCTTTGACTTCTCACGCTCCCCTGCTTCTGTTCCCTGCAGGGGTCTCCAAGGCACCCCTTTTGAAGTTCTGTAGGGCAGATTGAAACCACTCTCATGTATCAAACCACTCTCATGTATCAGAATATTGTACATACGCTTTTACTCAACAATCCTACTTCTAGAAATGTAATGTAAAAAAATAACCAAACAAGAGCCAAAGAAGTTTGCCCAGGATGTCCATCTCATCTTTGTCCATAATTTTTGAAAACTTTATAAGGCTAGCTAAATGTTTTGTAAGAATAGGATTGATTAAACAAATTATAGTGTGTATATATGAAGTGGAATAATAAGCTCCCATTAAATATGATGTGGATTTGTATTTATGACATGGGAAAATAACCTTTCATACTGGTGAGTGGGATTAAAAACAAAAAAGAGCAGGCAACAGTATGACATTATTTGTGTAAAATATATAGCTATGTGTGCATGGAAGGATGTGCATCAAAATACTGTCATTTTCTGGGATTTAGGATCATGTTTTATTTATTTAATTATGTAATTTCTGTACTTTTCAATTATTTATAATAAGCATGCATTATTTTTACCGAAAAAGAATTTAAAAGCACTCAAAAATTTAAATAAAAGGGAAGAAAGAAATTGGTGCCTTTCAATGCCTTTAGAGTGGCATTCACCACCCTTGACCTATTTAAGGCTGCTAAACTTTTTCAAAACAAATATAGTCTAGAGATTTTTCCCTTCCTGGGATCAAAGATGTTGCTGTTTGCAGCACTTGGCAACCATGGCCTGTTGGCTTCACGAGACCTGGAAAACCAGCATGTGGAGACAACCTTTTCACATGTCTCCAGGCTACAGACCAGCCATGTGCATGCGCTTCTCTATGTGTGCTGGGGGTGGGGACTAGAAAGAGGGGTGCCAGGGCCTGCTCGGGCCTTTATTTGTCCCACTGTGGTCAAGGGATCTGACGTCATCTATTTGTGGGATCAAATGGAGCCATAATAATAAAAATACTGCTCCACTGGCCCTCTGTACCTTGGGAAGCACTCCCCTAGTAACCCGACGTGTGTCCAGCATTGCTTTGTGCCTACGAAGCAGGCCATTCTGCCAGCAGGACATCCATGAGGCCTGACTTGCCCATCAGGTTTCATGCCCACCTGAGACTGGCACCTCTCCCTGAAGCCCTCAAGACACCAGAGCTGCATGGCATTTGGCTGTGAATGGGAGAGGCTCGTTGTATTTTGTCAGTCATGTCAAGCAAGTTTGGGGGTCTGTGAGCAGTGGCGCCTATGCTCCCTTGTTCCCATAATTCTTAGGATTCCATCCAAAACAGCTCACTCAGCTTCTGCTTGCACCCCTTTGCACAGAGCTCCAACACCAGTCTGTGGACCTAGGCTAGAAGGCAGATGCCAGATGTCCCCCGAGGGAGCTCTTCCCTCAGATGCCTGCCAGTCACCATCTTCCTACATAGCTTCTTCCCCTCCGGTAAATTAATGCCCACAGAAGTCACCTGCAGATCAGTGTACTGCCGGAACCCGGCTCACCTGCCGTGGTCTTAGCCCAGAACCTGCCCATGCTCTTCTTCCTTACCTCCAACTGCTCCCTGTAGGATCTTTTCAAGTTTTAGAAAACAGAAACCCAAGTGTAATATCCCAGCTCAACTACCTGTCCGGGAGGTCTTTATATGATTTGTGGAGCCTTGATTCATAGTACCCTGCTTACCTATGGCCCCAGCTAAAGAGGGAAGGATGAGGGAAAGGACCCCAACATCTATGGAGGGTTCACCGTGCAGCTCTCTGGTTTTCATCCTCACAGCTTCATGCCGGTTAAGAGTTGAGGAAGTGGGGCTCAAAGAGGTAAGCTGTCCCAAATCATCCCATTAGGAAGTGATTAAACGGACTTGAACTTTGGCCTGTTAGACTCCAGCAAAAGGAGGATAGTCTACCACCTCTGCCTGGAGCCTCTGGGACTCCCACATCCTAGCCCAACTCCTCAGGAAAAGCCTTTCCTAACTAATGCAATGGCACTCAATCAGCTCTCTCTCTTGCCTGAAGACCTGTGGTTAGCAATCAACTTGATGAGTTCCCTGGCGACATCTCATCTAGACCAGCCTTGAACCATCACTCAAATCATTTATAATTATTTTTCTTTCCAAGAACTCCCATATCATCTCTTCCAAAAGACGGAAGTCTCTCCTGGGCTCGGGCTACAGCTTGTTTATCTTCATATCTCCCATCAGCACCTAACGTGATCCCTGAGGTACGTTTGTTGCTTTCATTTAATTTTCTGGAATAAATTGAAAAATATCCAGAATGGATTAATCATTAGAAAACTGAATTACTTTTTCTATTATATATTATATTCATCTACTATAAAATCAGTCTAAAAGAAGATATCTCTGGAAATTTTTTTTACAGGGTTTTACTGGATGTGAAACCATCCTATCTATACACAGTAGACAGATTAAAATGATATATTATAGATAAAATTACTTTATAAATTACATAAATTATACCAATTAAGCCATTATTTTTCTGTTTTAGTAATATTTTATCATGTATTTTAGTATTTAATATTATTTAGTATACATTTAGTAATTAGTGTTTTACTATTAGAGTGTATACATAGTATTCAGTACTTTATTATCTATTTTAGCAATTATTATGACTGGTTTATTTACTATTATTATTTTTATAACCAATAACAGTAATATCTGAACAAGCAATGATTCTCTTTTTGGATTCTGTCCCATATCTTCTATCGCCTTTTAGAAACCAAACCAGTTTTCACCTATTACCATAGCATGTACATTTTCTTGCATTACTAAAAATAAATGCTCTGAGTAGACAGTATTTTAATAAATGACCCACACAATCATATGAATGAATCTGAACAACTTAGCTGCCCTCTAATGTGAACACACAAGTTGTTTTCCACTTATCGGGCACCTACTTCTGTGACGACCATCGTCTGCAAAATGGGAATAACGTAGCACTTTATATGGCTGTATAAATTGAAGACATTTTACTGGCACGGCTCTGGAGGCAAGGGAGAATCTCTAGGTAAGAAATTCTCCCCACTCTCTGTCAGCCCTGCCAACCCACTCATGCCATGCTCAAATTCAACCAGGGCCTGTGGTTGTAACTGGGATGGGACCATCTACTCAATCTACCCAAACTCTCCATCCAACCTCTTCGCATTTTGTGACACCAGTAATGGCTCCAAGGTATGTGTGCAGTTTTGTTGCCCATTGGTCTGTAGCAGCTTAATTGCTTAGAAGATGATGATGATAATAAGGCCCAACGCCCTGCCAATAAAGGCCATCTCCCCTCTCCCCATACCACCTAGATTGCCTCGTCTTTTTCTGCCAGATCACCCCACAGTTGGCCCACTCCTTACCCCACCTTTGAATTCACTGTGTTTATTATCAAACAGTACAATGGAGTAGAAATATTGGGATATTTGTCATTAGACAGAGGGTTCTCATCCCAACTCTTCCATTAATATTAGAAGTATCCCAAGAGTGATTTCATGATCTCTCTGGCCCTTAGTTTCCTCACTGAAAATGGAGTTAAATCCTAGTTTGCAGGGCTTTTGTAAGGAGCAAGTGGGATCATAAACATAGCTCTAAGGAGAGATTCTGACCCATAGCAGCAATCCCTCCTCTCTACTCCCATACTAAGTGGTGACTGACACAGAAAAGGCTAAAGACACTTTTTTCTCATTCTTACAACTCCATTTGGATTCTGTTTAGTATTGTGAGCCAGGTTTCCCTAATGGAAAATTGGCCCTGAATCATGGTGTTCTATGGCTAATTATTGAGCTTGACATTGTTCCCCAAGTGTTAATTCTGTCACTTCCCCATGACTACTCTACTACTGAGTCCAAGTCCAGAGCTCCAAGACCCTACCCCAGTGCAACCCAGCTTGGAGTCACTGGTTCAGTCCTGTAATTTCCCTCTGAAGAGTAGATTCCTGCCTTACTCAGTTCTTTCTCTCCCTCCCCAGGCTTGATAAACCTCCCTTAAAATCCCAGCTTGGCAGTTGGGTTACTACAATCAGTGGACAGATTTGCTTTTCATTTTGCCTGTCTTCCAGGACTTCAGAGCATCCACCACCCCAGTTTCTTCTTCCTATATACCACCCACCCAAGAGCCAGTTAATTATCTGAACTGCTTGCTCTGCTCTGGGACAATGTGATGAAACACATCATGAAATAGGTTAAAAAACTGAATTGATCAATATTATCCCATCGCACCCTGCAGGACCAGGACTCCAGATTGCCCTGTCCATGGGCTCTGGCAGGCCACCATAGACCTATCACACCCTTGACGTCAGAAAACCATGAGAAAAAGGATTATGTCCTGTTCCTGTTATTTCCCCATTGTATGGGAGTATAATTAATCAGTGAATGGTCACTCTAAGATATCAGGTTTCCAGGAGTCAGAGTAGATATATATCCCTGGCTCATAAACACAATGCCATGAATACTGCCTGGTCCCCTTATTATGTTTCTTGCTGGCCCTTCCCTGGTTCCCTACCTTTGTCCAGCTGTGTGATTTTGAAATATTCATGCAACTTATCCAAGTCTCAGTTGCGTCATTTATAAAATAGGGATTTTACTAGCTTTCCTGCCTCAAGACTATGACAACCTGATAAATTAACATCTTTGAAATGATACACACTGTAAAATGCTGAATTGATAGCATTGCTACAATTCTTGGTCCTATGGCTGCATCACTGCCTCTCAACTTGTGTTCACACTGATGACCCTCTCTATCTTTTCACTAGGAAGAGAATACCCAGCTGGGACAAAGGAGAGAAAACACAACAGAAAAAAGATAACAAAGAGACTATTTTTAGTCTAGGCTTCTTAACATTTCTCATACTTTTCGTGATGATTCATGCTTTATACCTCCGTTACCCCTACAAACAATTCCCTTGTTTTAATATACAATCATCTCTGTAAGATTCTTTTCCTTGCTTGTTTTTCAACAAAAACAATCTATTTGATTAGAGCTGAGAGAGTCTCATTGGAAAAAGCTCACATGCCTTTCTGGCCCTGCTCCCCTCCCCTCCTTGCACACTCACTGCTCTAAATATTTTGTAAATAAATAGATTGATCCACTTGATATAATTCTAATGATTCATGTCCTAGAGTAAATCTAAAAACAATAAAAATGGAGATCACAAGAACGGGAGTCTATTTAAAGAGGACTGATTATTTTTTAACAGTTTCCACTTACTCTTCACACCTAGTTATGCCTTTCAGTCATCATCAAAAACTTCAGTGTGTCGGTGGGGGGAATAAGCCCTTAGAGTTTGCTGTCATGTTCACACCTCCCCCTGTCTGGGCTTATATCCCCCTCCCTCATTCGCTGCTCCAGATGACAGGAAAGGTTTAGCAGCCATTTTTTTTTAAAAAAAGTAAGTAGAGGGGAGATCTACACGATTCTCCCATACCATATTTTATATCTTTGAAATATGAAATAGAACTTACAAGAAATGGTGCAGAAAGGGAGGCCAGTCCATGCAGAGCGCTGGTTTACAGCACCACTGAAATCCTGTCTGCAGATGGGGATGGACTGGCTGTTGGTGCCTCATCCATATCCCCTCCACACCAAGGTCCCCAAGCTCACACAAAAGCATCATACTCCCCACGCCTGTTACTCTTGCCTCCAGCCACTGGAATATGCTTGACCCGGGTGAAGGGCAAGATCAATGTGCCAGGGAGCATCCGACAACCACTCACTGATGGACTGGAGGAGGATAACGACCCCTGCTCCCTCCATATCTGGGTGAGACAAGTCTGGGGCGTACTCCATGCTGTCTCTGCACTGGGACTAAGCCCCAGGTGCCCACTGCTGCATTCTATTCACTAACCCCCTTCCCTTTCCAGCCTCACCTTTCTTAACAGTGTCTCCTGGGATCACATAATAAATAAATCATTCACACTCAAACCTCAGGGCCTGCATTTGGACAAATCCAGTCTAAGATGGTCATTTTTCCAGAACCTTATCACTCTTTCTCTTTCAGCATCTGCCCTACGGGCCTAACCCCTTAGTGCCTGCTCCGTGGAAGTCACCCTGTAGAGTTCATTCCCCCTGTTGGAGCTGCTGAGAGCCTGGCCCCAGAGGCCAGCATTGTCACATGGTCCAGACTGGTCCCCACTGCCCTACCTCACATCATTGCTACCAAGAACCGTAAAGGGTCAGTGAGCAGCCTTAGGCCCCACTGTGTGTTGGGGGGGACGGGGTGGGGGGAATGATGCTATTGTCTTATCCAGAAGAATTAATTCTCCTGGAAGGGATTTTAAATAAGAATATAAGTCAATTATTCCTTCTGAAGGAATGTCTATAATTTTTGTGTTTGTTTCTTGTTTTGTTCCAGACTCAAACTGCCATCCCTCAAAGTCTATTCTCATGCTGTTCCAAGCACCCATCTTCCTCCTCAGCCCAGGTCAGAATGAGTCTCCCTTGTCTATTGGGTTGGCCAAGAAGTTTGTTCGGGTTTTTGGTAAGATGGTATGGAAAAAACCCGAACGAAATTTTTGGCCAATCCAAACGTTCTTACAGAACTTTGTTTTTCCCTTTACCTGGAGATGTTAACAATAATAATAAAGACAATAATTATAATGACAGTAATTAATAGCTGACTTCTACTGAGTACTTACAATTTGCCAGTCACTATGCTAAGCTCTCTAAGAACGCTATTTGATTTAATCCCAATAGTGACCCTCTTCAGCAAGTCCTGTAAGAATCCTAGGATGTATTTGATTACATTAATGACCCCTATTCCCCACCCGTATCCTAACCGTTTGCCTTGCAACTTTGCAGCCCTGTCCCTTCCACTGTGGACAAAGCGTCATCTCCCTGCTTGACTGTGGGTTCATCCATGCAATTGGTTATGACCAATGGAATGTTAGCAAATGGGATCCAGGGAGAGGCTTGAAAAAGGCTTTTTGTATTTCTGTTCACTCCCTGGCTCCTCTGACCTATGCCTGAGCCATGGTTGGACAAGAGCTGATTTGTCACAGTAGTTCCAGCTGAAACCTCCCTCGATAAGCCCATAGCCAGCGGATCCCCGCATATGTCAGTAAACCCAGAGAAGAACAGAAGAATTGTCTGGCGAAGTCTAACCTAAATTCCTGAAAGGCAAACTCATGATCATGACAAATGCTTACTGTTTTAAACTTCTGAGTTCAGGGTGGTTTGCTATATAGCATTATTGTGGCAATGGATAACTGACACATAGCCTCATCTTAGACCTGACGAATATGAGACTTGGAGCAGTCAAGCTAAATGACAACAATCCCACTGCCTGTTGGACTTGAAAGACTGTTCCCCAAACCTTATCCATATATTTTCCTAGCTTTTAACTATAGAGTTGAGGACAGAGATAGTAAATTGCTGATATTTATTTCCTAATTATCCACAGCTCCTGGCCATAGTAGAGATCCAACCAATGTGTACTGAATTATGTTAGGTTCAATTAAATAAGAGATAAGCATACTAAGTGAAAAAAAAAAATACAGGCACCACTTCATTGTTCCCTTTATTGAAGGATAAAAGTGTCATATAAAGGCATCTTTCACAGTGCACTGACCTAAGAAATACTGTGGGCAAAAGGATGTGGTCTTTGATATTTGCTTCAAATTATCCTGAGGAAAAAAAAAAAGATTGACAAAAAATCCTGATAATTGCTGCTGAGTACCTGAAGGGTCACTGTACTAGTCTCTCTACTTTTAAGTAAGTTTGAAATATTTCCAAACAAAATGTTTAAGAAAATAAAATAAAATGCATTTACAAAGGGCATTGGTTTTCAGCCTTGCCCAAGGCACTGAATTGGGCAAGTCTCTTTCCCCTTCCAAGCTTCTATTTGCCCTCTGATAAAGCAAGAATAAGGCAAGTTTCCTGAGCTTTCCGCAAAAGCACGTGGTTTTTAAAAAATGCAGTAATAAGTCTGGCTCCCCTCCCCATCCAGGACTTGAATAACATACTAGGACCCTTCAACCCTTGGAAAGAAGCCATCCACATAGGTTTGCGTCAGTATATTGGAGAGGAATGCCTCTTCCATGCCAGTGAATGACCCCTGGACGCTTTCTTTCACTCTCAGGCATGAACACTTATTTTTATTCTCTGCATATGTTCTGAGGAGTCTTGTGCTTTAGTGGTAGAGCAGTAGCAATAGACTCCACTGTTTTATTAAGCTTATCAAGTACCAGAATATTTTGTCAACAGCATAGAATTATAAACTCTGTCCTAGCATATCGTAGAGCAGCTATTTGAGAGCACATTTTGATTCCTACTTATCATATGATTTAAATTCCTTTACTGGCTCACACTTGGGGACTCACTGGAGGTGTGCAAGCTTGTCATTGCTCCTGTGCTATAATCTAGGGCAGCTAAGGCAGAAGCACTGCTAATGACAAGTGCACCCCCTGGCAGGACCTACATCTCACTGTGTAAGTCACTCTTCATGACTGATCCACCATCCTTCAAAATATCACTCATGGTCATCACTGTTTACTGGGTAACATCTCATCCCCTTAGCTTAGCACATAAGGACTGCTGTGATTTGCTCACTGTACATCATGGTTGTGAGGTGCCCTGGCAGCTCAACGTGAC
The DNA here is from genome assembly GCF_005190385.1 of Monodon monoceros. NCBI lineage: Eukaryota > Metazoa > Chordata > Mammalia > Artiodactyla > Monodontidae > Monodon > Monodon monoceros. The sequence goes on along the minus strand of NW_021703778.1, from coordinate 39,473,999 downwards.
TGGTGAAAAGAGAGAGGGATCTGGGACTGGGGAAGAGAGCAACCAGAGAAAATAACCCAACTACATTGGGTAGTCTTTGTAAGGGCAGTTGGATAGTTCAAAACACAGTAACCAAAGAACACAGTACACTTTCCCTTTGATCAGAAAAAGCATCAGAATAGAAGAATCCTACTTCAGCCAAGAAGTAGAAAAGGAGCTGGAATGTAGGGTTCTTGGAAGGTTGAAATGTAATAATGTACAAAAGACAGCATGTGGCACACAATAGATACTCGATAAATTCTGATGGAAAGTACTACTTTATCTCCATTTCACAGATGAGGTGACTGAGACTTGGATAAATTAACTTGCGTAGTTTTGCAGGTTTCACAGATAGTAAAAAACTGTGCCAGATTTCAAAATCCAGGCTGAATTATTTCCATGACTCCATGCAGTTGCCAGGGTGGGACCTGCACAGGAGTCCAGGGGGCAGAGGGTAGCCTCCATACATGGACAGTAGCAGCATGGTTTGGGCCATCACTGTGTTCACTGCAAAGCTCCCACCGGGAGTGTGGCAGGTTTGAACAGGATTCAGTTGGGATTCCGGCAACTTTCTAGACCCACAGGGAATAATAAAGTAAAATAGAGAAGCTTGTTATGTAAAATGGATGAGAATGCAGGGGCGGATGTCGCTCACCAAGTATGTGGGCACCCAGGACCCACTATAGACATGAGGAAACCTGGGTCTTCTGGCAGCCAATTGAATTCAAGACCTGACTTACTGATGGAAGGAGGCAGGTTATATTTTTTCTCCAGTCAAGAGCAAGGTGGCAACTTGAGGGGCTGATTCTGAGAGTCACAAGTCTCAGTAAGTCACAACCGGGAAGGGCTAAGGGGGCTGCAGGATCTGACACGTATCACTTTATTTATGAAATATCGATTCCATCTTGTATTGCCACAATCACACCTCCAATCACACTCTCTCCAGAAAGCAGATGTCATCATCTTCTGCTGTACTAACAGACTGGCTTGTAGAGATAAAATGAGCCAGAGCCAGAGCGCAAACTATGAGGCCAAATCAATCTGGGTTCAAAACACAGTGCTGGGCTTCCCTGGTGGCGCAGTGCTTGGGAGTCCGCCTGCCGATGCAGGGGACACGGGTTCGTGCCCCGGTCCGGGAAGATCCCACATGCCGCGGAGCGGCTGGGCCCGTGAGCCATAGCTGCTGAGCTTGCACGTCCGGAGCCTGTGCTCCGCAACGGGAGAGGCCACAACAGTGAGAGGCCCGCGTACCGCAAAAAAAAAAAAAAAACAAACACAGTGCTGCTGCTGTTTCCGGGAAAACAAGGAAGCTCTCTTGAGGCTATGCTAAAATGAGCACCTTCCATAATTGCTTAAAGATTAGCACAAGCACACAATAAATACCTGGCACCCCGTGAGTAAGTGCTCAGTAAATAGCGCCTATTATGATGATTGTGATTCACATTCCAGTATGATTTCTAGTTGTCTTGAAGCCATGGGTCTGATATTATTCATTGCCAATACAGTCTAGAGGAATGTGCCTTCACTGTGGCCCACTTCTGACCTCAAACAGGCTGCTCTGCTAGCCTGGCTATCAATGTAGATTATTTGACTGTAACACACAGATACATGGCCACTCAATGAACTGTTGCTTCAGGTTTTAATTTTGTGACTTCAAAATAACTGTGCTTTCTGCCCTTCTCCATCTTTACCTCCCATTTTATGTGCTATTCTGGGCCATCTCTCCCTGGTGGCTGACTGCCTTTCATCAGCCTTAACACTTGGAGCAGTTACAGCTCATTGGGCCAGGACACTCCTTAAATTTCTTGAGTTTCCAGGCCACTGGCTGGTAGTGCTCCCTCCACCTTATTATTGATGGTCTTATTATTATGCTTTTTTCCTACCACAATACTGCCTGTATCTACACCATCTACGCCATAAGAGTGTGCTCCAAACACCAGCCCTCCACCATCAGGGGCTATGGACACCCAGGCTCTAACAGGAAACAGTGATGACATTGGCTCATGTTGGCTCTTCTTCAGAAACAAGGCTGGATAAGGAGGCTTGTCTTATTCCTGGCTTTGCTTCTCAACCCTGGTCAGTCTCAAGGAGACCAAGGAAATACCAGTAAATACCTGGCTTGGAACAAGCCTAGATTCTGTGACTTTTATCCAGGTCCTATCATGAGTACTCTTTTCTTCTTAGCTATTGATCAGGAAATAGCCTTCCTATAAGAACAGCATGGTCTTTTATAAATCATCCATATTTCCAGGAAACAATAGGCACCAGTCTCATAGGCCCAGTACGGTGGTACAGTGTTTTATTAGTCAATTTCATTCACCTCTTTGGGTCCTCGATTGTTTTTACCTTTCAAGTTTACCTCTGCTGCTGCATGCTCATTCTTTCCATGGCCCATTTGATGGATAAAACAAGATATCAGCCCAGCTGGGAAATCACCCTCAAGCCTAGATAACCCATCTCTCTGGAAAGGCCTTATAATTACCAAGACCCCTGTGTCCTTCACCTTGGCTCTGCTGTCCACCAGCTCAGCCCCCCTCATCTGACCCCTGCTTCTCGGCCTCCATATTGCCTTCCACTCAAGCACCTCTCATCAGCAGAAGCCAACACATTGGACCCCACAAGGTGGCAAGAAGCGTAAACATCATGAGGATGCATTTAAACCATTCGTGGGCCCCCCCTTTCCCCTGAGCCTGAGGAGTCCTTGTCAGAGTCTAAATGCTGACTTCTTATCTCTTCTCCTTGGGCTTATAGTCTCTCACTGGCCTGTCCTCACAGAGGGAAAGAAGGAGTGATAAGGTTGGATCTGCCTCAGCGAAAAATCAACAGAATTAGCTTCTTTCAGGGAGGAACAAAAATATCAGTCATGCAGACTGGCCAGTGCAATTTTGACCAGAGGCTAAAATCATTCAGTGTAAACTAAAAGTTTCCAAATCCACTCATGGCCCCATAATTAAAAGACCTGGAAACAACACCCATGGCCTTAGATGTCCAGCCACTGTCCTGAGCTTGGGTAATGGACAAGGTGAGATTTGGCCCTGGGGCAAAACTTACGGCATCATGGGTAAAATGAGGCTCCTGTGGGGAGGGACTCAAGCTTAGAAATGCAGTGGTTCTCCATAGGCAAGACAGGTAAACAGGGCCCTTGCATGGAGAGGCCCAGAATTATGTGAAATCCAGCAAATATACTCCAGACCTCTGATTTTCAAAATCAAGAGTTTTAGAAGTATAATGCTCCTGACTGCCCATGAGGAAATGCAGTTTGCAGATCCAGAGTGTCTTGGTCTTCAAAAGAGATATTATTGGAGGCCTGTTAATACCAATTAACCTCACCACTTCTCCCTTCTTGATTGGGAATTAATAAAGGAACAGATTGAGGAACTCAGATGAGGATCAAAGAATAGTTTTAGCTTGAATCACTTCAGTTGCAGCTGTGAGATGCTTTGGCTTAGAAGATCTGTAAGACTCCCTTGATGGCTCCCCTCCCTGGCCCAGTTCAGACCCTGGGGCCCATTTGGGGGAAAGCTGGTTCTGCAGAGGAAGCCCTGATCACACAGTCCGGGGAAAGGTATGGAGCTCTCAGCCTGCCCGCTGGAACATGGAACATGAGAAAGAGAAGGCCTGCATGCTGGAGAGTGGGCCTTCAGGTCTGCCACAGAGCAAATGAACATGGAGTCTGAGCAGGAAATGAAAACTGGCTCCGTAGGCAGGCAGGCAGGCAGGTGGGGAGATGGGCGAGGGCCCAGGCTGCCCATGGGCAGGGACCAGTCCACAACTCATCCCTAGAGAAGCCATGCCTCCATTTTCCAAACCAACTTACTTCCTCCTGCCTCTGACTCCAAACTCAGTGCCCATTATGTTTATTTCTACTTACTTCTCAAGGCCTTAAGAAACTCCTAGGACCTTAATAACTACCATTTGTTGAACAAGTGCCAGATACTAGGTTAAGTCCTTCACTTATTTTATTAAACCTTCACAGGAACAACCACAGAGTAGATGCTATGATTATCACAATTTACAGATTGGGAAATCAAGCTCAAAATCAGTAATAAACTTGCCCCACGTCATGCAACTATAAATAGTGGGCTGGGATGACAGCCCAGATATGTCTGTGCCCAAAATGCTCTATTTAGACCACTGCTTAAGTGTTTAGCAAAGTGTATTCTGGGGAATGTGGTTATTCTGCACAACAAGAGTTCATGGTCAAGAAAATACAAGGATGCTGCAAATTTTATCACCTTTATATTTGAAGAAGACTAATTACAGTGTCAGGGAGGCTAGTGGTTCATGGAACATAGTTTGGGAAACTCTGACCCTCAAGCTACTGACTCTGTGTAACCAGGCAACCAGGAAGAGGGGGATAAGTTGAGTCTGTTTATTCTGAATATTCAGCAGGTTGATGGGAACGAGTATAGTGGTGATGAGAGCAACTAACATTTATTGCATCTCTACTCTGTGTTGGTGGCACTTTATAAATTTATTTAATTTTCACAATTACCACATATCAAACATTATTATTCCCATTTTGCAGAAGAGGACACTGAGGATGGCTCATAGAATTTAGGTCCCTTGCTGAGCATCACAGAGCTAATAAATGGCAAGACTTACACATTAACCCACTCCTTGCATTCCTTAAGTTGTCTTGAACCCACCACTCCCTATTGCCTTCCCATCAGGATCTTCTTAACCCTGGTTAGTTTTCTGGATGGGTGAAACTAATTTCTAGAGGATCTGGTACATCCAAACACACTGAAGCATGGCCGTAGAACCTGAAAACTTGGAGGATCTGAAATGGAAGATCTTGGCAGCCAGAGAGCCACCAAAGGTAGAAAGAAAATGTCATGAAATTCCCTTAAATATTAATATAACTTGCCTTGACCTTTGCTTTGTTTCTGATGGATTTTATAAGCAATAAACTATCCCACATGGAAATATTTCTGTAAAATGAGATTCCCATGCTTTAGGCTTAAGTGAATCATTTCAAGCACTCTAATTCCTCGGCTGATTCTTTGAACAAATGGTTACAGTGTTAGGAAGTATAATTACTAGCTCTGCCATAGAGTGCATTAGGGTGTCACTAATGACCTAAGTCCCATTTCCTGGCCCTCTGTTCCTACTCTCCTTACAACTTGCCATAAGCCTCACCCGGCATTTGAATTCCTTAATTTTCATTACCATTCTGAAATTCTCTTCCTGAACTTCTGTAGACCTCTCTATGGCTGTGTCTGAACAGCTACATAAGTGGCTATTTGGGTCTAGTGATATCACCAAGCTCTATTCCATTCTACAAACATGTATGGTATTTGTAGAAAGCAGGCAAAGTACTAGGCACGAAGAGGGGGTATCAGTCTGGATCTGACCAGGAAAAGAGCAACTAGAATTGATCACACACTTGATGATAGAAGAGCTTAAAAGCCAGCTGGAGACCATGGGGCAGCACAGAGATTGGACAGCAGGAAATCACTGCCACCCCAAGGCTGAGGGGACAAACATGGAACCCAGCAGCTGGGGTCACCAGGTAGAAGCTGGAACAGCAGTGGGACTATTCATTGGGAGCTGGAGTCACTGTTAGAAAGGCCACCAGAGGTAGAGAGAGAAGAGAAGAAATACCTTGGCCTCTTCCTTCCTCCCAGAGCCTCCCATGGGCTAACACCAGCCAAGTGCCAGCTGCCATGGGACCTGGGAAATGCAGCCAGCATTTTATGGCTCATTTTCTTCGAGCTCCTCTTCTGTATTCTGAAAGGCTCTTTTCCTTGAACACCAGAATTTTCTAGCACTAACATTTTAAATTAAATAATTTCCCCTCGGATGAAGGCAAGCCTTGGGGACAAAATGTTTTGTTTCAGCTCGGGGGGCTTAGTAAGGGGAGGAAATTTGTACATAGAACCCATGAAGATCATACAGGGCACCGGCATCTCAGCCTGGTGGTTGTGAGTCTGGAGGATTAGGGATGGGGCTCAGAAAGCATCAGTGATGAAACCTTCCCCACTTGCTTTCCCTCCACCCCACCCTGCCCCGCCTTGCTTTGTCTAACCTCCCCAGCCCCTGCCCTTGTGTAGATATAATGGGAAAAGCAGGACTCAGCATGCTCAAGTTCTAGTTCTAGGTTTATCATATTCTACTATTCTCCTAATCATAATACTCACGGGCTACCAAATATTGAGAACATTGTGTCAATTTCACTCTATGAGGAATGCACTGCTATCATCTTCAAGTTACTAATGAGGACACTGAAGCCCTAGGAGATTATTTTCACAGCCAAGAGTTCGCATAAATGGTGAAAGCAGGCTGTGTTTGAACTCATCCCTGCCTGACTCTAAAGCCAAACGGATCCACTCTCCTGCTTCATAGTCACCGTTATTATTGGAGGCAAGTAGCCTAAAATGTCTGAGTTGCCATAAAATTGAGGACAATCCATACTGACCTTGCAAGCTTTCCCTAAGTGGCTAGGATTCCCAAAGTAGATAGTATAAGTGAAAATATTTTGAAAACCCTTAAGACTCTCCTGCTTTACATCCTATTATTTCCACTTCTGCTTCTAGCAGGCGCTGTCTGGTCCCTAAGTCTCTCCAAGTGGGGCTGAGCTACTATTTTTGGCCTGCCAAGCTGTTTTCATTTTTCACCAGAATGCATGCTCCATTTGGGTAATGGCAACAGATGTGACAATGGGAACAAGATTCCTACCAGCCATGCTCTAACCCAAACATCCCTAGAGCTGCTTCAGAATGCGTCTCCTCATGTCTGCTCCTGGACAGGGAAATGTGAGAACACGCAGCTCTACTCCACTGTCTTTTACTAGCCTTGATCATTTCTGGTAAGTGCTCTTGGTAATCACTTTTCCTTTCCACAGCTTGGAGTTCTGGTGTGTTGTCCATAGTCTATTAAAAAGGTTTGCAGGGAAAGAGTGATTTGATGAAGGTTAAGAATTAATTGTAAGAAAATATTTTGACATTATGTTAATGCCTGTCAGCATATTATCCCCAATTTAAAGGTAATCACTAAAATGATATTGCAGTTTCCAAAATGTATTGAAATAAGATTTGTTGAGGTGTGAATAATTTAGAAATTAAGAGCCTAGAGCTAAAACTGAAGTAAACTTCTTGTTTAACCCTTTTGTAATTTCCTGCCAAAGGGCGAAGAAACCAATGGTGATTTGGGGCATGTGGATCTTGGCAAAAAAATTGGAATTCACAATCCAGAGAAAAACAAGAGGTCTTTGTCTACAAGTCAACACCATCAAGTATTGAGATACAAAGTCGAAATTTAAATCCGTGTCAAAAGGGTTCCAAAAATCTGGATGTTTGTCATTATGCGGGCAAGATATTTAGATACTTGATAAATGGCTCAATTTTCTTCTAGAATGTTGGTGTCTTGCCCAAGATCTGATTTTATGCCTCCAATGGCCTGTCAAACTTTTCTGCTTGGGTGCCCGGCCATCATCTCAAAGATCAAACCAAGCTTATCACATTTCCCTCAAAACCAATTTCCTTACTTCTATTAGTGGAAGCAGCATTTTCTCAGGCTCTGACAATGGAACTCTACAGTTACCTTGGGCCCTTTAAGTCTCATGCCACCCTCTCACATCCAGACCAAAAATTCCTTTCAGCCGTCCTTTAAAAATAAACATGATAACAATAGCATTCATTTTGCATATGCCTTCTACAAGACAGGCTTCTGCTATTAGGTGCTTTTTATACATTATCTTTAACCCCCAAAACAATATTATAGGATACATAATATTAGCCCATTTAAAAGATAAGAAAACTGAGGTTTAAGGTGGAGACTGGCCCAGTCGCTCATGTAGTAAGTGCTGGAGCAGGTCTTGTCTGCTCCGAAGTGGACAGCATCCTAGGGCCCCTCAGTGATGTTGTGAAGATCCCCCGGGTGCCCGAAGAGAGGCCAGCACAAAGAGAGCCCGCTGCAGCTGTTTGGTTTTGCTGCTCTTCGATCATTTATGCCAAATGCCCCCGTGCCTGCCTTGGTGCCCACCGCCACCATCCTTATTCTGACACTCAGAACTTCCTGCCAGGGAGCGGCTGGCCCTGGCTCTCTGACAGCCCTGGGTCCAATCTCTTCCCTCCACCCTGAAGACAGTGGCTGGATGAATCTCTTCAGACACACTTTTGTGGTTTTTGAGAAGATTATGCCCATTCTAATTCACAACGCCTTGATGGCTCCTCACTTGCCTTAGGAAAATGTTCTAATTGAGCCCGTCCTCCAAAGCCCTTTGTAGTCTGCCATCTTCCATAGTCAACATCACCATTGCCCTATTGCAACTCTCCACTTCAATAAGGCACGTGTGTTTCCCAGGCTCGAGCTGGCCTCTGTGAATTGCTCAGTTTCTCCTGCTGTGAATGCCCCTTGTTCTCCACTTTACCTTTCCACTTCACTGAGATCCAGTTCAAATGACCCATCCTCCAGGAAGCTTTCCAGGACTACCTCAGCCTACTTTAGTCAGCTTTCCCCTTCCCTAACCTCTCACGGTGCTTCTTATCTATCTCAGACATGTGGCAGTAATCAAACCCTGCCTGGGACTGTGTGAGCAGCTTATGCCTCAACTAAAAGCAATGTGATCCAGTGGGAAAAACACATACTTCCCTTGATGATGGACCAGTGTTTCAATCCCTAATCTGCCACTAATTACCAGTGTGATTTGTCAAATTACTGATGGTTTGGTGCCAATCTTTTCAATAACAGCTTTAATAATAGCTTTCATTTACTAAACACTGCCTGTGTGGCTATGTGACTTGAATGTGTTATCTCCTGGGAAGGTGATCATATTATTCCCATTTTAAAGAGAAAGAAACTGAGGTTTAGAGAAGATAAGTAATTTGGTAGTTTACTTAAGTCAAAAAGCTGCTAAGTATGATTGGGATTACTCTGGGAAAAAAAAAAAAGAAGCTTTCATTTATCTTAAGGAGACTTTATATCTTGAAACATACTCCGTCTCATTAGCGTTCCAAATGTCTGCAATCAAATGCTACGAAGACCCCCTGGGAAGCCTCTGCCATCCGGCCACCTATTTCCCAGCCTGACTATTCCCATCCTTTCCCAGTAGGGGGCGTGGAGGAAGGAAGGAAGCTACACACAGCCTCTTCACTGGGTTTCCCTGAGCTCATACCAGGTAGCTGCAGAGAATCAAGGATCTTCAGAATTGGAAGGGCCTGATGAAATGGGGTCCCATCTCCCCCATGCTACAGATGCAGAACCTAGGGCTCAAATAAGAGAAGCAACAGGGCCAAACACATCCACCTCATAAGAGACATGCTTCCTCACTCCCAGCCTAAACTCCCTAGCACTCTCCTCAACATGCCAGGTGACCTCCTATACACTCAGTTGAAAACCAGGCACCTTATGCATTGAGAGAGATGTCATTTCGTCCATCTCAAATCTGCTGCCATTTAATTTCATGAGGCAGGATAAATAGGAACACCCACTTGGACTTTGCGGAGCCCTTCATTACTTCATTTGCCTCTACCTTGGTCTCTCACCGCTCCACGCATCTCTGTAATATACAGCTCTAATCATGCGCATTCTCTCTGCCAGTGAGATCCATCCTCTTGCCTCTGCTCCCATCTCAATCCTGATGCCTCTAATCAGCTCCACTGCCCTTCGCTGGCCTTTCGCCCTCTCATTTATATCCTCGTTGAGGTAAGACAGCTGGCCTTGGCTGCTGTATTCAAGGTGAGGATGTACCACCGATTTATAGAATGGCATAATAATATTTCCGCATCTCGTTCTCTATCCCCTTCACACAGTCCTGTGTCTTATCACGGCTCTGACCGCCACTGGGCATGGAGCAGATGTCTTCATTGAGCTGCTCATAATGACACTGGCTGTAGATCTCTCTTTCTTTCTTTCTTTTTTTTACCTCTTTCTCTCCGTTGAACACAGGCATTGCAGTTAATGCAGAGGCCACTGGTGTGTGTGTAGAATTTAAATCGCTGCCTTCCAGTGAGCATTGGCTAGCCCTGGCATGCAATGCAGATAATTTCCTGTCAGAGAAATTCCTTAAGGCAGCTCTGATCCCCACACCACTTGAGCCCCTGGTTTAAGGGTGTTTGATATGAGAGGCCACTCTGCCACCTGAGAGCTCCTGGATTTCCAGGACAATAAGTCAGCTTTCCAAGATAAGCAGACATTGATTTGCTGAGCTATGGAGATTAGACCCTGGGAATATGCTCTTCTCTTTCAAGGCTGTAATTGATGCCACCAAGATCAGGTCAAGATGGTGGTAGATCCTGGTCCTCTCTTAATATTTGCGACTAAATCCCAATGCTAATGGTTGTATTCTCAGATGTTTTAGCAAAGAACTCAAGTCTGTGTTCGGTGTATCACTCGCAGAGTCTGTATTGGTCAGGGTTCTCCAGAGAAACAGAACCAGTAGGATATGTGCATATGTGTGCGTATAAACATTTATTTCAAGAAACTGGCTTACACAGTTGTGGGGACTGGCAAGCCTGAAATCCACAGGGCAGGCTAGAAGGCTAGAGATTTTCAAGCAGGAACTGATGCTACAGTCTTGAGGCAAAATTTCTCATTCCTCATTCCTCAGTTTTGCTCTTATGGTCCTTCAGCTAATTAGAGGAGGCCCATGCACATTATCAAGGATAATCTCCTTTCTATACAGTCAACTAAATATAGACATTAACCACCTCTACAAGATATCTTCACAGCAACACCTAGATTAGGGTGAGATTGAGTAACTGGATAGTATACCAAGATGACACATCAAACTAACCATCACAGAGTCAAAGGCAATAGGCTGGAGCCTGAGGACCTCCTATCCAAATCTCCACCAGCCCAAGTGAGACCCCTTGCAGCCCATAAAATGTTAACCCCAGCCCTGAGCTTTCAAACAGAGCTGACCCAGAACAAGTCACAGCGCTGGTTCTGGGTATTTTCCCAGGACCACCTCAAACTTTACCCCCCTGCACCCCAGATCTTGAATTCCCTAATATTTTGGTGACACATTCAGGCTCTTTTCACTAGATCTGGGGACTTGTTTTCCTCCATGACTCTCAATAGCATGTGTATCCCAATTCGGGGTTCACTTCATTGTCTTCTTCTATCAGCCCCAACCTTGTAAACAGCTCGGTTCCACTGATTGGTCAAAGCTTCTCCAGGAGACAAGGGCTATTCAAGCAAAGAAAAGTAATTTATGAATGTGCAAGGAAGGATAGGAATTGGCCAGGCTCTAGCTGCTCAGATGGATGAAAGGGATGCAGGAAACAGTTCAGGTTTAGGGGTCAAAACAGCCAGAGTCAAAATCCTGACACTTCCACTTACTTGCTGTGACTTTGGACACAATATTGAACCTAAGTCTTAGTTCTCCAGAGTGTTCAATAAGGACATAACCCTACTTCATAAATGTGGGGAGATAACAACACCTGCTCAGCAAATCCATGCCCAGCCCCGTTTCCATGAGTGGGCCAAATGACGAGCTCTCACATGTTAAGAGTGGCTGTTCCATGTGTCTAATACTGTGTAAAAAACAACCCCAACCCTATGTTCATAGCAGCACTATTTACAATAGCCAAGACATGGAAACAACCTAAATGTCCATCGACAGATGAATAGATAAAGAAGATGTGGTACATATAGACAATGGAATACTCCTTAGCCATCAAAAAGAATGAAATAATGCTATTTGCAGCAACATGGATGGACCTAGAGATTATCGTACTAAGTGAAGTAAGTCAGAGAAAGACAAATACCATGTGATATCACTTATATGTGGAATTTAAAATATGATACAAATCAACATATCTACGAAACAAAAAGAGACTCACAGACATAGAGAACAGACTTGTGGTTGCCAAGGGGGAGGCGGATGGGGGAGGGAAGGATTGGGAGTTTGGGATTAGCAGAGGCAAACTATTATCTACAGGATGGATAAGCAACAAGGTCCTACTGTATGGCACAGGGGATATATTATATGTTCAGTATCCTGTGACAAACCATAATGGAAAAGAATATATATATACACATATATATGTGTGTGTGTATATATATATATATATACACACACACATATATATGTATATATGTATATATGTCACTTTGCTGTACAGAAGAAATTAACACAATATTGCAAATCAACTATACTTCAATAAAATTTTTAATAAATAAATAAATAAAAATAAAATAACAAAGCAAAAGAAAACAAAAGTCCCCAAAATACAGCAACATGAAATAATAGCGATCATGAATCTGCAATGTGGGCAGGGTTAAGGGACAGCTTGTCTCTTCTCCATATGGCATCTGCTAGGACAGCTTGACTGGGGTTAGAGGATATGCTTCCACGATCACTCCCTCGTATGACTGACAAATTGGTGCCCATGTTTCTTTCCCCATAAGCTCTTCTATGAGGTGGTGGGTTTCCTTGTACCATGGGATTCCAAGAGCAAGTGTTCTAAGAAATAGGAGAGGGAGCTGCCAATCTCTCAAAGTCTGGGCCCAGAAAGTAATACAACACTACCTCTGCTGTTTTCTATTGGCCAAATAGTCACAAAGCCTGCCTGGTTTTAAGGAGAGTAGACGTAAGCCATACTTCTCAACGCGAAGTGCGTCAAAGAATTTCTGACCCTGCTTAATCCACCAGTGTTCCAGTCAAAGTGGAGGAACAGGACCAGATTAACTTCTTACTTGAACCAACTAAAAACTGGGCAAAATATACAAACCAGCATTATTCAAGACAGTGGACATACAGCAATAAAGGCCAGCAATCCCTAAGAGACAGGGAGGGAAAAAAAAAAAAAAAAAGAGGTTAAGCCCTATGATTGCCCCAGTTTTCTGCCTGGGGGAAGTTTCCCAGACACAGCATAGGAAGAACAATTCAGGCAGAGTTCAGCTTTCTCTCTTAGCTGAGGTGACAGAGCTAGGTGTCTGCAAAAGCTAAAGTGGCTAGAGATTGCAGGGCAGAATACAGGAAAAGAGAAAGCTGCATACAGAGAAGGCTCCAGATATCTACAGAACATCCCCACCAAGTATTATGCTGAATATTAATCAGGGCATGTACAGGCATACCTTGGAAATATTGCAGGTTCAGTTCCAGACCATGACAGTAAAGTGAATGTTACAATTAAGCAAGCCACACAAATTTTTTGGCTTCCCATTGCATATAAAAGTTATGTTTATACTATACTGTAGTCTATTATGTAACAGCATTGTCTAAAAAAACAATGTATACACCTTAATTTAAAAATACTTTATTGCTAAAAAATACTAACCATCATCTGAGCCTTTAATGAGCCAAAGCAGTAACATCAAAGATCACTGATCACAGATCACCATAACAAATATGATAATAATGAAAACATTAGAAATATTGTGAGAATTACAACATGACACAGAGATATAAAGTGAGCCAATGCTATTGAAAAACTGGTGCTAATATACCCTAGAACAAAACTCAAAAAAATTTATAGAAATGCAGCCAATAAAATCACAGCACTAGCAATGCATGTCACCCAATCAGAAATTTCCAGGTTTGCAAAGAAGCAGAAAACTACAACTCAAAAGGAGAAAAATTAATATATAAAAACTGACTCAGAAGTAACAGAGATCACAGAATTAGCAGACAAGGGCATTAAAATAGTTATGGACTGTATTCTACATGCTCAAGAAGCTTCAGGAAAAACTGAACATATTAAGTAAATATAGGGAAAGTATTAAAAAATACCAAAATCTAACATCTAGAGATGAAAAGTACAATATTGAGATGAGAAATACATTGAGTGGTGTTAATGGCAGATTAGAGGAGCTCTCAGAAGAAAATATTAGTTGAATTGAAGACATAGCAATAGAAACTATTCAAAACTAAACACAGAGAAAAAAAAATTAAAAATAAACAAAGCCTCCATGAACTGTGGGACAACCTTAAGCAGTCCATAAATGGACTTGATGAAAGTCCATAAATGGACTTGATTTATGGTTTTGATGAAAACCATAAATCCACACATCCAAGAAGCTCAATAAACCCCAAGCAGAAGAAACATAAAGAAAACCACTTTAAGGCACATCATAATCCAATTGCTTAAAACCAGTGATAAAAAGAAAATCTTAAAGGCAGTGAAAGAAAAACACTGTGCACAATTATTCATTGGAAACAGCAGGAAGGCAATGGAACGACATCTTTAAAATGCTGGAGGAATCCACAGTGGATAATCCTTTGTATTAGTTTCCTAGGGCTGCTCTAAAGTATACTACAAAGTAGATAACCTCTACTTTAACAAAGTAGAGGCTAAAAGTTTGAAACCAATGTGTCAGTAGGGCTGGTTCGTTCTGGAGATTCTGTGGAAGAATCTGCTCCATGCCTCTCTCCTAACTTCTGGTGGTTGCCAGCAACTCTTGGCTTATAGGTATCACTCCAATCTCTGGCTCAGTCATGACATGGCCTTCTTCCCTGGATCTCCACTGGATCTTCAAATCTTTCTCTCCTTACAAAGACGCCACTCATTGGATTTAGGACCTACCTTTTTCCAGTATGACCTCCTCTTACCTTACATCTTCATTGTATCTGCAAAGACCCTATTTCCAAATAAGGTCACCTTTACAGCTAACAGGGGTTAGGACTTAAATATGTCTTGTTGGAGAACACAGTTCAACCCGTTATATTCTTTTCTGGTCTCCCAGTGAATGGAGAGGGTCCAGTGGAGCTTTTGAAAGTCCTGGGGAAGGACCGAGTCACTAGATGGAAGAAGCCTGGATCCCTGAATCATATTGTGGAAGGCCACCCTAGAAGAATGTGACTGAACTGGGACACAAGTGAAAATATATTTTCACTAAAGCATTAGTGTGATAAGCCACTAAGACTGTCATGAGGACTATTATAGGCTACCATCATGGGGATTAAGTGAGATTATGCACGGAAAGGACCTAACAAGTGAAAGATGCTAAATAAATGGTAGCATGATTATGACATTATTAAAGGGAAGAGAGAATAATGAGTCTATATTAATTCTCAAGCTGGGCTGTCTGTGAACTTTGGGGAACACCTGGACCAGTGACAGGCTTATACTGTATTAACAGAAGACTTTGATCCCAATAAGAATAAATTATTAAGTAAAAGGGCAGAGATGGCTTTTAGGTCCCTGCAAGGCATGGCATTGCTCTCACTGTACCAAAATTCTCCTGTTCCTAAAGAGTAATTGAGTTAGCCAGTTTACCTAGGTAATCATTAGGCAGAGCAGAAAGGTGATTCAAACTAAATGTTTGACCCAGTTAACTGGCAAATTCTGTTACAACAAACCCTGATACATAAAAGTCTCGGTTTCTGGCTGAGCCAGGGAGGAAATCTGATCTTCTGCTGTTTCCAAGGAAAATCAGTTTATAAAATTATTTTCTGTTTCCCATATATCTTCTGAAATAACTATAGACCAAATAACCAATTGATTTGGAGCCATTTTTCACTCTCATCCAAAACAGAGAGAGATTTCATTCCCATCCAAAAGGAAAAATGTTAAATCACATGTGAATTGCAGATATAAGTATTTAAAGACTGTTTTCCTGTTTTGTTTGTGAATAATTTTTCATTTTATGAAGGAGCCAAATATTTCAGTAGGTAAAATCAATAGCAGCCACCAGAGCGGATGTAAAATTCTCCAGGCTTAATACGGTTTCATGCATGGCTGTCGAAGCTGAATGTCTTAAGGGAACAAATAGTGAATTCCCTGCCTTAGAAGAGATGTATGAATTAGAGCCTTTTCTTTTGAAAACTAATCTGCTGTATAATGGTTCATTCATTCAACAAATAATTATTAAGCACTTATTGTATGCTACGTACTACATTAAGTGTTTGGAGTACACAAAAAATAAAAGCAGGGACCTACTCCAGGGGGAAGAGATTTTAGCAAAATAATAACTAAATTTAAAGAGGGCTTAGTAAATTTCAAGCACTGTTCTAAGCACTTTGTAATGTTGATTCATTCATTCATCACAACCTTAGGAGGTGATATAAACATGACTATTTTACAGATAAGGAAACTGAAGCACAGAGAGTTCAGATTGCTAGTCCTACAGCTTAGATGGTTGTAGAGCCAAGATATGAATCCAGGCAGCCATATTCTAGAGACCCTGCTCCTCTTATGCACAGAATAAATATGCAAGTACATCATTTCACCAGTGTGACCAGAGATAAGCTCTAAGAATCTTGATGACAAGATTCTATGTCTATATCTCATTTTGTTATTGTTTTTTCCCAGTTCCTAGCAGAGTTCCTAGCATGTAGCAATTATTGTTTTAATTATTGAATGAAATACTAAAATAGATTAATAGAGAGAGTAATCTGGTATACCCAAACAGGCAGCTCCTACATTTATCTGGGGAAATCCTGGAAGGCTTCACAGAGAAGGTGCTTTTGAGCTGGGTGCTTCTGGAAAGTGGAGTTAGGCATTTGATAGGTCCATCCAGGGGAAGAAAGACATTCTGGGAAGCAGGAGTAGCACGTCCAAAGGCAGAGAGGCAGGCGAAGCACGGACAATTAAGGGAATTATAGTTTACAATTATTAGAGAGAAGGGTAACAGATGATTCATGCAATGTCAGTCTTTTTCCTAAGCAAGAAGTGTTTCTCAGACAACTTCCTGAAGGCTCTAAAAAAGAGAGTTGTTGGGAATTCCCTCGCGGTCCAGTGGTTAGGACTCTGTGCTTCCACTGCAGGGGGCAAGGGTTTGATCCCTGGTCGGGGAAATAAGATCCCGCATGCTGCGAGGAGGATGACCAAAAAATAATAATAATATTAACTAATTAAAATTTTAAAAATTAAAAAAAAAGAATTGTTTTGGTGTTTTTCTTCATTCTTGGGAAAAAAATCAGGTTCTTGGGGGGTATGTTTTCCTAAAGATGCTGCTTTTAAACTAAACTTTTAGGTCAGTGCTTTCTAACATGTCCCTGGAGACGAGCTGGGCCAGGGCCGCCAGCCTCCCCTAGATCTGAGAGTCAGCATTTTGGTCCACCAGGAATTCTAGGTCAAGGCCTCCCAATGGGAAGCTCTTTCTGAGGTGGAAAAAGTCACCCAAACTTTGGCAAAAGTTGTTGTACGTGTGAAATTCCATCCATGGAGGTGTCAGGAAAGAAATGAAGAGAGACCATCACTAAACTCTTGCTTTCTGTAGACCAAGTTGGTGTCTGAATTTGCAAATCACTTAAGGGTCTGAGCTGAGAAGGGCAGGGAACCAGTGGTTATGGGAAAGTGACTTAACAAAAGCAGCAACAAGGGAAAGAGGTTTGGAAACTTGCCAAGGTAGGAGAGAATGAACTGAACCCCAAACAGAAGGTCCTGCCACCATCTCCAATCCATGCAAAAAATAAAGTCAAGAGAGTCTTGAATCCTCCTCTCTTAATTACTTTCTTCTAACTTCCTTGATTTTGGTGCTGCCCAGAGAGTCCATGGTTACCTGATGGATTCTGTGCCCTGCTCAAGGAAACCATGCTGTGCTCAACCAGCTTCCTAACTCTTGTTATTCTCATCTGCTCAGACGATTTGGGTTCCAGAACCTGACTTCTTGTTCATGGGGGTGTTTTGTTCCCCTTATATAACCAAGGAGCCAAGGGCATTGCTAATGTCTGATATCTGAGTTTCTAGAAGGATTCAGACAAAGAAAATACTTATTCTCCATGAACATTCCCAGCCAAGCGTTCAATCAGAAAGCATATATTAAGCACCTATGACTTACTAGGTTCAGAGTATCAGGATAAATACTGTGGTTATATAAAATGGTTACAGACAATTTTTAATTCCTTCCAAGAATATATGTTCAACTTGGAGTTGATTGATAGAAAAAGAAAGGAGAGAAGGAAGGAGGGAAGGAATGAAGGAAGGAAGGGAAGAAGGAAAGAAGGAAGGAAAGGAGGGAGGGAGGGAAGGAAGGAAAGGAAAAAAATAAAGAAAAGCATGTAATTTAATAGGTGTTTCCCAGATCACCAGCTTAGAACTAACATCAGGGTATTCATTTATTTCAGCACAATTGTTTGGTATCTCAGCCCCTGTAAATTTTTTTTTCTCTGAATCAAAATAGGGAAATTATTATAGAGATGTTTCTTCCTGTCCTGTGTGGTCTCTCATTCCCAGATCACTATGATACTGCCCCTTGCTTCCTGAAGAATCTATGGGCCTCATGGAAACATCCCTGCCTTACTCCAAGAATCTGTCAACAGCCTGAAGAGTCTACCTGCTGCCCCTTCCATGACTGCATCTGTGCCCCATGGACAGCCTACCCTTCCTAGACCTCCCTACCTTGGGCAGAGCTTCGGCATGAGCAGGACCTGGAAGAAACCAGTGCCTTCTTATGTCAGAAGCAGGAAGAGGCTTGTCCCACCACCACCTGGGGACACTTGTTCAACTGATGCTCAATTCAAGGGACCAGGGAAGTCTACCTCTGGACCTCTTGCTTCTCCTTCCTTTCTCCCTGTATATCCATGGGAAGCCCTCTGTCCCAGGTCACCAGGAAGGAGCCATTCCCCCTGCTCTGGGCTGGAGGAAGGTGTTTTCTCACAGGTAGCTTCTGTTCTCTGGCTGATACTTGGTCCTACATCTTGGTCCCTTTTTCTTCCCTCTGCCACAGTCATTCCAAGATGATTGGCTTCCAGTGTCTATTCCCCCATCCAAACCTTTCTGATTCCCACCCGCAGATTTTCCTTTTACTTGGAGCTAAGGGGAGATGCTACACATAGCAAGAAATGCTACAAGGCACCATATGTTAAATGGCAAACCCACTGAAGAGGATTTAAGATCTACAGGCATTTAAGGATGTAAGAATCATTGTGAATGTGGGAGGCCCCGAACTGTAGGACTCAGCCTGGGTCATGAAGGATGAGTAACATTCAGATAAGTGCATAAAAAGAGGAAAGACATTCTTGAGGGTGTGGACACTGAGCAAAAACAGGAAAAAAAGAGCAAGATAGAATACCAGCACAAGCCAGGGCAAGACTGCTCTAGATGCTTTCAGGGGAAAATAAGAAGCTGGACCCATTATTCATTCATCAGGGCCCTTCTCCAATGCCAGGCTCTCTATGAAGCCTTTCCCGGAACCCTCAAACACAAGGATACTGTTACTGTGAAATCTCTTTTGCTCACCTAGTGATGTTTCAATGCATTTTAATTTGTGACCATTTTTCTCATCATTTTTACCTCATTACTATCTTCTTCAGGTGCTATGGCATCTTGAGCTTTGTGGAAATATTAATATCTTAAGACCTATAATGTATGCATATCATATAGCACACAATTAGGGTAGCCATATGCTTTATCTTCCAAACTAGGATACTTTGGGGAGTAAAAGGAGATCAACCAATAATTACTCCAAGACAACCTGGCATTAACCAATATTGTCCCAGGCTGATGAGTTAAAGGCCGATCATCGATTAAGGGATGCAAAAGGGTTTTGTGTTGAAGTTGGTTGAGAGGGCTGTCTTACGGTGGCTCTTGTGCAGCCTCAATATTTCTATCCAAGGCAGCTACTCTCCACTGAGCATCCAGACTTTTCTACTAGCAGAAGGAAGATATATTCTTTCAATAGCATATTTATTTTATAAACAAGCAATAACCACATTTTTCCTATCTGCCAGACACTATAAAATGCAGACAATGCATGAGTAAAAAAGCATGGCTGTTTGTCTTCTGAGAGCTCATAGTCTAGAAAGAGTCCATTTATTCATTCACTCACCCATTCATTCATTTAAAATGTTTATTAAAAGCCTATCAGGCATCAGGTCAGGAACAACTGCCTCAGTCCTTGCCCTGATGGAGCTCCCAGATTGTAACCCAGGCAGCAGACTGAGGACAGATGATTAATAAAGTTATTTATGAGCTACAATGTTGGCCCAAAGGAAAGAGGTAGCAATTATGCTTGGATGAGTCAGTGGGACTTTACAGAGAAGAAAAAAAACAAAGATGTAATCACCAGGCAAAAGAGGAGGGAAAGATAGTTTAGAAAGAGGAAATAGCAGAAGCAAAAGTTTGAGGCAGGAAACAGCAAGGTCAGACATGAGAGTGGAGAGTAAGTGAGGGCTGAACCACAGTGGGACCTAGGGGCCAAGCTTAGTACTTTAGATGTGACCCATTAGTCAACCAGAGGTCAAGGAAACTCAGCATCAGGGCCGTGCCATGATTGTGTATGTATTTTATTTTATTTACTTTCTGAATTTTATTTTATTTATCTATTTTGTAATATAGCAGGTTCTTACTAGTTATCAATTTTATACATATCAGTGTATATATGTGAATCCCAATCTCCCAATTCATACCACCACCACCCCCACCCCCTGCTGCTTTCCCCACTTGGTTTCCATACATTTGTTCTCTACATCTGTGTTTCTATTTCTGCCTTGCAAACCAGTTCATCTGTACCATTTTTCTAGATTTCACGTATATGCATTAACATACGATATTTGTTTTTCTCTTTCTGACATACTTCAATCTGTAATGACAGTCTCTAGTTCCATCCACATCTCTACAAATGACTCAATTTTGTTCCTTTTTATGGCTAATATTCCATTGTATGTATGTACCACATCTTCTTTATCCATTCATCTGTCGATGGGTACTTAGGTTGCTTCCATGAGGTGGCTATTGTAAATGTGCTGCAATGAACATTGGGGTGCATGTGTCTTGCTGAATTATGGTTTTCTCTGGGTATATGCCCAGTAGTGGGATTGCTGGGTCATATGGTAATTCTATTTTTAGTTTTCTAAGGAACCTCCATACTGTTCTCCATAGTGGATGTATCAATTTACATTCCCACCAACCGTGCAAGAGTGTACCCTTTTCTCCACACCCTCTCCAGCATTTGTTCTTTGTAGATTTTCTGATGATGCCCATTCTAACCAGTGTGAGGTGATACCTCATGGTAGTTTTGATTTGCATTTCTCTAATAATTAGCGATGTTGAGCAGCTTTTTGGCCACCTGTATGTCTTCTTTGGAGAAATGTCTATTTAGCTCTTCCGCTCATTTTTTGATTGGGTTGTTTGTTTTTTTAATATTCAGCTGCGTGGGCTGTTTATATATTTTGGAGATTAATCTTTTGTCCATTGATTCATTTGCAAGTATTTTCTCCCATTCTGAGGGTTGTCTTTTCATCTTGTTTGTAGTTTCCTTTGCTGTGCAAAAGCTTTTAAGTTTCATTAGGTCCCATTTGTTAATTTTTGTTTTTATTTCCATTACTCTAGGAGGTAGGTCAAAAAAGATCTTGCTGTGATTTATGTCAAAGAGTTTTCTTCCTATGTTTTCCTCTAAGAGTTTTATAGTGTCTGGTCTTTAATCCAATTAGGTCTTTAATCCATTTTGAGTTTATTTTTGTGTTTGGTGTTAGGGAGTGTTCTAATTACATTCTTCTACATGTAGCTGTGAAGAGACTGTCTTTTTTCCATTGTATATCCTTGCCTCCTTCATCATAAATTAGTTGACCACAGGTGCGAGGGTTTATCTCTGGGTTTTCTATCCTGTTCCACTGATCTATATTTCTGTTTCTGTGCCAGTACCATATTGTCTTCATTACTGTAGCTTTGTAGTATAGTCTGAAGTCAGGGAGTCTGATTCCTCCAGCTCCGTTTTTTACCCTCAAGATTGCTTTGGCTATTCAGGGTCTTTGGTTTCGCCATACAAATTTTAAGTTTTTTGTTCCAGCTCTGTAAGAAATGCCATTGGTAATTTGAAACGGATTGCCTTGAATCTGTAGATAGCTTTGGGTAGTATAGTCATTTCCACAATATTGATTCTTCCAATCCAAGAACATGGTATATCTTTCCATCTGTTTGTGTCATCTTTTATTTCTTTCATCAGCGTCTTCTAGTTTTCTGAGTACAGGTCTCTTACCTCCTTAGGTAGGTTTATTCCTAGGTATTTTATTCTTTATGTTGCAGAATGGGATTGTTTCCTTAATTTCTCTTTCTGATCTTTCATTGTTAGTGTATAGGAATGAAAGAGATTTCTGAATTAATTCTGTATCCTGCAACTTTACCAAAGTCATTGATTAGCTCTAGCAGTTTTCTGGTGGCATCTTTAGGATTCTCTATGCATAGTATCATGTCATCTTAAAACAGTGACTGCATTACTTCTTCTTTTTCAATTTGTATTCCTTTTATTCCTTTTTCTTCTCTGATTACCATGGCTAGGACTTCCAATACTATGTTGAATAATAGTGGTGAGAGTGGACATTCTTGTCTTTTTTCTGATCTTAGGGGAAATGCTTTCAGTTTTTCACCACTGAGACTGATGTTTGCTGTGGGTTTGTCGTATATGGCCTTTATTATGTTGAGGTAGGTTCTCTCTATGTCCACTTTCTGGAGAGTTTTTATCATAAATGGGTGTTGAATTTTGTCAAAAGCTTTTTCTGCATCTATTGAGATGATATATGGTATTTATTCTTCAGTTTGTTAATATGGTGAATCACATTGATTTGCGTATACTGAAGAATCCTTGTATGCCTGGGATAAATCCCAATTGATCATGGTGTATGATCCTTTTAATGTGTTGTTGGATTGTGTTTGTTAGTATTTTGTTGAGGATTTTTGCATCTATATTCATCAGTGATATTAGTCAGTAATTTTCTTTTTTTTTTTGTAGTATCTTTGAATGGTTCTGGTATCATGGTGATGGTGGCCTCATAGAATGAGTTTGGGAGTGTTCCTTCCTTTGCAATTTTTTGGAAGAGCTTGAGAAGGATGGGTGTTAGCTCTTCTCTAAATGTTTGATAGAATTCACCTGTGAAGCCATCTGGTCCTGGACTTCTGTTTGTTGGAAGATTTTCAATCACAGGTTCAATTTCATTACTTGTCATTGCTCTGTTCATATTTTCTATTTCTTCCTGGTTCAGTCTTGGAAGGTTAAACCTTTCTAAGAATTTGTCCATTTCTTCCAGGTTGTCCATTTTATTGGCATAGATTTGCCTGTAGTAGTCTCTTAGGATGCTTTGTACTTCTGTCGTGTCCGTTGTAACTTCTCCTTTTTCATTTCTAATTTTATTGATTTGAGTCCTCTCTCTCTTTTTCTTGATGAGTCTGGCTAAAGGTATATCAATTTTGTTTATCTTCTCAAAGAACTAGCTTTCAGTTTTTTCATCTTTGCTATTGTTTCCTTTGTTTCTATTTCATTTATTTCTGCTCTGATCTTTATGATTTCTTTCCTTCTACTAACTTTGGGTTTTGTTTGCTCTTCTTTCTCTCGTTCCTTTAGGTGTAAGGTTAGACTGTTTATTTGAAATTTTTCTTGTTTCTTAAGGTAGGATTGTATTGCTATAAAATTCCCTCTTAGAACTGCTTTTGCTGCATACCATAGGTTTTGGATCATCATGTTTTCATTGTCATTTGTCTCTAGGTATTTTTTGATTTCCTCAGTGATATCTTGGTTATTTAGTAACATATTGTTTAGCCTCTATGAGTTTGTGTTTTTTACGTTTTTTTCCCTGTAATTTATTTCTAATCTCATAGTGTTGTGGTCAGAAAAGATGCTTGATATGATTTTAATTATCTTAAATTTACCGAGGCTTGATTTGTGACCCAGGATGTGATCTATCCTGGAGAATGTTCCATGTACACTTGAGAAGAAAGTGTAATCTACTGTTTTGGGATGGAATGTCCTATAAATAGCAATTAAGTCTATCTGGTCTATTGTGTCATTTAAAGTTTGTGTTTCCTTATTAATTTTCTGTCTGGATCATCTGTTCATTGGTGTAAGTGAGGTGCTAAAGTCCCCCACTGTTATTGTGTTACTGTTGATTTCCTCTTTTATAACTGTAAGCATTTACCTCATGTACTCAGGTGCATATATATTTATAATTGTTATATCTTCTTCTTGGATTGATCCCTTGTTCATTACGTGGTGTCCTTCCTTGTCTCTTGTAACATTCTTTATTTTAAAGTCTATTTTACCTGATATGAGTACTGCTACTCCAGCTTTCTTTTGATTTCCATTTGCATGGAATATCTTTTTCCATCCCCTCACTTTCAGTCTTTATGTGTCCCTAGGTCTGAAGTGGGTCTCTTGTAGACAGCATACACATGGGTCTTGTTTTTGTATCCATTCAGCACGCCTGTGTCTTTTGGTTGGAGCATATAATCCATTCACATTTAAGGTAATTATCAATATGTACGTTCCTATAACCATTTTCTTAATTGTTTTGGGTTTGTTTTTGTAGCTCCTTTCCTTCTCTTGTGTTTCCCACTTAGACAAGTTCCTTTAGCATTTGTTGTAGAGCTGGTTTGGTGGTGCTGAATTCTTTTAGCTTTTGCTTGCCTGTAAAGCTTCTGATTTCTTCGTCAAATCTGAATGAGACCCTTGCTGGTTAGAGTAATCTTGGTTGTAGCTTCTTCCCTTTCATCACTTTAAATATACCATGCCACTCCCTCCTGGTTTGCAGAGTTTCTACTGAGAAATCAGCTGTTAAACTTATGGGAGGTCCCTTGTATGTTACTTGTCGTTTTTCCCTTGTTGCTTTTAATAATTTTTCTTTGTCTTTAATTTTTTTCAATTTGATTACTATGTATCTCAGCATGTTTCTCCTTGGTCTATCCTGCCTGAGATTCTCTGCACTTCCTGGACCTGGGTGGCTATTTCCTCTCCCATGTTAGGGAACTTTTTGACTATAATCTCTTCAAATATTTTCTCGGGTCCTTTCTCTCTCTCTTCTCCTTCTGGGACCCCTATAATGCAAATGTTTGTGTATTTAATGTTGTCCCAGAGGTCCCTTAGGCTGTCTTCATTTCTTTTCATTCTTTTTTATTTATTCAGTTCTGCGGCAATAAATTCCACCATTCTGTCTTCCAGGTCACTTATCCATTCTTCTGCCTCAGTTATTCTGCTATTGATTCCTTCTAGTGTATTTTTCATTTCAGTTATTGTATTGTTCATCTCTGTTTGTTTGTTCTTTAATTCTTCTAGTTGTTTGTTCTTTAATTCTTCTAGGTCTTTGTTGAACATTTCTTGCATCTCAATTTTTGCCTCCATTCTTTTTCCAAGGTCCTGGATCATCTTCACTATCATTATGCTGAAATGGTTTTCTGGAAGGTTGCCTATCTCCACTTCATTTACTTGTTTTCTGGGGTTTTATCTTGTTCCTTCATCTGATACATAGTCCTCTGCCTTTTCATTTTTTCTCTTTCTGTGAATGTGGTTTTCGTTCCACAGGCTGCAGGATTGTAGTTCTTGCTTCTGCTGTCTGCCCTCTGGTGGATGAGGCTATCCAAGAGGCTTGTGCAAGCTTCCTGATGGGAGGGACTGGTGGTAGGTAGAGCTGGGTGTTGCTCTGGTGGGCAGAGCTCAGTAAAATTTTAATCAGCTTGTCTCTAATGGGTGGAGCTGAGTTCCCTCCCTGTTGGTTATTTGGCCTGAGGCAACCCAGCACTGGAGCCCACAGGCTCTTTGACTCTGGGAGGGCTCACACCAAGGAGTACTTCCCAGAACTTCTGCTGCCAGTGTCCTTGTCCCCGTGGTGAGCCATAGCCACACCCTGCCTCTGCAGGAGGAGACCCTCCAACACTAGTAGGTAGGTCTGGTTCAGTCTCCCATGGGGTCACCACTCCTTCCCCCTGGGTCCCGATGTGCACACTATCCTGTGTATGCCCTCCAAGAGTGGAGTCTCTGTTTCCCCCAGTCCTGCCGAAGTCCTGCAATCAAATCTCACCAACCTTCAAAGTCTGACTCTCTGGGAATTCCTCCTCCCGTTACCGGATGCCCAGGTTGGGAAGCCCGACTTGGGACCCAGAACCCTCACGCCAGTTGGTGGACTTCTGTGGTATAACTGATCTGTTTGTGAGTCACCCAGCCAGCAGTTATGGGACTTGATTTTGTTGTGATTGCACCTCTTCTACCATCCCACTGTGGCCTCTCCTCTGTCTTTGGATGTGGGGCATCCTCTTTGGTGAGCTCCAGTGTCTTTCTGTCGATGATTGCTCAGCAGTTAGTCGTGATTCCGGTGCTCTCACAAGAGGGAGTGAGCTCACATCCTTCTACTCCACCATCTTGAACCAATCTCTGTGTATGTATTTTAGATAGATTATTGTTTTGAGGGACAAAACTCTTCTAAGAGTTAATTTGCAGGAATTCAATGTGGACAGTAGCCCATGACATACACTACCTGCCCTTCCTTGCTTAGTCTAGGTTCCTGGATGCAGCATATGTCCACAGACTCTCCCTGTACCTGGAGGAACATCATTATTTTCCAAGATGCCCTCTCCTAGATGCAAGGGGTGTTTCCACAAACAAATGCCCAATTGTGCTCAGAGCCCTAATATGTAGAACCTAAAGATTCTAAGAAAGTCCCCCAAATAAGCCTACCTGTAGGAGTGGAGAGGAACCTTCATGAAACAAAGTCTTGTTAGCTGTTGTGATTCCTCAGAATTGCTGACAGCTGAATTGTTAGGTAGATGTGAGCTCCCATGACCAGGGACTATACAGCCTCATGAAAATAGCATCATTACGAGATCTGATTTTACTTCTATGCCCGTTTTGCAGTCACCTAGAGTAATGATGTCTGTCTTGGCCAGAGGGGCATGGATGAGAGTTATTCTCAAGGTCAAACAATCTGCTAGTGGCCACTGGTCTTATCCCCTTATCCCCACATCTACTTCGTGCACCAGACTGGTCTCATTTCCTCTCTCATGAGGCAGCTTGTACTGCCCAGATCTAACTTTTGATCTTAGACCTAAGGCTCTGAGTTCTTAAATCTACAGTATTTGCTTAATTCATAAGGACTATGCAAGGAATGAAAATTAGGCCATTTCCCCTGTGCTCCCAAATGACCCTGATGCCTCATGCTGTAACAGGATAATTCTGGACTAGTTTTTCAAAGACTGAGAATTCCTTTTTCTAATGTTTTTCACAAAGAATTAAACTCCAGTAGGGACTTCAGTTAATCTGCTAGAAATTATCTAACCATCTCTATCTGGCTCTCTCCACTCTCACCCTCCTTTTTATAAAATTCTTTTTTTAAGAATTGTGACAGGTCATGACAACAGAGATATCACACTATCTTAGCAAAGGGTATCTCAGCTTCAAAAGCTTATAATTCACTTCTTTTATTTTCTAAGTTTGCCTGTGTTTTCCTGTGTTGCCCTGAGGTGACGGATTTATTCATTGATTCACTCACTCATTCACTTAAAAATAAATGTATTAAATGCCACTATACGCTAAGCGTTGATTTTTAGTTCTGGGCATATTATGGAAGACAAAAAGCAATGTTCTTCATAGGACTTATTTTCTAGAGCAGGTGTCAGCAAACTATCGCCTGTGGACCAAATCTATCCCACGGTCTGTCTTTGTAAATATAGTTTTAGTGGAACACAGCCACACTGATCCAGCGTACCAAATGTCTAGGGAGCTGAGTAGTTGTATGGCCTGCAAAGCCTAAAATATATCTGGCCTGTTCAGGGAAAGTTTTCTAAGCGTAGCTCTAGCAGACGAGTGAGACAGGTAATAAACAGGTAAAAAATATAAGATCAAGTATTTGTGAACCCTATAAAAATAAAGTGAGGTTGGACGATTGAGGACTATGATGTAGCTTGCACGAGGAAAACTAGTTCAGATAAGCTGGTCAGAGAAGTTCTCTGAGGGAGCGGCATCAAGGCCAAGACTAAAGGATGGGAGAAGAAAGACAAAGTGTTATCTGAGGGAACAGAGAGTGCAGATGCCCTGAGAAACAGAGTTAGCTTATTCTATTTGTAAATTCTAGTTAGCAAACTCCAGTCGGAATGGAGAGGGGCTAAGGAGGAAGAGGAAATATACATAATATAATGCAACAAAGTTGTATTGCATTGTATGTATTTCCTTTTTCTGGCCTTGATAATGGTGGACTCCTGAAGATGGGAAGATCCAGGAAAACAAATCGCAACAGTTCTTGGACCATCATTGCTTCTTTTTGCACAGCTTCCATTTATAGACAGTTTCTTCTTATCTTTGTATCATTTGACAAACTACAAAGGATGGAAAATGCGAGAGAGAAGCACTAAGTGGACCACACTTCCAACATGGACATGATAAAATGACTCAGGTGGACGACATGTCACCCCAGTTCCTCTACCCGCCATCAACATGACTTAAGATATAAGACACTTTAGTGTGTGTTGTGAAGAGAGGGTGGATTTGGGTGTCAAGCAGATGCTTTCCAGGCTGACGAGCCATTTACCTTCTCTGAGTCACAATTTTCTAATCTAGAAAATGCAGTTAATAATGCCAACCTTTGAGGATTTTTATAAAGAATAAATGGCATAATGCATGCCAAAGTGACTGGCTGGGTTCCTGGATGCTTCCTGCATATGATTTTCCCCCTCTCACCCCTCTTCCCGTCCTCCTTCACCAGGGGCACAGCACAGTTTGTGTTGATTCATGACCTAACAACTCTGGCTCCTTATGATCTTTTATCAGTCTGTCAAGCATCCCCAGAGGCAGCACTGCCTGCCTTCAGTGTAAGGGGAGTGTTGACATGAGAGATGAGCACTGCCAGCTCACACATCTTGCTGATACCCGGGAGGAGGCAATGGATTAGCCTTTGAGTACAAACATTTCACTTCTCCCTCTAGAGGCTTCTCTGCCTGAGCCCACCCAGCCTGCTTCTAGACAATGCAAAAATCACCGCCCAATCTGGTTAAGTTGGAACAAAAGAGTCTTTTGACAGAAACTGATCAATTATTTAACATTATTCAGGCCTCGGTGAATCCTGAACCAGGAGCCTCAGCATCGTTTAGGAGGTGGTTAGAAATGCAGAATCTCAGGTCACACCTCTGACCCACTGACTCAGAATCTTCATGTTCACAAGATCCTCACATGATCTATATGCACATTAAAGTATGAAGACCACTGGGACAGACCAGGGTTTCTTTATTCAGCTTTTATACAGATGTCTCAACCACATCCCCAGAGAGTGTTTTCCCTGGTCTGGAATTTTTTACAAGTTTCATGGATGATTCTCATGTGCAGTCAGGGTCAAGAACTACTGGACTACAAACTGCTCATCTAGGCTGACACTCTCTGAAGTCTCAGCAATGTTCACAGTCAGACCCCAAATCCCAGAGTGAATGCCTAACAGAGTTGGGATTAGATATGTAGCCTCCAAATGCCCAGTCTACATTCATTACTCTGTAACCCATTGTTCTTTCCTGGGCAGATGCATAAGGAGGTAAGTTCACTCATATGATGATATGTTAATTTATTATGACAGACAGTTTCAGAATTTCTAATCCTAATCCATTGAATCTACCCAAATCAAACTCTCAAAAAAAGCTATCTTGCAATACTTGTTTTCAAGAATATAGTGAGCACAGATGATTTCATGAAGTATCTTCACCATATCTTTCCCTCTGAATAAATGTTGATGCCCAGTTCTTCCTACAATATTCTGTGTACTAAACTAATGCTCTCCTTTCTTCCTCTGATATCCACCTTTCTCTGCTGGTTTAACTTTTAGATTCAATCCATCTTCAAAGCCCCAAACCAAAAATAGACATTTTTTTATGACCTTTTCTCTGATTCCTCTAAAAATGGACTTTTCCTTCCTGAAAATATCCCTGTTGGATCATATGAACCTCTATGAAAGAGAATGGCTGAGGTGGTGCTCCAAAAATAATCCAAGTGCCCCATCCCTACATTCTCCAACTTACTTGCAGCTAGTTTGGGGTTGTGCGAATGGTTCATGCCAACAGACGTGAGAAGAAGTTTTCTGTGCCACTTCTTGGCTGAGGCATTTAAGAGGAAGCATGCTAGCTCCATTTCTTTCTTCATTTAAGTAGAAAACTTGGAAGCCACATGTTTATATGGTAGTGTCACAAAGTGAAGAGAACCTAGATCCCTGTGCCATCAGATTGTGGACAGCCCCCAACCACTCACATTGGGCATAAAATTATTGTGCTAAGCCACTAAGATTGGGGTAGTGAGTCGTGGGTAACAGCAGCTGGCACTGCTAAACCTAACAAGAAGTCCATGACATTAATGCATATCAAACTTTAATGTGAATATGAATCACCTGGGGTTCTTGCTAAAATGTTAAAATTCAGCAGATGTGGGGAGGGACCTAAGATTCTGCCTTTCTTACAATCTTCTGATGCTATCAATGATGCTGGTCTTTGGGCAACAATTTAGTAGCAAGACTTTCTCCATTGCTCTACAGTACTTGCTCTTTCTCTCTCCAACTAGACCATAAGCTCTTGTTGGCATGTACCAGCATCCCTGCCACAAATATATGCAAGAAAGTTGAGAGCATCAGTGAAAATTGTGGAGCATAGCCCTCTGAAAATTCTCTTCTCCATAAAAGCAAAAAGAAAACTGGCAAAAATTTTATTAAAAATTTCTCCAACACTCTGGAAATTAATCAAAGTCTTGAAGCAATCTGGGGAACATGTATTCCCCCCCATAAAAAATGGTACAATCTTACTAAAAACAGTGAGTTTTGTAACCTTTTAATTTGTCCTAGTCCTTCCAGCTATGTGTTAGCTTTGAAAAATAACTGACCAATTTCAAGTGAAAACTAATAGACTGGCAGCCATTGAGGGGAGCAAAATGAAGGGAACAAAAGAGTTTATAACCCTTTCAACTGCTCATTCTCAGAGTTCTGTAATTATGACCTATATAGTATCACTTACAAAGATGTCTGCATTTGACATGATTCAGAAATCTAAAATTGTGGGGCTTTCCTGGTGGTGGAGTGGTTAAGAATCTGCCTACCAATGCAGGGGACACAGGTTCGAGCCCTGGTCCAGGAAGATCCCACATGTCGCGGAGCAACTAAACCTGTGTGCCACAACTACTGAGCCTGCGCTCTAGAGCCCATGAGCCACAACTACGGAGCCTGCGTGCCACAACTACTGAAGCCCACACATCTAGAGCCCATGCTCTGCAACAAGAGAAGCCACTGCAATGAGAAGCCCATGCACCACAACAAATAGTAGCCCCGCTTGCCACAACTAGAGAAAGCCCACATGCAGCAACGAAGACCCAACGCAGCCAAAAATAAATATAAATAAAATAAAATAATTTTAAAAACATTAAAAAAAAGAAATCTAAAACTGTGAAAATTATTTTCCCTGGGGAGATTATAAAAAATTATTATAAGTATGTGATTAACTGTGAAGCAGCCTGAGGTAGCAGATAACAGTTGGGGAAAATAACAGATGAACCAAAAAGCCTAAAAGAAAAAGCTGGGGGGTGAGATGTCCATAGGAGCTTTTCAAAGGTGTGATATATTCCTGGGAATCTAGATGGCCACATGCACACCCATGGAAGTACATGTGCCCAGGGTAGTAGTACTCTTGATAAGGAAAGACCCAATAAGGTCCTAAGTTCTCACATCTGGCTAAACTTGAGACTCTCCTAGAGCAGGAAGTGAAGGCTAACGCAGGGTCTCCAACTTCCTGGCTGAGTACTGAAGTTATACCCCAAACATGCACACAGAGTCCCTATGCAAAACTGGGAGACTTATTGGTTGCAACAATTAAGGATATCTCTGTCCAATCATTAGTTGACCACTAAGCTAACCAAGGAGAGATTTAAGTGTTCACACATGACAAAGAATACAGATTTTACTGTATTCTGCATTCTGTATTCTTATTTTACTGTAGTTAGAGTTCAGAAAAGTCCCTTAACAAAAGTAATAACAGCTACAAAAAACAGCAGCAGCAACAAACACTTGGGGGGCAAGAATTTGGTTTTCAGAGTTGCAGCATTATATTATTTAAAATTTCCATTTTTTCTGGCTTCCCTGGTGGTACAGTGGTTAAGAATCCACCTGCCAGGGCTTCCTTGGTGGCACAGTGGTTGAGAGTCCGCCTGCCAATGCAGGGGATGTGGGTTCATGCCCCAGTCCGGGAGGATCCCACATGCTGCCGAGTGGCTGGGCCTGTGAGCCATGGCTGCTGAGCCTGTGCGTCCGGAGCCTGTGCTCTGCAACGGGAGAGGCCACAACAGTGAGAGGCCCGCGTACCGCAAAAAAAAAAAAAAAAAAAAAAAAAAGAATCCACCTGCCAATGCAGGGGACACAGGTTCAACCCCTGGTCTGGGAAGATCCCACATGCCATGGAGAAACTAAGCCCGTGCACCACAACTACTGAGCCCACATGCCACAATTACTGAAGCCCTCACGCCTAGAGCCTGTGCTCCGCAACGAGAGGCCACCACAATGAGAAGCCTGCACACTGCAATGAAGTGTAGCCCCCACTCACCACAACTAGAGAAAGCCTGTGTGCAGCAACAAAGACCCAACACAGCCAAAAATAAAAAAATTAAATAAATAAATTTTTTACAAATTTATTTTAAAAATTTATAAAATTTCCATTTTTCAATTAAAAATTACAACAGAAAAAAAATGAGAAAATATAGACAGTACACAAGGGAAAAAGTGATCAACATAAACTGTCCCTGAAGGAGTCCATTGAACTTGCTAGATGAAGACTGTAAGTTGGCTATTTTAAATATTTTTAAAGTGTTAAAAGAAACCATATTTAAATGATTAAAGGAGAGTACGAGAACAATACCTCATATGACAGAATATTAATAAAGAGATAGCAATTAGATGAAGGAAACAAATAGAAACTCTGGAGTTGAAAAGTATAATAAACTAAAATAAAAATACACACTAGGGTTCTCAATAGCAGATTTCAGCTAGCAGAAGAAAGAATTATAGAATTTGAAGATAGGTCAATTGAGATTATCCAGTCTGAACAACAGAAAAAAAAAAAAAATGAAGAAAATTAGCAGTGCTTCAGAGACATCTGGGACACCAAAAGATGAGTAATGGGTGTTCCAGAAAGACAGAAGAGAAAGAAATGAGCAGAAAGAATATTTGAAGAAATAATGTATAAAATTTCCCAAATTTGATGAAAAACTTTAACCTACATATCCAAGAAAATCAAGTAACTCCATGTAAAATAAATTCTAAGAGATCTACACATAGACAAATTATAATCAAGATGTCAGAAGGAAAAGACAATGAGAGAATCTTGAAAGCAGTGATATATCAACTCATCTTCAATAAGATAAACACCTGATTTCTTATCAGAAACCATGGAGCCCAGAAAGCAGTGAGATAACATATACAAGGTACTGAAAAAAGATACATATATATGTATATACGTGTGTGTGTGTGTATGTACAATCTCTCAGTATATCACCAAGAATTCTATATACAGTACAACTATCCTAGAAAAGTTAAGATTAAGACATGTCTAGATAAACAAAAACTGAGAGAATATGTTAGTAGAAAATATGACTTGCAAGAAATACTAGAGTTCTTCAAGCTGAAATAAATGGAGACTACACAGTAAATTGAACCCACGTGAAATAATAAAGACAACTAGTAAAGGTAACTACATATGTAAAAATAAATGCCAATACACATGAGTTTTTATTTGTAACTCCTCCTTCTCCTATCTGATTTAAATACAACTGAAAAAAAGCAATGATCTGTAGTGATGAACACAAAATCTTGAGAACAAAAACCAGTTGTATAGTGTACACAATATACTAGAGTAATGAAAAATCTAAAAATAAAATTTTTAAAATATTTTCAATTTGCAGCAACACCAAAGAGTATAACTTAGGAATAAATTAAACAAAAGAAGTATACACTTCTTTTGAAGAAGTATACACTTCTTTGGAATTACAAGCGACCCAGAACAGCCAAAACAATCTATGAAAAGAACAGAACTGAAGGACTCACACTTCCTGATTTCAAAATTTACTATAGTAATCAAATGGTGTGATAGTGACATAAAGATAGACATACAGATCAATGGAATATAACTGATAGTCCACAAATAAATCCATACATTTATGGTCATTGGTTTTTTACAAGTCTTCCAAGAAAATTCAATGGGGAAAGAAGAGTTTTTTCGACAAAAGATGTTGAGACAACTGGATATCTACATGTAAAAGTATGAACTTAGATCCCTACCTCACACTATAAACAAAAATTAACTCAAAATGGATTAGACTTAAAAGTAAGAGCTATAACTATAAAACTCTTAGAAGAAAACATAGGAATAAACATTTGAAACCTTGGGCTAGGTAATGTTTTCTTAGATATGACACCAAAAGCATACACAACAAAAGAAAAAATAGAGAAATTAAACTTCATCAAAACTGAAAAACAATTGTGACTAAAACGACACAATCAAGAAAGTGAAAAATACAACCCATAGAATGGAAGAGAGATTTACAACACACATACACACACACACACACACACACACACGTGTATATACACATATATATGTATATATATACTGATCTAGTATCTAGAATATACAAAGAACTCTTAAAATTCAACAATAAAGAGACAATAGCCCTTTTTTAATTGAAAAAGAGTCCAAATAGACACTTCTCCAAAGAAGTTATACAAATGGTAAGTACATCAAAAGATGGTCAACATAATTTGTCATTAGGGAAATGCAACTCAAAACCACAATGAGATCCTACTTCATATCCATGATGATGGCTACAGTAAAAAAGACAGACAATAATACATCTTGGCAGGTATGTTGAGAAACTGGAACACTCATACATTGCTGATGGGGATGTAAACTGTGCAGCCACTGTGGAAAAAAGTTTGGCAGTCACTTAATAAATGAAACACAGAATTACTGTACGACCTAGGAATTCCACTCCTAGGTACGAACCCAAAATAATTAAAAATATACGATCATACAGTAACTTGTACTCAAGAGTACATAATAGCATTATTCACGATGGCCCAAAGTGGAAACAACCCAATGGCCATCAACTGATGATAAACAAAATGGGGTACATCTAAAAATGAAATGCTATCCAGTCATGCTAAAACATGATGAACCTTGAAAAGAAGCCAGACAAAATAAATCACATATTGCATAATTCAATTTAGATGAAATGTCTAGCATAGGCAAATCCAGAGGGAGAAAGTAGATTAGTAGTTGCCAAGGATTGGGAGAGGGAAGAATTGATAGTGACTACTAATGGGTATGGGGCTTGTTTTTGAGATGATGAAAGTATTCTTCTGGAATTAGAGAGTGGTGATGGTTTCACCATCTTGTGAAGATACTGAAAATGATTGAATGGTATATTGTGAAAGCAAAAGACATGGTATGTTAGTTACATTTCTATAAAAGCATAAAAAGGAATAAAATAGAAATTCTTGAGTTGAAAAGTACATACAAAAACTCAATGACATGAAAACAAAATACAAGCAAAAAGAAATTTAAATAGGAAGGCAGGAGGAAAGAAGGAAGAATAGAGGGGAATAGAAATATTTTGTATTTGATTAGGAACACTACAGCACATCTAGAAGTTTCCTTAATAAACCTTGCTTTTCAGACTTTTCATATGCTATTTCCTCTCCCAGGACATTCTTTCCAGTCTGGTCTGCCCAGGGAAAGCTTAACTCCTTAGGCTCAAAATTTGACTCCAGTAAGAAGCATTGTTATCTTCCCTAGGCACTTAGTCTCTCATTTTTCTGTATAGTCAAAACACTTAGTTCTATGGCAGTGGGTCTGTATTTTCATTTTTATGTATTAATTAAGGCACAATTTACATAAAGTACACAAATTTTAAGGGTAGAGCTCAATTAATTTTTACATATGTATAGAGTCATGTGACTACACCCAGATCAAGATACAGTAAGTCCCCTACATACAAATGAGTTCTGTTCTGAGAGCACGTTCATAAGTCCAATTTGTTCATAAGTCCAACAAAGTTAGCCTAGGGACCCAACTAACACAATCGGCTATATAGTACTGTACTGTAATAGGTTTAAAATACTTTCCATGCAAATAATACATAAAAAAATAAAGAAAACATTTTAAATCTTACAGCACAGAACCTTGAAAAGTACAGTAGCACAGTACAAGAGCTGGCATCCAGGGGGTGGCATCGAGTGAACAGGCAAGAAGAGTTACTGACTGGAGGAGGGAGAGGAGGTGGGAGATGGTAGAGCTGAAGGGTCGTCAGCAATAGGAGATGGAGGGCAAGCTGCAATTTCACTCATGCCTGACGTTGATGGCGCAGGTTCTGGCTCCTTGCTGGAACCAGATGCATATTCGCATCTTTGAAAGTTTGCAACTTGAAGGTTTGTATGTAGAGAACTTATTGTATAGAGGATTTCTAGCCCCTCAGAAGTCTGCCTTGTGCCCTCCCAGCTAGATAATCAAAGATAATCACTATTCTGACTTCTCTCTGAATAGATCAGTTATGCCTGTTTTTGAATTTTATATCTTTGGAATCAAATCATGCAATCTGAGTTCATTCCTGTCTGGATTTTTCATTCAACATTAGGTTTGTGAAATTCATCCATGTACTTGTGTGTAGCAGTCATGCATTATTTTTCATTGCTATGTAGTATTCCAATGCATGAATATACCAGAAGGTATTTACCTATTCAAATGGTGATGGATACGTAGGTGTGTTTCCATTTGGGGGCTGTCATGAATAAAGTCTCTAGGAACCTTCCTGTATATACCTTTTAGTAAACATAAGCACTCATTTCTGTTGGGTATAAACACACAAGTATAAGAGTTGGATTATTGCACATAACTATGTTTAGCTTTAGTAGACAGAAACACTTTTCCAAATTGGTTGGCCTGTTCTACAAACTCCAGAACAATGTATGAGAGCATGGAGCTATGTTTTAATTGCCTGCCTACATACCTTTCTCCTCACTACACTCTTAGCATCCTGAGGGCACAGATTATGTTCTTTCACCTCTAAGTACCCAGTACACTGTCTGACACGGAAGAAATAGGAAATAATTCTTGCAAGGCCCTATTCCAGGGACCAGCAACCCTTTTCTTTAAAGGACCTGTAGTAAATGTTTTAGGCTTTGCAGGTCATAAGTCTCGGTCACAACTCCTGAGCTCTGCCATTTAGCAGTACAACAGCCATAAACGATATGTAAACAAATGAGCTGTGTTCTAATAAAACTTTATTTGTAAAAACAGGGAGTGGGTCAGATTTGGCCAGCAGTCTGTAATTTACCTACCCTTGCACTATACAACTCTCAGTCCTATCCTTTTCATTTCTCTGACCTCATCTCCTACCACCATCCCCCTCGTGCACCCCAGTACAGCCACACTGGCCCCCAGAACACTCCCATCCCAGTGTCTCCTCACCTCCAGACCCTCTGCCTGTGATGCTCTTTCATCATATCTCCCCTGAGTGACAACCTCACCTCCCTCAACTCGTCAGTCAAATGTGCATAATTTCAATGCTTCCCCATCTTCCTTCCCTGGTTTATTTTTCTCCATAGCACTTACTGCCATCTAACATATTAAGTATTTTACTTACTGTTTCGTGTCCTGTCTGACTCCCCACCATCACTCTCTCTGACCCCACACATATATACATAAGAACAAGGATTTCTGACATTTTTCTTTCAGTGATGCGTCCTCAGTGCCTGAAACAGGGTCTAGTACCTAGCAGAAGCTTCATATGTATTTGTGGAATGCTTGCAGGCACACATAGCTTCTGACCCCAGGGCCTGTGGTAAAGGAAGTCTACGGTTACAATGCTCACTATAATCCACATGACTTCTGTGGGTCCCAGCAGTTCCCACCACATCCCTGTGGTCATGAAGCTTGAGCATCCAGATAGCAAGAGCACAGGGACTAAGAAATAGGCCCATCACAGAGTGCAGGCTTAGCAAGGGGGGGACAATGAGACACAGGTTGGCCACCACAATTAGATGCAGATTTCCTTGGGTTATTATGAATAATATTGTACTTATACTCAAATGGAATGGCCACATGATTTGCCAGAGAAGGCCTAAATAATTACGAATTTATTCTGTAATTATTCCGTACCACCAAATTATAAAAATTAGAAGTAGAAAACAATAATGCTGCTAATGAAACCTTGTTTTCATTTGAGGTCTTCTTTCCAAACAGGTCAGAGTTCTTTAGACTGTTGCCCAAAAGTCACTCTCCCAGAGGGAAAAAGGTTGGTGGGTGAGTTTAATCCCCATTTAGTAGAAGGGCAAACTGAGCTACAGAATTAACAAAGATCCTTTCAGACCACATTATGTTCTTGACTGAGCAAAGTCAGGACTAAAACTCCAGTCAATTATTCCTTCCACCTTGCCCCTGAGCTGTTCTGGTCCTCTACACTCCTCCTGGGGAAAATCCATTGTTCTAGCCCTCAAGGGCTTCTGGGAAGAAAGGCTCTAGGCTCTGAAAACCACAAAGATGGTGCACATTTAATTATTCCTTTATAGAATAAGCACTCAGTTGAGAAAGCTCTTAGCTCTTCATGGGATCTTTTCATCACCCCTCGAGAGCTTTAAAGACCCAAAGATACCCCATGGAAAGAAGTTCGGACAATGCCAGCCTATCCTCTACCCATAACTTTGGCCAGGTAACCTCATGCAATAGTTCCTATCTGCCCCATTCAGGGCAGAAGAGCTGGAGAAGGTTTTCTGAAACAAAAGATGGAAATAACATTTATCATGAAGGTAGAACACTCCAGCTTTATGCTAAACACTTATATCTCTTGTTTTAGCATTGTTCAGAAAGCATTGTTATCCTGGTTTGTGTAAATTAGGGAAATTGAGACTTGGGTCTAAAAATGTGTCCAATACCACCTGAGCAGGGAATCAAACCAAGTTCTTTTTTTTTCTATTGTAGAACACCAGAGTCGTCATGTATTCTTGGCTGTGAGTAGAAATGATTCCCAGGCCAACCACTGACTTATTATGAAAAGATACCTCTAACTCCAAAAACCATTACATAACAGGATAATTGTGTGAATAATAATATTAATCATTATCATCATCTTTATATATTGACTTTTAACAGTTTCAGTGAGATACAATTCACATGCCGTAAGTTCACCCATTTAAAGTGTGCAAATCAATGGGTTTTAGTACATTCATGGAGTTTTGCAGTCATGAACACGATCTAAGTTTAGAACATTTTCATCTCTCAAAAGAAACCCTGAACCCCTCAGCACTCACTCCTCATTTCCCCCACAAACTCCAGCCTTAGGCAACCACAAACCCATCTTCTGTCTCTACAGATTTGCCTACTCTGGCTATTTCATATAAATGGAATCATATAACATGTAGTCTTTTGTGACCGGCTTCTCTGACTTAACATAATATTTGCAAGGTTCATCCACATTGTAGAATGTAACAGAATCTCATTATTTCTAATTGCCAAATAGTATTCCATTGTGCAGATATATCACATTTTGTTTATCTAGTCATCATTAAATGGACATTTGGGTTGTTAGCACTTTTGGCAATTGTGAATAAAGCTGCTATGAACATTCATCAATGTTTTTTTGTGTGAACATATGTTTTACTTCCCTTAAAAACGTTGGAGTGGAACTTTTGGATCATATGGCAACTCTGTGTTTCACTTTCCAAGAAACTGCCAAACTGTTTTCCAAAAGGGCTGCACCATTTTCCATTTCCACCAGCAGTGTACGAGGGTTCCAATTTCTCCACATCCTAGCCAACACC
The DNA here is from genome assembly GCF_005190385.1 of Monodon monoceros. Classification (NCBI taxonomy): domain Eukaryota; kingdom Metazoa; phylum Chordata; class Mammalia; order Artiodactyla; family Monodontidae; genus Monodon; species Monodon monoceros. Next base: position 39,434,578 of record NW_021703778.1, on the reverse strand, counting down.
TGTTATTGTCTTTTTGATTATAGTCATCTTAATGGATGTGAAGTAGGATCTCATTGGGGTTTTGATTTGCATTTTCCCTAATGACTAATGATGGTGATATCTTTTGACATACTTATTGTCCATTTGTAATCTTCTTTTTAGAGATGCCTCTCCAGACCCTTTTCCCATTTTTAATCAGGTTATTTTTTATTATTGACTTGTAAAATATATTTTTTTCTTCCACATAAGCCTCTTATCAGATTTGTGGTTTGCAAATATGTTGTCCCATTCTGTGGGTTGTGTTTCCACTCTTGATAGTGTCATTTAACATACAAAAGTTTTTAATTTTGATAAAGTCCAATTTGTCTATTTCTTTCTTTTGTTGCTTATACTTTTGTTATTGCATCTAAGAAACCATTGCCTAACCCAAGGTTACTAGGATTTACATTATGTTTTCTTAACAGTTGTATAGTTTTAGCTCTTATATTTATTTGTTTATGCATTTTGAATTAATTTTTGATATCACGTAAGGTACAGGTCCAAGTTCATTCTTTTCCATGTGGATATCAGTTGTCTCAACACCATTTGTTGAAAAACATGAATACTTCCTCTATTGAATTGTCTTGGCAGCCCTGAAAAAAAATCAATAGCCATAGATGTATGGGTTTATTTCTGGACTATCAATTATATTCCATTGATCTTTATGTCACTGTCACACTGTTTTGATTTCTGTAATAAGTTTTGAAATTAGGAAGTGTGACTCCTCCAGCTTTGTTCTTTTTCTGGATTATTTGGGTTATTCTGGGTCCCTTGCAATTCCATATGAATTTTAAAACCAGCTTGTCAATTTCTGCAAAAAGAGCCAGTTGAGATTTTGATAGGGATTGTGTTAAATTTGTAGATTAGAGAAAAGCACCATCCTAACAACGTTAACTCTCCTGATCCATAAGCATAGGATGTTTCTCCATTTATTTACATGTTCTTTAATTCCTTTTCGACAATGTCTTATAGTTTTCAATCTTGCACTTCTTTTGTTAGATTCATTCCTAAGTCTTTTATTCTTTTTCATGCTACTGTAAATGGAATTGTTTTCTTAATTTTATTTTTGGATTGTTCACTGTTAGTCTATAGAAATGCAATTGATTTTTTTTGTATATTGATCTAGATCCTGCAACCTTGCTGAATTTATTTATGAGATCTTGTACTTTCATATCGATTTTTGTTTAAAAATTACTTTAACATTCTTCATCTCATTTGAAGTGGGAGCTGTAGAGGAAAGCATGCATGAGCCACCTAATGCTCTTACACTTCAAAGAAAGAAACTGAGATCCACAGAGGAGAAGTAACTGGTCCAAAGACACACAGTGACAGAACAGAGATTTAAATGTCCATCTTAGAGATAACAGCTGGAACTATGGAAACTGATGGGCCCATCAGAGAGGAAAGTCTAAGGACAAAGCCTGGGAGCATAAGGAAGGAAGAAGAGATCCAAGCAATGGAGAAGGAGAAGAGAAGAAGGAAGAGAATCAGAACAGACCAATCATTGTAGGGGGATGGTTAGGGGTGGGGGCAGTAAGACTTGGGATCAAAGGAGCTGAGCCTATGGTGTTACCCTGGGCAACTTGTCACTTAACCTCTCAAAGAATCCATATCTTTACCAACAAATAAGATGTATACTGTGTGCTTTAGAAGGAGATTGTGAGAATTACATGAGCTCATGTTTGTGAAAGCACTGTGTCTAGAGCAAAGGGTTCAACAAATTCAAATCATTATTATTTGAGTGATTATTATATTATTAACCAACATTTTGCCAGCTGAGAAAAAGAATTGGCTGGGAATAGAATAACTGTGGCATGCAAAAGTCCCCAGGGGAGTAGGTTTAGAATAGTCCGTGGGGCAACAGCCACAAAGGGTTTACTGAACAAGTGGGCAATGTTGACACGGGACCCTGAACACCCACTACTCTTTTTTTTTAATTGGTTTATTGAAGTACAGTTGATTTACAGTGTTGAATTAATTACTGCTGTACAGCAAACTGATTCAGTTATACATATACGTACCTTCTTTTTTCTTTTTTTTGCCACAGCACACGGCATGCAGGATCTTCGTTCCCTGACCAGGGATCAAACCCACACCCCTGCACTGGAAGTGCAGTCTTAACCACTGGACTGCCAGGGTAGTCCCTGGACATTCTTTTTTTATATATTCCTTTCCATTATGGTTTATCATTGGACATTGAATATAGTTCTCTGTGCTATACAGTAGAACCTCGTTGTTTATCCAAACCCACTACTCTTTTGAGAAGTTTGAAGGTAAAGAAAAAGGGAGCACCCAATGGGAACATAAGGAGTTTCCCTTGTTGAGGGAAGGTGGCCCGTTCTTTTTTAATTTGGGGTGGGGAGGCATGAGTAGTTTGGGAAGTAAAATAGAAGGAGGCAAGAAAGAGAGGGAGACACGGCCATGAGAGAAAAGAAACAAGAGCTGAAGAGGAAGGTTAAGCTTTGGCAAGGAGGGGACTCTTCTTCCTGGGAAGCAAGCCCAGGAAGAGAGGAAAGATGAAGAGGTGGAGAAATGCTGATACACAGATGAAGAGCAAACATTTATCAAACGCATGCTATGTACCAGGCACACTATTTATTTCCTATATGTCAGCAATTCCATATTCATTAATGTACAATAACTAACATAGAGACAGGCAGCAGAAAGGGGGAGATGAAGCCTTGCAGGAATAAAGAAGGTCTGGGGACCCACCATGGGTGTAAGCAGGTAAGGTAGGAGGTTACCAAAGAAAGAGAACCAGGCACGGCTTTCTTGACATAAGAGAAGCCATTTTTGGCCTAAGCCATTTAATGATGTAAGTCTGGCCACAATGCTTGCTCTTGAACAGGTCTCAGTAATTAATGATCATAAGGGAAGTGAGGAATGCAGGAACAAAGGAAAAGCAGTCAAGAAACAATATTTCAGCAATAAAACAGGGTCCTAGCCCTTTCTCAAGGGATATACATCACAATCTGATATACATCTTTGAGTTCTGCTGGAACTAAGACCCCAACCCAGATGGAAGAGGGAATGTTGATGTGGACCCTCAGGACTTCAATCAACTAAAGCTTGGACTCCGTCGACATGTGCACCAATCCTATGCTGTATTCTACTATGCTCAAGCCCATGCATGAATATGCATATTTCACCCAAACCCCTTCATGAATATGCACATACCTTTAGCTTAAAAATTCTCCAATTTTGCTATTCGGGAAGACACTGCTTTGGGAAAGATCCCCACTTTTCTCCTTACATGCTGCAGTTAATAAATCCTTCCTTCTACCGATCTTTGCCTTGGTTGTGTCTTTTGGGTTGATACCCACCAAGAGATGAACCCAGTTCTTAGATAACAGGGGGATTTAATAATGGTCTGTTTCAATCCTGGTCTTTAAATAAAGCTGATCCAGCCACACACTGCCTAGTTGGCAGCTAATGGAAACCCTTCATGGCCCCAGCCCAACCTCACTGCTGCCAGTGTTTGCGACACACTCTGCTAGGTCTTGCCCTTAGGGCACTGCTTCTTCCTTCCCAGGTGTTGACTTTTCCTTGTCTCTCACTTCCTTGGCTTTCGTGGTTTTCATCCTTGGAATGTGACTTATACAGAGTCCTGGCCTTTCCCTCTCCCCACTGCTCTAGAAACCCATCCTACACCACTTTGGTCCCTAGGACTTTGTTCTGGCACCATTCCCAACCCCGCACCCCACCTCCTACCCAGACATACAGGTTCTGACATTAGAAAAGCAATAAAAGAAAAATATAAGGAAAGCTGAGGGCCCACCTACAACAGAGATTTAATTCTTACTTGCACCCTTGAAGTACCACAAACTCAAATAGCAGGTAACTTGAGCATGAGAAGAAAGTTGCATGCAGAGTGTGGCAAACTCTGGTCCTCCTCACCTAAAGGGGGCAGCCCCCTGCTCATCTGTAGCCCATGTGGGGGATCCTTGCACAGGGTAAGATCTTCCAAGTTTTCATAAGTTGCAAAAATTTCAGATTTTTGATGTGAATTCTCCCAATCTCTAAATGTAAGCAGTTAATTTGGAAAATCTTAAACGCTGTATAAATCATACAGATAAACCCTGTCTGCAAAACATACATGGCTCTTCAGCTATCAGTTTGTACTCTACCCACCAGGTCTCACACTAACAGTAACCTGAAGGGCTGAAACAGGAGGGAAGGAGACAGGGAACAAACAACTTTTGAAGGAATGACATAGCCTGAGAACATGACATAAACTGATTAGAACCAACTGGGTCCAAGATGGCAGACAAGTCGACTTCCACTAGACCTTAAGCCTCAGTGTACACTCACATCAACAAGCTAAATGACTCACCCACAGGCACCATGACAGTTCCAAGACCAACCATAAGGATCAAAAAGTGGGCGGTGGCCCAATCAGGGAAATCCCTGCCTCTTCCTAACATAGCTGGAATACTCCTCCCACTCATTAGCCTATGAAATTACCCACCCCTATAAAAACTGACAACCCCATACCCTTGTGTCTTTCTCACCTTCCGAGATGGCCCACACTCTGTCTGTGGAGTGTGTTTTCTCTTTTAAAAAGTCCACTTCTTACCTATCACTTTGTCTCTCACTGAATTCTTTCTGCAGTGAGACATCAAGAACCTGAGCTTCATGAAGTCCTGAAACCAGGTGTGTGATCTCAGTTGGAAGACCATGGGTTTTGGCCGGGTTCGAGTGCCAGTCTGAGTTTTGGCTGGGTTAGAGTCCTGGCACATGGGTTCAAGTCCCAATCTTAGGTGTCCAGTTTCAGCACCTGGCATTCAGGAGAAAATGGCTCTTAGTGGCACTCTTCCTGGTAGGTGTCTACCTTGGGCTGGCCTTCACTCTGAAGCAGGGTCAGCAAAGCAAGGCCAGCAAGTCAGATCAGACCTATGGACCAAATTCAGCCTGTGGTCTGTTTTTATAAATAAAGTTTTATTGGAACATAGCCCTGCTCATTTATTTCCCTGTTGTCTGTGGCTGCTTTCCCACTACAACAGCAGAGCTGAGCCATTGCCATGGAGACCGTAAGGTCTGAAAACCTTAAAATACTTTCTACGTGGCCCTTTACAGAAAAAGTTTGCTGACCCCTTCTCTAAAGCAAAGAAAGTTCATTACAGGCCTCTGGGGTGGCACATTGTTACTTCCTGAGGAGGCTCCCTGGAGTTATGCCATGTGGAGGCCCTGGTTAATAACAAGCCGGCTGCTTTTCCCCATTTTCTGGAGCTATTCCACAGATGAGGCCCAGGGGTCAGGTAAGCAGCTCCTTACAGCAGAGACAGCAGGTGTTTGGAAATAGGAGACTCCATTAGCAATTCTGTGACCTTGAGCAAGTCGCTTATCTCTCTAAGCTTCCAGATAAGAATTTTACAGCTAGAAAGGAATTTGAACCTTTGGGGTTTGTCTTGAGGTTTAAATTGGATTTGCATGCAGAAGTGTTCAAACACAGGTCCTGGCACCTCTGAGCTGCTCAATTATCAGCCACGTTTAAACCACTTTGAACACTGCAATACCAAGGATCTATCAAGAATCCAGTTGGGCTTGATTGCAAAATTTAGGACGAGATCAAGAATTCTGATTCCACTCATGGAAACAAATCCTGGGAAGGTCCTCCAGGGCTCATGACAGTGCTGATGGCCCTTCCAGCATACATCTTGGCAACCTACACTCCTGCCTAAGCCTGTTCTTTACCCAGCCCATCCTGGCACATCTTAACAAAAGTCAGAAGTCTAAGGAGTCTATTTTAAACACTTAAGATTTTCTCTCTCTTTTCTCTCTCTCTCTTCCTCTCTCTCTGTCTTTCAGTATCATGAAAACTGGCCACATTTGTAATTTTGAAAACGAGCCTTTGGCCATCCATCATCCTCCCTATCATAGCCAAGGGGCATGTGCACACTCCCTGAAACTTCACTGACAAAGATTTCGGTGAAGATAAGTTTCCTATCTAGACCAGCCCTGAATGTGAGCCATGCAAGGTGGTGAGATAATCCCAGATGGGTGATAAAACCAAGGAGCGAATGAACAAAGGCCACCACGAGGTCAATCCAGCTCCCCAGAACTCCATCCTCTGCTTCATCTGAGATGGGGTGGCCCCCACCTCCTCTGTGGCTGAGTCCCTGCCCCCAAATAAAAGAGCTGCCAGCAGCGAGGCCAGGAACAAGGTACCTGCAGTCCTAGGCCTGACACATGAGAGTCCATGTCTTCAGAGCGCTGCAAAACTCATTCCTATCTAAAAGAGACTCTTTGAACCAGAGAACACTCTGCAAAAGAGGTCACTGAGCAGCCCTGAGCCCTCTCTCTGACCCTCACTTCCTCCATCACTGACATCCTCCCAGCATTTTGTGACACCGGATTTATTTGCCCCATACAAATGGCTTGCTCTCTGTCACATCTGATCTTATTTGAGGACTCAGGAGGCTCTCCACCTAATTGAAACCCCAAATTATTTATGCAGCCTCTTCAGTGGTCCTCATTCTTAGCCTAGACCCCATTCATTGCTCCCATCGTTTGCATTAATGCAAAGCTAAGAGGCCCCTAAACACTGTAGAGGCACCAAGCCCTCCAACACTGGCCTCTGTTCACTGTTCTACACACTTGGCCACATGAATCTTCCTTCAGCCCCACTCGGACCATGTCTTTCCCTGCACTGATGCACACACTGACTCCCCTTTGCCTTCAGAAAGGTGCCCCCGTGCTTTGGTAGGATATTTCAAAACACTCCCTTGCCCTGCTTGCCTTTGCAAATTTTTCTCTTATTATCCATCAGCTGATCTCCAAAATAAACCCACATTTCCCACCTCTATGCCTTTGTCCTCAAGGTTTTCTTGGCCTGGAATTCCTAGTAATCATCTCCTCACTATTTCTACCTGCCAAAATTCTGCCAACCTCCGGAAGCAACTCACATGCTATCTTTTCCAAAACATCTTTCCTATACCCCCTGGGTGGAAATTACCTTTCCTGCCCTGGTCTGAGTTTGCCCAGGGTTTTGTATTTTCCACAGGACTCTCCACACATTTGGTTATTTTTAGTCATTACTTGGGTATGTTTGTTCCCTCCCTTGCTCGTTAACAAGCTGCTTCGTGACAAGGACTAGTTCTTGGCCATCTTTCTGTAGCCAAACAGGGTGATGGTGCCCAGCAATAGAATGAAGATGGGCTTTGGAATACAACAGACCTGGATTTGAATCCTATTTCCACCACTTACTTGTTCCAGAAAGTTAGAGAGTTTATTTACCTATATGAGCCTAGTCCTTTAACAAAATAAAAATATGAATGTCTAATGCACTGTGTAGTTGTTTAGTTAAAATCCCAGGCCAGGTATGAAGTGTATATTTAATAATTGCCTTTTTCCATTACCCTTCCCCCTCCCCCTCTATGCTTCTTATTTTGTATGTATCCTCTCAGTGTTCTTTTTGTTCTAATGGAGTTCCCTGTCCTTTATCCAGGCATTGAGTTTCCCTGACATCAAGGACAACACCCTCTGTATTCTCCTGAAGACTTCCCCTCCCACCTGTATGAAAATTTGGGGCATCTTTTGACTTGGTCTGAACAATAAGTTTGTCAAGGGGTTGATGAATGGGCACTGGCAGGACAATGGAATGTCTGTCAGGAGGAAACATTTATTTTTAATTTATTTATTTAAAAATTTGCTCTACATATAACCCCGGTGATTATTTTACTTTTAGAGAACAACAAAAGAACAACATTGAGGACAAAGACTTGTGATTTTACTTTAAATGATTTTCCCCTTTAATCACGTCCTCCTGAAGCTCAAACCTGGCATGACTCACCTTTGCTGATCTACTTGCAAACTCCTCAGCCTGGCACTCAGGGCTCTCCTTAGTAGGGCCTCTACCCACCTTTCCATGGTTCTCTCTACTGTTACCCCACACTTATGCCAGACTGGCCTGAGTGTTTTCACCATCATGCCCTGCTGGTTTAAGGCTGGAGGCATTTCAACAGGCCAAGAAGAACAGGGTACATAATAAGTTAGGAAGCAGCACGAATAAGGACACTGGTGTCCATGGGTGCTGGGTGTTAGCTCTCTGACATCTTTTCTTCTCCCTGCAGAACACAGCCCAGCATCTGCTGAGCTCAGAAAGGTCATCCATCTACCTGGGAGGAGAATAAACTGGAGGGAACTGCTTGTTCTTATATCCGGCTGACATGCCATGAGGACCTACTTTGGACCAGGCACTACATCAACACTGGGGCTTGAGAGAGAGAAAACAACTACTTAAAACTTGCCTCTTGCTCTTGAGGGCAGCCACTGTGGCAGAAGAGACCTACACAGAGGGCATCTTCAGTAGATGGGTAGATGAAACACTGCGGATGCTACAACAAAGCACGGTAGGGCCAGAAAGAGATTTCCCTAGTCCGGGGTCCGCGACCGCCCCGACTAAAGGGATCCAGGCAGCAGTTTCTCAAACAGCAGCAGGGAGGAAGACCTCTACTATTGCTGCTGGAGCAGCTGAGAACTCCCTGTGTGTTCCCCCTTGTCTGGGTCTTCCACATTTATGGGGCCATCAACATACATAAACTGTTTCCTTCATTGACCGTATTCCGAGGCTGGGTACATCACCTCGATCAGTGGTCCCTGGGCCAGCAGCATCAGGATCATCTGGAAACTTGTTAAACATGCAAATACCAGGGCTCACTTCAGACCTTCTGAATCAGAAATTCTGGGGGTGGGGCGCAGCAATCTGGGTTTTCACAAGCCCTCCAGGTGATTCTGATTCTGATGCATACTGGAATTTGAGAAAGACAGTTCTGGAAAGATGGTGGACTCTGGAGGGACCCAAGTGTCTGGAGATGTAGGTCAGAGGCCTTAACTGCCTGTTTCTTTCTGTGGTGACTCTCAAGAGAGGTCACAGAGACCCTGACATTCCCACCCACCATCTCCTCATCAGTGAACTGAGGCACTGGATCCGGCACAATGTCTGGGATTTTCTCAAATGTGTTTGACATCTTTCACTGTATGTGTACACTTATGTACACATGCATTCAGTCAGGGCAAGGAAGCTGGCAGAGGTGACAGGAAAAAGATTCTTCTCACAAAGAATCTTCCAACAAGTTCTCAGACTTGTCACAGGCTGATGCGCCTGAGGGCCACAGCACTGAGCCATCCTAAAGTAAGAATTGCCAAACGTGTGACATCCAGCCATCTGTGAGTCTGCTTATGTGTCTGGAGCCCTCATTATCCTCCTGTGCACAGGAAGGGATGGGGATTAGCCTGCTCTGAGGGCAAGCCTGGGATCAATTATAGCCATACAGGAGTCAATTTCAGAAGTGATCCCTGCTAGCCATTACTGCTGTCTAACCTGGCCAGCTTGCCATGGCTCCTGCCCAAAGGGTATTTATCTAACTATACAGCACATGAAAGTGCCATGCGGGGTGGGGACAGGGTGATCACTTCTCCCTCTGGGCAGTGAGAACGACAATGATGAGGCTTCACTGGGAAAGCACAGCCTGGAATCCTGCATGCCAGCCTCTGTCTGTGCGGAACACAGCGACTTGACTTTCCTTGGAGGGAGCAGGAAAACAGGGAGAGGTGTAAATGAGACTGTAATGAAACAGCTTCCTCCCTACCTCTTAGCAGCTTACAAGGAGAGAAACAGGAAACCTGTGAATTGCAGGCTGAGTGAGCAATCTGCTCTGCTCAGGACCCAATCGCTGACAAGAGGTAAATGGAATGCAAAATTCTCTGTGCCTGTATGGCTGGGAGCCTCCTGGTTGCGTAGGTGGGAGCACGCAGGTCCAGGGGCAGAAAGCATGCACTTGGGAGGGGGATAATAATAACAAGGATAACAATGATGATGCTGCTGACTACTGACAACAGCATCTGACGCTGAGTGCCTGCACTACATAGTATACACTAAAGGCTTCATAAGCATAACCTCACTTAATCTTTACAAGAGCCCCCGAGAGAGAGAGTTACTATTTTTATCTCTATTTTATAGACAGCAAACTAAGGCTCATGAGCTTCTCCAAGCTCATTTGTCTTGGAGCTGGGATTTAAACTTACACCGTGCCCAGACACTCAATAAATACCTGTTGAATAAGTGAATGAATGAATGAGCTCTGACAGTGAGAATCTATTCCAACCCTGGCACTGATTTGTGCTTTGGCCTCAGACAAATCAACTACCTTCTTTATTTTTCCATCCAGAATAATTCTTATAGTATCTATCATGAAAGTTTATTCTAAGAATCAAAAGTCCTAATAAAGGGCTGCCCTTGCATACCCCATGCCTTCCCATGGCTGCTTCATCTCTCTGCCCTGGGGGCTTGGACTATACCGAAACATTCCGTAAGACTCAGCTCAGATTTGATCTCTCTTGAGAAGCCCTTCCTGGCCCCCACTGTGACAGGAATGCTCCTCCCCTGGCTTATCTACTCTGTTTAGCTCATTGCATTATGATTTTGGGGTTACTTGCTCATTCCCCCAGTGACCCTTCTGATGTCAGAGACTGTATTATTTATTTCTGTATCCCCAGAACCTGACCCTATTCTTACTACAGGTTGTTTTCAGGAAATGTTGGCTGAATTATTGTATGTATGTATGTAAGCATGAATGCATTCATGGGTGCACATATACAGGTACACATGCATGCATGTATTATGTGTGTATGCCAAGGAAATTCCTTGGCCTGAACACTGGTGCAACATAATGGTCTGACTTAGGGAATGAAGTGCAAGGTGAGATAGGGAAACTCACAACGAAGTCTGTTGGCACCTGTATTCTTACCACTGAAAAAAAGTAAAGCTAGTTGAGTCTGGGGAAGAAAGCTTTGTTTGCTTCTAGACTGTGTATCCATAACTTTCACCTGATTCTTCCTTCAGATCAGGGTTTCTCAGTCTCAACACTATTGAGATTTGGGGCAGGTAATTCTTTGTTGTGGAGACTGTCCTATGCATTGTAGAATGGTGAGCAACATCCCTGGCCTCTATCCACTAGATGCCAGCAGCATCCGCTTCCCCTAGTTGTGACAAACAAAAATGTCTGCAGACCTGGCCAAAAGTCCCCTGGGGGGCCAAATCACCCCCAGTTGAGACCGATGCTTTAGGTGTTGTTATTGGTGACTTTGCATGATATTTGAGTTTTAATGTATTTAGGTTAGATCTGTGCTTTGGGGGCAGCAGAAGCAGATTTGAAAGGTTGTATGCAAGCCATTACACAACAGGCCTTTCCCTGAGATCCAGGCTGACCCAAAAGACTGGGTTAATATTAGGGACCTTGGGAATTGATTAGTTATGGCTTAGCTTAGAGACAACAAATTTGAGGTTTAACATAAGAAGAGGCCCCCTTGGAAATGACCCCAGGCCAAAGAACCAAATGTAAATCAAGAATCAACACGTGTAAATGGGAAAAGAATTTGAAAAAGAATGGATACATGTATATGTATAAATGAATCACTTTGCTGTACACCTAAAACTAACACAACATTGTTAATCAACTGTGTTCCAACATAAAATAAAAAGTTAAAAAAAAAGAATCAAGGTTTGGATTAAGCAGTCTTAAACAAGGCAACTGTAGTAGAGAGGGCTGTCCAGCCTCAGAGATTCAGCTTCAAGAGGGACTGAAAAAGATTCAAAGGCAGAAATCTCACCCAAGGAATGGCAGGGGCCCCAGGCAAAGACTCAGTTGGGGAAGAGAAGGCAGGAACACTGTGGTGGGAACATGAGCCTCAAGGCCCCCCGTGACTGGCTGTCAACATGATGAACCACTGGCTCCTTCTATTCCACAGCCCCAAACACAGAGCTTGGTCCCCAGAGGTGATGAAGCAGCCCCAGTTGGGAAAGCTATTGGGCTTTCTCTGCCGGCTCTCCCCACCCGGGGACAGCATCCCCTCCCTCCATAACTCACTCTTTGAAGTCCGAGCACTGAATTTCCCAGAAATTAAAAATGTTTTATTTCTGTCCTTCTTATTGGCAACCATGTTATGCAGGTCATTCAGCAAGCGTCCCACCCTGGAAACAACGGTTTGTTTCCTAACACAGTCTGGGGCTTGTCCAGCAGCTTCCTGCTGAGGCCCGTGACACTCTTTCCCAGGCTAACCTCAGTAACACGCCGGCACTACAAGGCTCAGTTTACAAGAGGAACCAGCAAGGCGGGGTCTACACCGACGCCAAGCCCAGGAATAAAAACCAGAAGGAAAAAGGAGCCATGGAAGGATCCAGGAGTTCCGGTCCCAAATTTCAAACCTCCAGATGTTTGGAACTTTCTCATTGAAAAGGCTGAGATGAGTGCTGATTTCATGCAGATGTGCACATCAGGTAGAATCCGTCTCAGTTACCAAGTAGGGACTCACGCACATGTACATGCACACAAGCCCTCATAAACACACACGTATGCTCAGAACAAAGGCAACTATTTCAGGAGATAGCTGGTTCATCAGACACAGACAAGGCCTTCATTAATCCACCACACAGGAACCACCTCTGAACAGACAGTGAAGGTGAATCTGAAGTGTTACTGGAACTCAGAAATCACTCCAAGTCTGAAAAAGGTATCTCTCTGTCCCCTCCATTTTTGACACTTTGCAAAGTAGAGAAGGAGAGAGTCCCTTGAAGGCTCATTTTCAGCAGTGCTTGCTCAGAATTGATGCTAAAAGAAAACTTTAAAAAAATAAAATAAAAAAAAAGCAATTGAAAACAAAGATTATTTCCGAAGCTGGGGCCTAAAGTACACTATGATGTTTGTGTTATGTTTGGTCTTCAGCTCTCTCATTACCTCTGCCTGCTGAACTTTCAAAGAATGCAGTGAGAGAGGGGAAGGGTCTGCAAGCAGTTTATCAGAGAAATATATGGGTTGAGGGCAGAAAGTTTGAAAAAAAAAATGTTCTTTCTTGTCCTAAACTCTTTAGTAAAAATGAAAGTTTAAAAGGTAGTACCAGGGACTTCCCTGGTGGTGCAGTGGTTAGGAATCCGCCTGCCAATGCAGGGGACACAGGTTTGAGCCCTGGTCTGGGAAGATCCCACATGCCTCAGAGCAGCTAAGCCCCATGCGCCACAACTACTGAGCCCGCGTGCGTAGAGCCCGCGCACCTCAATGAAGAGTAGCTCCCGCTCACCGCAACTAGAGAAAGCCTGCGCGCAGCAAGGAAGACTCAACGCAGCCAAAATAAATAAATAAATAAAAAGTTTTTTAAAAATTAAAAAGAGAAAAAGAAGCCTCGGCCCAAATATTGTTTCTATTCACCATTAACTATGTGTCTCTGGGCAAGGCATGTGTCTCTGTGTGTCTCCCTTAAAAAACTAAAAATAAAAAAAATTTTTAAATAAAAATAAAAGTACCAAGTTTTCTCTACCTTCTAAAGGAAATGAGTGAATGAATTACAGACCCCAGCCCAGGTAATAAAGAAGGAAGAAAGGAACAAAGGATGAAAGGACAATACTGAAAAGCTGAGATAGGGAATTCATTTTCTAAATGTGTCTTCAACGAGAAGAAATAAAGAAATTGGAGCAATTAGGAAGTAATGAAATCCTTACCCAAATTGCTACTGTCAAAAACTAGATAAGAAAAAGCCTGGGAAATATGAATGTATACAAATCAATATTCTGATGACACAACTCCTGGAGTATTAAGGAAATTGGCTAATGTACTGAACCACTTACAGTGATCAGAGTTACAAATTATTAAAAAACCATGAAGAATTGGGAAGCTAGCTGGAGGCAGAGGGAAAGGGGTGGTAGAGAAAAAAGTGGTAAGAATCTACTGAAATGTTAAAGGGTCCATAGAGAAATCACTTGCCAGAGTTTCTCACACAACTATATTTCAGTTTTATGCCATCATTTTGGGCAAAGAGAATTCAGCCTAAAGTAGGTAGGAAAATGAGATGCAAATATACAGTATCAAGGGAATTTTAACAATTAATCACAGGAGAGGTTTTCTGGTGGTTTTTTTGTTGTTGTTTTTTCCAACAGCATACCTTTCAGGGTTTTTAAAAATAGGCCAGCGAGACTTCTGTTTGGAACTTACATGTAACTGCCCTAAGTTTACATTAGCGATATGACCTCCCAAGATTTGAGAACTCTGGAGAAGATGAATCCACCAGTGGAATTGAAATAATGAAAGACTGCCTTGAGGGTACAGCTTCTCAGAATGTACTTCTAGAATAGTGAGCACAGATCAGGCCACCTCATTCGCTGAAGGAGAAAGGTTTTTATCACACTCACAGCTCAAATAAGACAAGTGGAAGAAAGTTTGGCCAATATCCAGACACAGTAAAGCTCTTAAAAGTGGTGCTCAGGTTTCAGGGGAATCCAAAAGTATTGCAAGGGCAGTCTGGGAGTGATGGTGCAGGTCCCCAGGGCACTCGGCTGACAGCGTGCTGAAAGCTGGAAGCCCCTCTGTGTGTGGCACATTTTGTGCAGCTACAGGGGCGACAGCAGCACAAGTTACACTGCTCCAGAGCTGTGCTGTGCAGAACTTCATCACAGACATTGTAGGGTAAGCACAGAAAAAGGGGGGATATGTGAGCTTTGGAGCAAACTCCAACTGTGATGAAATCCTACATCCCTCTCCTAAGTTAACTGCTCTCAGCCTCACACTGTTCACCTGTAAAATGGGGTTATTAACACCTATCCTGCAGGAGAGTTGAAAGAATTAGAGATAATATAGTGAATGAATTTAATAGGAACCCAACAAACACAGGGTTTTCTGGATTACATTGTTGATTTTCTAGAATTCTGATTGGGTGAATTACTGCTCCTGTTGCCATCTGGAGAGATCTGGGGTGAGGTAACATCAACACTGATTTATAATATTGATCTGTTTGCGGCAGGCACAATGAATGATCTAAGCAGAAACATAATTATAAAAAGTTATGAGGTCCTGGAGAAGCAGGTAAATGGAAAACTCCTCTTCGTAATCTTCCTGCAGATAAACAAAGATCTCTAATTTTCCATCAATGGTTCTCAACGAGGGAAGATTCTGTCTCACCCACCCCTAGGTGACACTTGTCAATGTCTAGAGATATTTTTGGTTGCCACAACTGGGCATGGGGGTACTATTGGCACGTAGGGCGTAGAGGCAGGGATGATAGTGAGAACGTGCAGACCTCCTACTTTCTAAGGATTCCCCAAGCTCAACGGGCATCTGAACACAGGTCTCAGAACTTGTCGGAGAGAGGGGTAAAGGAGTCCCCATTGTGGATGTCCTTCCAATTGTCAACACTTCTGAAAGTCAAGGGGATTGTCCAGACTAGGCTCAGATCTCTTTAGTGAAGAGACAGGGAGACAGACAGAGATCAGTAGAGTCCAGGGCCGTGGGGTCTGGGACCACTTCCAGGTAGATGTGTCATGAGGAGAGGAAGCCCTCTGGACACTGGTCTGACATTAGTCACCTGGCCCTCATCCTTTCTATCAACCATTCTTCCTTCCAAGGCTCATCTAAAGGCACTTAAACTTTAGAGCTGTGATGTCCAGGAAGTAGAGAGACTCAGACTCCTGCATTCTATTGATACTTTTCTTCTGTACATATGTTACAAAGCCAGTGGCAGAAATGACCCAGGTACCAGCATCAACATTGCTTCCCGTGGTTAATGTGCAAAAATGACCACCCCTTTGGTCTTAGAGACCAGAGTCTATAGAAAGCAGAGTGTACATGCTGTCTTTTCTTCCCTCAATATAGTAGGAATCTAGAATGCAATGCTGTTTTCCCTAGGGACTACTCGTAATCCCTACTTTTGGTATCAGTTTGAAAGGATCATATGGCTAGATCTTGTGCTCCTGAACCAGATCAACGTTACTATCAGTGGGGTCTATTTTCATCTCTGATACCTGTTCTGGTTTTCGTTGTAGTATTTCTTTGAAGGGGCAAAAATCCTCTAGGGCCATGATGCAGGAGGTCAGCAAGCTCATCCTTATCTATCAAACTCAACCAAGTTATCAACCTGCCTGCAATCGAATCCATAGAGAGTTTATAAACCTAGGTCCTACAGAGTGTGGTGCCTGCCCCAAATCTGGATCCATCCAGTGACCCAAAAGAGGAACTTTCCCAATCCAAGACAGTTCCAGGGCTTTTCAGGAGTGGAGACACCTAGAGTGACCACTTCAGGCAGACTGGAGGTTTGGGTACTATTAGGCAGTGGAGGGAGAGGGAGTGACAGGGAGAGACAGTGAGTATTTACACTTTACTCTTTTATTCCTGACACACTAAAATATGTAGAGACATAAAACTAAGTATATATTCCTTATTCTTGTAACTCTTATACAACTATAAAATCAAAACAGTCACAAATCAAGCACAAACAAAGCCAATAATATTTAAATTAACAATATTAATTTAATGTGATGGATACGGTTCTTTTGCTAAAACTAAATTTCAGCTCATAACGTGAATATAATACTGACTGCTGTGGAATAAATTATTCTGAATTTAGCATGCTAATACTAACGTGGGCCCTGTGATGACTCAATTTTCCCATTACCTTTTATTTCTTTACAAGCTACTGCCAAACCATCCATGGTTCAGGATGCAGTGACATCACTTGGATAGAAAACATCTTTTATGCTTTAATCTACCTCTGTTATCTCCTCCTTTGCCCAAACAACTGAATAATATTAGTTGGCTTTGATGCAATTCTAAACAAACTGTAGAAGTAGTCACTGAAATGGTGGCAGTATTTTCTAAGCAGTGGTCATGACAAAGCTCTAGAAAATGCCTACAATATATAATTTGGCGTAGATATAAAATCACAAATTTTAAATATCATGATGGAGAACTCAGAGCTCCCAAGAATTTGTCCATAGACCACCACTCCCCAACACTGCAGTCCAATTGCAAAAAAAAAAAAAAAACACAGGTGATGCAAGAAGCAAAAGAAGAACCATACCAGAGCAAGAGAACCACAGTGTATTTACATCAAACCACCTGTTGGTTATATATTTTGGTGGTTCTCATCTTGGGTTCCTGGTTTAAAGAAGGACCCTGAAAGATTATTGCAACAAAGCATGTCAGTGATGAGGGACAGAATGAACGGGTCAGCATAGGGCAGGATCCATCACAGAGGAAGACATTAACTAGATGATCTGGGCCTAGAAAGAGTAAGGTCAGATGGTCACTTAATTTATGTCAAAGCAAACCAAGACTCTAGATCCATGTAGGAAGAATAACTCCTATATGCTCAGAGGCCCTCACATATTGCTGAGCCTTAGATTACAAGCCCCCAGCTTACTCATCAGAGCCTGAACCCCTAACCACTCTGCATGGCCCAGTCTCAGATTCTGCCACTAACTTTTCATAGTACCCTTTTTTCATGTGTCCCCTTTTCATACTGACCGCATATTCTTATGTCTCACTGCTCTTCCACCCCGATTCCCCGGATGCAACTTCTTGCCCCAAGATTGCATAGTTCATCATGTCCTGGCTCCCCCTGAATTAGCCTGGTGCTGACATATATAAATATCAAACCCAGGACTGGAGTCTTCAGCTTATCACACTCATAGACCACTGAGAATACCAATTTGTACTGGAAAGGCTTTACATAGGCAGAGAGCTCCAACAAGTCACACTCAGATCCTGGCTCTCATTCTATCCATTGCCTGGTCCTCATAAAAAGAGGACCCCCAGAAAAAGAGAAGCAGAAGATGAAACATTGAAACAGACTGAAATCTCCACCTTTCTCACACTGAGAAACTACAAGGAGAATCACATAGTGTCCAGGAAAGAGTGGTTTAGAGCAAGAGGGACCTGGGTTTCAATCAAGTCCATTATGGGTGGTAACTCTTCAAACCTGGGACCCCCAGTGTTTGGCACCATGTAGAGCACACAGTTGGTGCTCAATCAAGGCTGTTGACTTGAATTAAATGGATTAATGAAATCATGTGTACTCTCTTAGCCCAAGTTCTTCATCTGTAAAAGGAAGTTGGGAATCTCTAGATTGTAGGGTTGCCATGACTACTAAGGATGATGTGCAAGTGCCTAAAATAGGGATAGGTCCATGGTAGGTGCTTCGAGGTAGGTTATCAGTAAATAGTAGTTATTTTACTAGAGAGAGCTAAAGTCATTTCCATCAATTGAAGTTTAAGACTCTAGTTCAGTGCTATCCAAAAGAAATATAGCGCAAGCCACAAATGTAAACTACATATATAATTTTAAATCTCCTAGTAGTCCCATTCAAAAGGTAAAAAGAAATTTTAAACTATATTTGATCCAATATATCCAAAACATTATCTTTCAACATGTAATTAGCATAAATATAATTAAGGTGATATTTTGCATTCTTTTTTTCATACTAGGTCTTTTGAAATCCGGTGTATATTTTACACTTACAGTACATGTCAATTCAGACCAAATGCATTTCAATTAACTACCATTTTGGCCAGTGCAGATCTGCAAAGCGAATTACCAACAAGCCAGTGCACTGGATGAAGTGGTGCATTGGGGCATTAATATCTAAACCAATGTCCTTTTAAGTTATGCATTGTGAAGCGGAAGTGAAGAAGAGACTCTTGCCAGCTATCGTAAGAGCCAACTGCAGTAGACTCAGAATTGTATAGACTCTTGTAGGTAGTGACTTTCCCAGACAGTTCTAGTATTTTTACCAGTTCATCACTAAAAAGAGAAACTGTGGCTGAGCCAGAATAGTCTACAGTTAAAGAGTCTTGGGGGGGAGGGATAAATTAGGAGGTTACGACTAACATATATAGATGAACATATATACACTACAATATATAAGATAGATAATCAACAAGGATCTACCGTCTAGCACAGGGAACTATACTCAATACGCTGTCATAACCTATATGGGAAAAGAATCTGAAAAACTATAGATATATGAATATGTATAACCGAATCACTTTGCTATACACCTGAAACTAACACAACATTGTAAATCAAATATACTCCAATATGAAATAAAAATTTTTTTAAAAAAATAAAGAAAGGGTCTTAATTCTGCCCTCTTTTCACAAGATGTAACCGTGAAATCATTCTGAGACCTCTCCTCTTCTATGCTGAACAGAGCAAGGGGGCAATCTTGCTAATTAAATCTCCCTGTTCACACTCAGCAGAAGTGTTCCTTCTCCTGAGTTGTTTTCCAACACTTCATCCAATGGGCTGCTCATTGTTTCAGACAGAAGG
Organism: Monodon monoceros; assembly: GCF_005190385.1. NCBI lineage: Eukaryota > Metazoa > Chordata > Mammalia > Artiodactyla > Monodontidae > Monodon > Monodon monoceros. The sequence goes on along the minus strand of NW_021703778.1, from coordinate 39,415,472 downwards.
GCATGCTGCAGGCTCTTCTATCACCCTTGCTCGCCCTCCTCCTTGTACTGGCCAGTCAGAGTTCTCCTAAGATGGACACAGTTTATGGGGAAGCACTGGTGCCTACAGGGAACAGAGATGCAAGAAGGGACGCCTTGGTGGAATGCTATTTGAATGAATATTAATTAGCACAGCAGCTAGTTCTGGACAATTGATTCCAAACTCCAGATGTTCCCATTCTAACTATGAGTCATGTAGAAGGAAGAAAAAAAAACTACTTGGTTAGTATGTTGTTCATTTTTAGTGTCATGTAGAAATAATCCAGGACTGCTGAGTTGATGGGGTTTTGCCTTGTTCCTATGGACTTTCAATAATATTTTAATGAACTAGCTCATTCCATCCCTTCTCTGCCTGTGGGATAATTTTTTTTTTCTGTGTCCTTCAGATGCAACCATGCTTTACAGAACGCCCTTCCTAATAGAGAGAAAAGTGGAAAATAAGGTGGAATGAATATCATGGATATTTATTCACAGATATCATGTTTAAGGAGGGAAGGGTTTGGATCTTCTTCTGGGCCATTCATGGGATTTTTCTGAAGTTGGGATTTCCGTAAAGAGTACAGACCTACTCTTAGAGTTTCCCTGGATGGAGTTTATTCTCATATCTGGTATCTGACATTTTCTAAGAGCTTGGAAATCATTGTCATTTATTCAATCATGATTCCAGCCCTAATTATTCACAGATGATGAGGAAAAGAGAGAAGACAGAGAAATGTTGCTTGCAGGTCATCCAGAAAGCATGGCCCCATGCAATCTTGACAACAGCCTCATGATTCGAGCTTTATAACTTTTCTCTGTTTTCAGTCATCATGCTATAAGCACTGGAACGATCAGGACATTGACTCAAATAGCAAAAAGGGGAAAAAGCCAGAAATATGAGTAGATAATATGCCCTGAATTTTTGAAAAATTATATGTACATATTGATCATACCTTGGGGTCCATCCATGTCTAATGAACAAGGTCAAGATCACAATAGGCTCAGGAGGAATGGCCCATTTAGAAGCTTCTGGAAGGTCAAAATTAGTTGTACTCCTAGATAAAGTAAAAAAGGAATCCGGAGGAAGTCATAGCTGGATTGCTCATGAGAAGGTGTAGACAGTCACTGGGGTGGTGCAGAAGGATGAACAGGGAAGAAGAAAGCAAGGGCTGCTTGCCCTAAGCTTCCCAAGGAGATAAATAACCATAGTCTTCACACCAAGAGATTCAGAAATGGAGGAACTAATTGTGTAGGAGACAGAGGGACCTAATACCCTTGCGTGAGGTTTAGCCTATATTCCCAAGAAAGTACCAACAGGGACAGTAGTAACACACATTGTGAGAATTGTCTTAACTGGTTCAGCCAAGTTGGAAAATCTGGGGTCCACAGGGTCCAACAGGTAGTAACAAAACTCAGTATGACTGAAACAAAACCCCTCCCTCCTTACCCCAAACTTCTTCCTTCAGAACTGCCCATATCAGTAAATATCACCTCCATCTACCTTGCATTCATAAAGGAAACCCTCCACCAACTAGTCAAGGAATTCTATTTCACCTTACACTTTTCTTAAATTATTTCTCTTCACCATCACCACCCTGCTCCAAAGTACTACCAGCTGCCCTGAAACGCCCTCCTACCTGCCCTCCTCATAGCCCTGCTTGAGACACTGTGATTCACTCTTTACACAGTAATTCTTGAAAAATGGAAATCCAAACATTTCACTCACCCAAGTGAAATCCTTCAATGGTTTCCAATTGCTCTTGAGATAAAATTTCCCTAATCTTTACCTTGACCAACAAGGACCAAATGCCTCTTCAGTCTCAGCTCATTGTCCCATCTTTCAGACTCACTCAACTTCAGACCTCTGGCTTCCTTTTCATCCCTAAGTGCAGGGTGCTCCTGCCTGCTCAAGCCCTTCACACATCCTGTTCTCTCCACCTCTTTCCCTGCTTCAGATAGTTCATGCTGGTTCATCCTTCAGCTCAGAGCTCAAATGTTACTTCCTTGACAAGACTTTCCTTACTTTCCTCACAGATTAGGGAAGATCTCCCTGCTATTCCTGCTCAAAACACCCTAAGCCTCTGTGGTTCTTATAAAATGGTGGAATTAAATTATTAGTTGTATGTGTCTGTCCTCCCCATAGATTGTAAGCTCCTTTTGCTTTGCTCACTGAGGATAGCGCTCCATGCAATGCTGAATATGTAGTAGGTGCTAGATAAACGTTGATGGAATGAATTATTAAATGAGTGAGTGAATGAATGAATGAATGAATGGATAAATGAAGGCAATGAAGTAGAAGCCCTTTAGAAAGCTGAGGTCAACACAATATTCTGCTGTAGCTCAAAACCAAAGCCTTCCACTGCAAATGGGAGGCTTCCTCCCAATGAAGAGAGTACCCCAAGAGGATTAGCTTAGAGTTTACATAAATGATCTATGACTCCTGGCTCTGGAAAGAGGTTTTTCCAGCTTTAGAATGAAGAATTAAATGATGCAAATGAAATGCAGAGTTGCATCTTTAGTGTTTCAGTCAGGGATTTCAATTGCAAACAACAGAAGGTAGTTCTGTCGAACTTAAGCATGAACTAAATTTGTTGGAAGGATACGAACAGGGAATGGATGAAAATGTTCAGTCTCAGATAATGAGCAGAAACCAAGAGAGTCTGGATCCAAGAACCAGAGCCACAGTCTAGTTCAGGAAGAGTCTGGCTAGGACCTTCCTTCACTAGAAGGTGACACTGTCTCTAATGGATTCCCACTGAATCCCCACTGGAGCCTTGCTGCCACTGGCTCTGTGAATAATTTCTCTGAGAGCCCCATGCTGTTGTCTCATTTCTCAAGATTCACAGTGGAGAGTGAGATTGCCAAATTTTCTTAGTATGGGGCACATGCCAAAGTCCTAGCTACCTGGGATTGCCACTGCCTTCCATCAAGATGTAGTACATCAGAGAATCCTCACTTGTAGGGACAGTGTTGAGATATCAGGTCACCAAAAAGTGTAATACATACACTTTGTATCCAGAAATAGAATGACACCATGAACAAACTTTATGGTATCAATGGTTATTTTTTTATGAAACAGAATGTAAATACAATTAGGCTTTTTCTCCTCCATACCACACTCCCAACTCTGATTTTTCCCATGAGACTAAAGCTGAGCTTCTCAAAGTTCATCAAAGCTTAAAAAAAAAAAAAATGGTGGGGGTGTGGGGAGGATGTGTGAAAGTAAATCCTCTAAGTTCTGGAAAAGGCTTTAAAGGTCTTCTGAGGTAAACCCTCACTTCATTCATCAGGAAACTGAGGCTGTCTTAGGACTTCACTCTAAGTCAATGAACCAGGGAAAGCATCCAGTTTCCCTGACCACCAGTTTTACACTTGTTTTCACAGTAACCTGCAGGTCCAATTCTCTATCCAGGACCAATCTTCACCAAAGTGTAAGATTTATTTTTAAACATAGTCCTCGATATGAGAACTTACCAAAGGTTTAGATCAGGGGTTGGCAAACTACAGCCCCCCAAGCCAAATCCAGCTTGCCACCCGCTTTTGTAAATAAAGCTTTATTAGGGGCTGCAAGGCATGCGCGCGCGCGCACACACACACACACACACACACACACACACACACACACACAGCTTTCTTGGAACACAGCCACACCTATTTGATTTGTATTGTCTATGGCTGCTTTGGTGTGACAGCTACAGAGTTAAGCCATGGAGACAGTGACCTCCTGGCTTGCAAAGCCGAAAATATTTACTATCTGGGCATTTACAGAAAAAGTTTGCTGAATCCTGGCTTAGAGTCTAAGGAAACTGTGATCCTTCCTTGTCCACATGATTTTTAATACTTCAGAGGACTTCAGCCGAGAGAGGAGCATCTGTGTGTCTGTGGGTATGTTAGTTATCAGATGACAGGAAGGCTCCTTCATTCACTTAACAAGTCCTGATAAGGCTCCTGCTATGTTCAAGTCATCATGCCACAGCTGGTGGTGGCTTGGTGTAACATGAGCACATTAAACATTACTCAATGTAATGTAAGCACACATCTGTATTCTGGTGTCACATAGAAGTGAAATATCTGTGAAACCTGAAACAATGGTTTTACCATTCTCTTACATTATCTATTTTTTCCCCATCCACTGGCACAGAAAACCGAGTTGAGTACAATAATATAAACAGTCCCAGGTTTTCATGTAAAAATCTATGTGAATAGCAGATCTTGTTACTTTTCACTAGCCAAAATGTTATCTTCCCATCCTTGGGTACCTTATAAAGCCAGTGGCCAAGTCCATCCCTCTCCTGGCACCACACACACTCTCCTCCAGAGTTATGATCCACAGAAGGAGTGGATGGGGTTTAATTTTCCTGACAGCAAAGAAAGAGAAAGCTAGGTAAGGGCCAGGCACGGTTTCCTAATACTTAGTTACTCAAAAACAGGCATCTGAGTCAGAAGTTAATGGCGAGATCTCATCTCCCACTTTCATTCCTCTCAACACTATGTCTTTGGACAGAAGCTCAGGAAGGACCCTTTGCTTTGTCAGGTTGTCCCAAGAAGAGAGAAATAAGCCCTCTGCTACTGGGACACCTGGATGGGCCAGACACTGGGAGTGTTTGGTCTTGATGCATTTGACCACTCTTATCCAGCTTTCTCTTTTGACAAATGATGGAATCCGAACTCCAGCAGCAGGTTCTGCTGTGAGGCAAGTCTCTGAAGCTGGGGGCAGACCGTGAGCCTTGTTGAGACAGGGAAGAAACCAGAAACCCCTTTGGCCTGAAAGAAGCCCAGGGCACCTGCATGACTGTGCCTCTCTCCCTGAGGATGGAAAGCTCTGCAGCAGAGGGGATGGCAGCTTAGAGAAGGAAAGTGGGGCACGGTGTCACCATGCACAGAAAAGTAACCCTTTCTTTGCCCTTGGCAGACCCTGTATAATAAGATTACTGTGTAATCCTTGTTGCTTGTCCTAGGAGTGGCCTTACCAGAGGGATGGGGAGGCATTTTACATTTGGCTCTTCTGTATGTATTATCTCCTATCTGCTCCTTTTAACTTCATTTTCAAAGACAGGGATTTGAGGCTGACTGAAGAGAATGGAAATGCAGGGCCAGCCCCGGCCAGCCCCCAGGGCTTCTGGGCACCCACATTAATGCACAAGACCAGCCAAACACTGAGATATCATTCCCCCCACCCCGGCCACCAACCCCCTCACCTGTTGTCACAGGCTCTGCAGAGCACTAGAGCCCCTGGGGCGGCAGGACGAGGCAGAGGTCACCGTGGCTGCCATCTGCCAGCCTCCTCTCAGCCTGTTTGGAGTCAGTTCTGGTCATTCATGGCACCACTGGCAGTACCCCTGGGTGCTGAGTGCTGGGAGAGCAAGGCCAAGGTTGAGCCATAATCTTGACTCTGCAGCGCCAGTATCGTATCACCCTTTAGGGGCCTGATGACCTCAACAGTAAACAGGGGTGAGAGGCAGGGAAACAGTTCTGGGGCTGATGGGCACATTACATCACAGTAATTTACCCCTCTTGACCACAGTTTATGTGAAAAACCGAGAACATTATGCTATCCTTCTCTAACAGGGATGATGGAAAAGGACAAGATGAGAAATGACAAAATGAGGGAAGCAAAACATGCAACAGGAAGGCAGACACTGTCTCTGGGCTTGTTTTTCGGATTCTGACCATCAGATGAAACTTGGGAGTCCTGCCCTAGGCAAAAAGCACCCCAAGCTAAGCCTATGACTCAGTGATGGACAAAGGCCAGAGAGGTGGGACTCAACTCCACGAGGTCATCCAGAGAGCTTCAGTGCCAAGATGCATATTGTATTCATGGGCTGTTCCATTCTCAGTAAGTGAGGAAAAGGACTAATACCATAATAGAAAAGAATTTTTTAAAAAAGAAAGTACATATATGTATAACTGAATCGCTTTGCTGTATGGCAGAAATTAACACAACATTGTAAATCAACCATAATTCAATAAAAAAAAAAGAAAAAGGGCAGGCCTCAAATCCCACTTCTGGCATTTATTTTTTGGTGGGCTTGGCAGAGTCATTTGCTATCACCTGTCCTCAGGTTTCCCATCCATACAATGAGGAGTTCAGCTAGATCAGAAGTTGCAAACTCAAATGCCAATTGGGGCCATGCAGATAAGGAAATGAACCAAAGGGGCAAGTACGATGTGACAGGGAGTGAGAGGGGCTGGGGTGGACAGAGGCTCAGGCACAATGCAAAGGAAGCAGCCACTACCCTATCCATTCAATTGCTGCCATGTAGAAATGCAAGCCAGCACTGCCAGATTTATGACTTTGCAAGAGAAACTGGACATCAAGGGAAAACTCGCAGGTTTTCAATGTTGACATGTCATTCATTAAAAAAAAAACTGTGTGGACTGAACAATATGTCACTGTAGATCAGATGTGCCATGGACTGTAAGTTGGTCAACTCTAGAGATGATCACTGAGATACCTTTTTGCTCTGGTAGTCTGTGATTCTGTATTCTGCTCCAAGGGACTACTAGAAAATGAAGGAATTGTAAAGGCTTCTGAAATTAAAGCAGGGGCTGGATCCAAGAGCATGCAAGGTTAGAGAGCTTTGAGCCTTGCTGGAACGGGGGGCTGCAGGGCCGTGCCAGACAGAGCTCCTGAGTCTGTCCCTGCCACAGAGACACGAGGCCTCCCCAGTTTAAATTACTCTACAAAATGAGATACCAAGTCCTGCCTGTTGGCTGGAGAAGGCATTCGGCAAGCAGGGAACACGTGCAGGAGGCAGGAGGATGCCTTGAGGCTCCTTGCTTGAGCACCACCCTCAGAAAGAAGGCCTGTTGGTGCATTCGGCTGAGGCTCTGGAGAGAGGTGGGAAGTTGGAGAAACAGCCAGCTCAGCTCAGCCCCGCCTCTCCCCCAGTCCTGGGGCTCCTTCTGCCAGGAGCCTGCCCTGGACCACCCCCACTGTACCTAGAAGAACAACACCTAGAGAAGTGAATTCAGAGGAGAAGCTGCACCACAAACCTCAGATCTTAAAATGATGGAACAATGGATGGACCTAGAGATCATTAGACTAAGTGAAATAAGTCAGACAAAAGGAAGACAAATATCATATGATATCATTTATATGTGGAATCGAAAATATGACACAAATGAACTTATTTACAAAACAGAAACAGACTCACAGACATAGAAAACAAACTTATGGTTACCAAAGGGGAAGGCAGGGGAGGGATAAATTAGGAGTTTGGAATTAGCAGATACAGACTACTATACATAAAATAGATAAACAACAAGGACCTACTGTATAGCACAGGGAACTGTATCCAATATATTGTAATAACCTATAATGGAAAAGAATCTGAAAAAGAAGATATATGTATATCTGAGTATATATACATCTATATAATTGAATCATTTTGCTGTACACCTGAAACTAACACAACACTGTAAGTCAACTCTACTTCAAAAAAAGAGAAAAGAAATAAAATGATGGAATCTCTTTCCCCGGGCCCCCACCCACCTGGACCCTCTGTTGTCTATTCTGAGGATCCACTATTCAAGGTTATACCAATTATAATCCTTCATTCATTTGCTGAGCCAGTTAGTCTACAGGCATTACTTTTCAATAGCAACTGTTGTTTTTCCAGTTTCACAGCTGAGAAAACTGAGGCTGGTGGAGAGATGCTAAGTGACTTGGCCTGAGTCCACAGCCAGAAGAGGAAGAACTAGGTTCTGGGCCTGGGTCAGAAGCCAGAGTCCCCACTTGATCTTTTCCCAGGCTGAGACATGACCAGAGACTGGGGTCTTTCCCATTGGCTACACCTGTTCCAACTCCTCCACCCTCCACACACACCTCCCCAGCAACTGCTCTCCTTATTTGGAACTTGAACAGGGGATGGGGGAGGTCTAGCTACAGAGGGAGAGAAGTTTAGAGGAGTATGGCCACCAGAAGTGGAGACAGAGATGGAGTTTGCCAGCTGAAAATGCGAACAACCTCTTCCCCCTGGAACTGTCCCAGGTCTGGGGTGGGCAGCCTTGTCTGGCAGGCAGCGCAGCCAAAGGTCAATGAATTCATCCAGGCTTGGACTTGCAGCCAAGAGTCTGACTTAGGGTGAGGTCACCCTTTTACTCAATCAGATGCAATAATTTTCAGGGGATTCGAGAAAGTTGTTTGTTGTTTGTTTGTGTGTCTCCCTCTGCTTGGCACATTTCCACACCAAGAGTCTGCATTTACTGAAGGTGTGCAATGTGTCAGCCCCTGTGCTAAGTACCTTACATGCTTCATCTCATTTCCTCCCCACAGTGATCCTACAGATAAATGGCTTCTCTGTCCCCATCACGATAAGAAAACTGACCTCAGAGAGCAGAAATGACTTGAAAATGACCCAATGATTAAATGGCAGAGTAGGGATTCAAACAGTCTGCTGCCAGAGAATAAGATCTTACCCACAACACCATCCTGCCTCCCAAAATAATAAAGCCAATATTTATTAAGTGCTTACTGTACAGTGCTAAGTTCTTTACTCTCAGTGTGTCCTTTAATCCAAGCTACAACCTAAGAGACAGATGTAACTACTAGCCTTGATTCATAGATGTGCAAAACAAGGCTGCAAAGGTTAAAGTAACTTGTCCAAAGACCCAAGTTTGGGGAGTGGGAGAGCAAGGAGTAGAAGGCAGACAATTTGACTTCAAGCATCGCTCTCCTCTGGTACTATCTACTTCCCTAAATGCTAAGTGACACTCCAGGGCCAAGTGGGCCAGAAGAAGAAGGGGGAGAGGAAGGTGGAGGGGACTAGAGGCAAGGGCAGGGAAGGAAAAGAAGGGAAAAGAGAAGGGAAGAAAAGGGAAAAGAAGAGAGGGAGGGTGCTGGTGAGAAAGGGGTGCAAGAGAGGAATATTACAGCTGCTAACAGATATGCCAAAGGGATGGACAGAGGGATTGCATTACAATTTCTACTTGCTTATGTTCTTTCCATGACCCAGATTAAGACCCTCGAATCCCAAAGACAGTGTCCCTCCCCATGGCGGGGGAGAAATTTTATAAAGATTATGCGGGGAGAGACAGAGGGATGTGCCTCTGTGTGCATCTGCTTGGAACCTTTTCTGAATCCCTTTTGTATTTTTCAATAAGATTCAAAACCATAAATTATGTAAAGCCAGAAAGCTAAAGAGGCAGACCCTTCTCTGGAGTTCATTTCAAGTCTGAAGTTCAGAACACTTTTAATGACATAATTGCAAAAGGCAAAAATCTATCTGAGTGCAAACTTCTCTTTGAACAGGAATGAATTCTCAGACAGTGGTGCAGTGTTCCTCTCTCTGTCTCCTGGGCGTGTGGACATGGGGGGAGGAAGATGGGGAGAAACCATGGCCTGAAAGACAAGGGTTTTGCTGAGAGCCTGCAGGGCTCTTTTTTGCCACCCTAGAAGTCATTTGGATATTTCCTCAGGATCTGGAGCCAATGGGTCCTGAAGAGAGTAGACGCAGTGTTAAAATGTGGATGATCTAGTATTTTAATTCCTTGAAAACTAAGTATTTATGTTTCCAAATGCATAAGATCTACACATGGTTAGAAAAGAAAATCAAGAGATACTAAAGGGCATACACTGGAAATCAAATCTTTCTCCCAAGTCTATCCCCCACTTTTCAATTCTCCTACCAGAGGCACCTATTTCTACCAGTTTCCTCTTCTAAAAATTCTCTACTTAAATGAGCTTCCCCATGTATGTAATACTGCGAAATGATTAAAGGTGTGAGCTCTAAGCTTTCATGTCTGAGTTTGGATCTCTGCTCAAACCTGATCCTACCTTTGTCACCTTGGCCAGCTCCCATAGCCTCTTTTGTGTCTTATTTTGATGTTGGTGAAATGGGGATAACACTGGGACCTACCTGAGAGGGCTATTGTGAGGATCAGATGACCTAATACTTGTAAATCTTCGAAATAGTACTGAATGACACATAAATCCAAAATTTGTTGGTTGCTATGACATAAGTATATTCTTTTTATTTGTAAATGGCCAAAATATTATACATATCTACTGAACCCTGCATTTTTCACCTAGCAGTGTAATTTATGGACCTCCCTGAAAATGGCAGAATAATATTCCACTGTACGCATGTACCATTTTGATTGAACCAACTTCCCATGGAGGGACATTTAGGTAGTTTTCATTCTTTTGCTGTCACAATGCTACAGCAGTGATGATCCTTGTATAGGCCTCTTTGGTCACCGGTGCAAGCAGTATATTTGAAGGATGGTATCAGTCAGCCTAGGCTAAACTAGACTGTGACAACAAATAAATTCCAATAGCTCAGTGGCTTAGTACAACAAATAAATTCCAATAGCTCAGTGGCTTAGTACAACAAAGGGTTTACTTCTTTATTTCTCAGTCCAGTGCAGATCAGATCACACTCCTTGGCAGCTCTCCTCCTCCAATGTTGACTCAGGGATCCTAGATCCAAGCTACTTCCAAACTGAAACTCTATGTTTTGGAGTTCTTTGCTGCCAGCCTCGTGAACTGGGGATAGAGACCACATAAGAACACCTACCAGCTCATACAAGTCAGAAGGGAAGTAGCATATCACATCTGCTCACTTTCCCATTTGTCCCAAACCTAACCACAAGCATGGTCAGGAGATAGCATCTTCTAGGGTATCCAGGAAGAGGAAACAGTGTGATGAGGACGTAGTGTTCTTTGGGTCAAGGATAAATTCTAGAAATTGACCCACTCAGCAGGATATATTTTAAATTCAAAGCATTTTACAGATTCCATACCAATTCAAGGATTCACTTCATATAACTGAACAACACATAATGACGGAAAGTTCCTATGAATTCAGTAATGCTTTTAAATGAGTATGTATATTTTATTAACCACTATTACTTCTGTGTGAAAAGAAATAAACTATAAATAATGTAAGGATGAGATGTGTTACTTATTCTATCAATAATGATTGGTGCACATATAAATTCCAAGACTTTGTGAAATAATCCCAGGAGTCTACCAGCCAAAGGTCAAGCCATTGAACCTCTATCAAGGTGTTCAAAATCAGCCATCGCCTTCATTGTGCATTCATGAATGGTCCACTCAACTCTATTCTAATTCTATAGTGCTGGGACTATTGAAGAGCTCAGACTTCTCTCCTTCCTCATGGCCACCATCTTTTTTGGCTCCACCACCTTCTTTCAATATGGCGGTAAGTGATTTTCACAAATGTAGATCAGACCATGTCACCCCCTTCAGAGGTTCCCATTACTCTTAGAATAAAATAAACTTAACCATGGCCTCCAAGGTCTGAATAATCTGACCCCTTCCCACTGCTTCAGCTTCACTCATTTCACACAAATCTCCCCTTCACTCGCTTTGATCAAGTTGATTTCTGTTCTATTCCTTTTACTCGCCAGTCTTTTCCTTTGAACCTGCTTTTCTCTCTGCCTGCAAGGCTCTTCCACTCACTCTTCACATATGTGTCTTTCATCACCCTTCTAGACGCAGCTCAGATGTCACCTCCTCAGAGAAAACTCCCCAAATCACTGTCTATCACATCACCCCACCTATTTCCTTCAGGTATTCTCCCCAGTGTAAATACAATAAGTTCTCTACATACGAACCTTCAAGTTGCAAACTTTCAAAGATGTGAACGTGCGTTCCATCAACATCAGGCATGAGTGACATTGCAGCTTGCCCTCCGTCTCCTATTGCTGACGATCCTTCAGCTCTACCATCTCCCACCTCCTCTCCCTCCTCCAGTCAGTAACTCTTCTTGCCTGTTCACTCGATGCCAGCCCCTGTACGCCAGCTGTTGTACTGTACTGTATGTCAGGGAAGGCTTCCTGGAGGAGATCCTCTTAGTATATTAGCATGCTTTTGAAATAAAACGATTTGCAAACTAGTATATATAGAATGGATAAACCACAAGGCCCTACTGTATAGCACAGGGAACTATATTCAGTAATCTGTGATAAACTGAAATGGAAAAGAACACGAAAAAGAATATATATATGTATAACTGAGTCACTTTGCTGTACAGCAGAAATTAACACGACATTGTAAATCAACTATACTTCAATAACATTTTTTTAAAAAGACAACAACAAAAAAACCCCCAATAAATAGTAAGGACTGCAGGACACTGAGGAGATCTCATTATGCCTTTTCCAGGAGCTGTAGACAATGAAGAACTTGGAGAGTGAAAAAGCCAAGCCATATTAAGGTCATCTGCAAGACCTCAACCTTGGAAGATTCCTAAAGACGTGTTTGACATCTGTTTGGGAAAACGTAGCCTGTTGATGCTGGCATTTCCATACTGTAGAGAGGAATCAAAGGAGACACCCTTGTTTCACGTGTCCAAGGAATGAATATTCAAGCAAGATGGACAGTCAATCATAGAAATCAAGAATACTAGCCCATGCCCAAATCCTCCAGCCATGAGATCACTGTTCACAGGTAGAGGCAGAAAGATCATTACTGCCTGAGAAATGAAATGGAGATGTGATTGGAAATGTCACGCCTTGGGTGCATGAGCATTATTCCAATAATCAATCACCCAAATTGAATTGCTTATTTGTACATCTGATTGTCTTTGCATTATTTAGAAGCTATTTAATGACAGCCAGCCTGACAGCATGCATCTAACACATGCCAGATAGATTTAGGAGACTCGGAAACATTTCTTTCTAATTGTTTGGACAGGCATATTGATTGCTGTTTCCTCTTTCAGGGTTCTCTAAAGCACATTACACCCTTTATATGTTTGATGCACATACACAGGTGAGCAAACACATGTAGAGAATAAACGACGCCCAATGCAAAGGTGAACCTGCAGAAGGCATTGCCCCTAAACGGGCAATGGTGTATCTAGAGCCAAGAAGGCAGGTGACAAGGCCCTAATTTCAGTGTGAGTACTAGGCCCAGATTCCAGCCCAGGGACTGAGGAGAATTCTCCAAGATGGGGAAGAGTCTAACAACCACTTTGCATGTTCTCCAGCTCTAGAAAGCAGGGCAGCATTCTCAGAGAAGCTGTGTTCCAGTGTGTTCTGACTCTCTGACACTCCCCCAGGAAAGCTGAAGGAAACTGCCCAGAGTTGGGGCAGGGGGTGAGACTGGTTTTTGTTTTGTTTTGTGTTTTAATTTCTGCAGAACAGCTGATGAGGTCTGAAAGCCCCTGCCCTTTGGTCTGTGTCTGTGACTGGGAGACAGACAGAGCGCAGTGGACTGTGAGATTAAGAAACCCTGTTCATCTTCTTTATCCGTTCATCTGTTGATGGACACGTAGGTTGCTTTCATGTCCTGGCTATTGTAAATAGAGCTTCAATGAACATTGTGGTACATGACTCTTTTTGAATTATGGTTTTCTCAGGGTATATGCCCAGTAGTGGGATTGCTGGGTTGTATGGTAGTTCTATTTTTAGTTTTTTAAGGAACCTCCACACTGTTCTCCATAGTGGCTGTATCAATTTACATTCCCACCAACAATGCAAGAGGGTTCCCTTTTCTCCACACCCTCTCCAGCATTTATTGTTTCTAGAGTTTTTGATGATGGCCAAGAATGGGATTCTTTTCTTTCCTTCATTTCATTTTCAGATATTTCATTGTTAGTGTATAGAAATGCAACTGATTTCTGTATATTGATTTTGTATCTTGCAACTTTACTGAATTTGTTGATAAGCTCTAACAGTTTTTTGGTGGAGTCTTTGGGATTTTTTATATATAAGATGATATATACAATGGAATATTACTCAGCCATAAAAAGAAACGAAATTGAGTTATTTGTAGTGAGGTGGATGGACATAGAGTCTGTCATCCAGAGTGAAGTAAGTCAGAAAGAGAAAAACAAATATCATATGCCAACACATATATATGGAATCTAAAAAAAAAAAAAAAGGTTCTGAAGAACCTAGGGGCAGGACAGGGATAAAGATGCAGATGTAGGGAATGGACTTGAGGACACGGGGAGAGGAAAGGGTAAGCTGGGACGAAATGAGAGAGTGGCATGGACATATATACACTATCGAATTTAAAATAGATAGCTAGTGGGAAGCAGCCGCATAGCACAGGGAGATCAGCTCGGTGCTTTGTGACCACCTAGAGGGGTGGGATAGGGAGCGTGGGAGAGAGATGCAAGAGGGAAGAGATATGGGGATATATGTATATGTATAGCTGATTCACTTTGTTATACAGCAAAAACTAACACTGTAAAGCAATTATACTACAGTAAAGATGTTGAAAAAAAAAAAAAGAAAAGAAACCCTGTTCATCCTGTCTTCACCTCGCACTGGCGTTTCCACAGTGCAGCTTTATTACACTGCCGGATTTCCCTGAATGTTAAATATAAGAAATTAAAAGTAAGGACACATATCCTAATAGATGATGGCTTTTTGAGCTTATGTCTATATCTTGGAAAACATTTTTTTTAAAAAAACTTTGATGTGCTCTGTACTCTTCTTCATTAGAAATGATTCTTTTTTTTCTTCCCTCTCCCTGTCAAAGTTTATTTTTCTGCCTTCTATTCTAGCCCTGCCTGCAGAGAGGGAAATTTGCATGACAAATGAATGCCTTGATGGTGAACTCCTGGAAGGCTGAGCTTTAGTCTAGGGGAACCACCTCTGCCTCAGGGATTCTGAGCCCCCCAACACAGGCCCCAACTCTTAGCATCCCTATGTATTTACACTGGAAGGCCAATGTGTTAACATCTTAGTCCCCTATGTGTTAACAGAGGAAGGCCTTCTGCTCAAAGCAAGAGAAACATGGAGAGACTCCCAGCTAACAAGTAGCTTTTGCGGAATGACATTTTGATAAGTAAATTAATCTGAAAGGCACTGACTCCATTCTCTGGGCGTTTCCAAGGTAAAGCTCAGAATAGGAGAGTGACAGCCATTTTTCAAGTCAGGAGGAGGTCCTCTGACAACAGTCACTGACATTTGGATGCGCTCGCGGGACTCCTTGGTGTCAGGCCCACCGGCGGCTAAACCAGAATGTAAACCCGGTGTGCCACAGATGCTGCCCGCCATCACCCTTTGAGGTCTCAACCCCCATGAGCTCCCCTAGGAGCACTACATGAGGGGATGGGCAAGAGCAAGATGAAAAGGCATGTGGTCCATGCCCTCTCCGCGCTTATGATTTAGGAGGGAGCAGACAGTAGGGCAAAGCCTGCAATGGTAAGAGTTAATGCTGAACTAGCAGAGGACAGATAGATCAGCTTTGAATGGGGAACTGGTGTTGAAGGGTTAGAAGACATGACACCTGTGAAGGTTTTGAAGAAGGACTAGGAGCCTTTCCGTAAGAGAACAGCTGGAAAATGAAAGAGCTAGTACCATCCAATCACTGATTCCTGGGTAAGCTGGTCCTTCTGGATCCCTCCCTCAGGCGTCAACTTAATGAGCCTGTTTGAGTGAATCTCTAAGGGCACCCACATGCTCTTTGCCAGTGGATCCCAGTCAGAAGACTCTTCAGCCTCCAAGAAAGGAGAGAGGATGCCCTGGCCAGGCAGGGTCTGGAATATATTGGGAAGGGTAGGGCCTGTAGGCACTCTGTCCCCGGGACAGCTGCCTGCCTGTGCACCCTATCCACAAAGCTTTCTGTTCACAGTCCACACAGCTCGGAGGTAGAGGAAGAGAATGGGGTGAGGGTTGCTCGCTGGGGTGTCAAAGAGGGAATGAAAGAACCACGCTTCTCACCACGAACAAAGAGCTCTTTTTCCTACAGCCTCTGCAAACCCAGAGAGGGCAACAGTCCCCTCAGCCTACAAGTGGGATTGTCTGTTATCGGAAAAACCTCCCCAGGCTCCCAGGAAGATGTCAGCTGCTTGCCAAGATCTTCACAAAGTCAAAGGTCTTTAAATATCAGCCGGGCATCCAAGCATCCAAAGCCCCAAGTCCCTCTTCACCTCCACCCACCTTCCCACTCCCATCTCTTCCATCCTGTCCTCCTCAGCCCTGTTTATTTTTAGTGACAATAAACCCAGCTCCTAATCTTGACAGTTGATCTCACTGAGTAAATTTAATTAACTACATCTTTACCTCCACTCCCCTGGGCCTTGGCAGGAGGGAGCCCTTTGTCTTACAGATGACTGGCCTGATGGAGAGGGAGAAGGAAGGGGAAAAGGTAACGACACCAGAGCCAGCAACCATCCGCCTTTCCTCCCTTCCTTGAAAGACATCAGTTAATGATGTGATTCTGAGTTGTCAAAGTCGCTGTACATGGTGGGATTGGGGACCTGGAGGATGGGGATGGCAGGGACGAAGAAGGAGGGTCTAAGCCTGACTTCGGCCAAGTGCGGGATGAAGTGCAGTTCCCGGAACAGGTGTGCGTGTCCGTGTGTGTGCATGTGTGCGGGTGCGTGCACACGCTGGTGTGTCTTTGGCACGGGACTAACCACTAGAGGTCTATTGCTGGTACTGTTCGTGGCCTCCTGCCAGGGAAATACACGGGAAAGGGGCAAAGCAGTTTGTTTTTTCCTCCTGTATCTCCCCATCTTTGTATTTACTAAACGCTGATTATTAATATTAGAAATGGAACACTGCCACGAGAAGCCATTTGCAGTTAATAAGGCTGTCACTGCTGCCCGGGGAGTTATAGAAGGCCAGGGAAGCCACGTGGGTACCCCTTAATAGCCGTGTAAACGAAGTGGATCAGGAAAGCAAGATGCAGCCTGCCCCGGTGAGGTGGGTCGGTTCTGTCCCTGGTTCCGGGCACAGCAGCCAGGGCCCCCCCTCCCCACTGGGACTGGGGTCATGCCTGGGTGTGCACAGCTGCTGGGGTGCAGGCCAATTGTGTGTAAGGAACTTGGGGAGCAGCCTCCCAGCCGCAGCTGTGAAAACATTGGCTGGGCCTCCAGGGAGATCTATCCCAGGATGGGGGGAGTGCCCGGCCCCCAGGCCTGGCCCCTCCGCTCCCATGCAGGTGTCGTCGAGTCTCAGGGCATTGTTTCCCCACTTCACCCTGAGGCGCGAACTGCCTTGGGATGGAGAGATTGGCCCATGTGAAATGACTGGGGGCAGGTCTTTGAAATCTGGGGGCTGCCTTGACACTTGGAGGGAAAAAGATTCTGAGGCCAGCCCCTGATCGGTTCACTTGCTTATTTCAGGAGGACGAGAGCAAGGAGGTGCGGTGAGTACCCACCTGGTGTGGGTCCTGGGGAAAGAAGCTCTCTGCCCCTGCTGATGGAAAGAGAAAAGGAGACCAGGCTCCAGGTGTCTGTTTCTCCCCTGGATCGGGGACAGGTGTGACTGAGGAACAGCACCTACTTTCCCCTGATGCCTAAATGAGATACACTCTCTTCCTCAAAACCAAGAATAATAACCACCAAATAATAAGCAGCCTCTGTGTTGGTGAGTGGAAGGGGTGATATACTTGAGGGATTTTTTCCAATCACTGCTCAGAGCTTAATGCATCTCACAAGCTTAGGAAGACTGGACTTTCTGATGACCAAGAGCAACTGGGTGCATTTAACAACGTTACAAAATTGTGTTTGCACGGACTGACAGACTTAGAGAATGAACTTATGGTTACCTGGTGGAGAAAGGGTGGAGGGAAGGGATAGTTAGGGAGTTTGGGATTGACATGTACACACTGCTGTATTTAAAAAGGATAACCAACAAGGACCTACTGTATAGCACAGGGAACTCTGCTCAATGTTATGTGGCAGCCTGGATGGGAGGGAAGTCTGGAGGAGAATGGATACATGTACATGTATGGCTGAGTCGCTCTGCTGTGCACCTGAAACTGTCACAACATTGTTAATTGGCTATACTCCAACAGAAAATAAACAGTGAAAAAAAACTTGTGTTTGCAGTGGAAGTGTGTGTGTCTCTGTGTGTGTCACCCTAGCGACCGGACAGTTTATTTGTTGATCTTTGTGTGTGTTTAGCTAGTGTGTCTGTGTGTCTGTGTCCAGGCAGGCCCTCAGGCATGTGTATAAACACACCTGGGTGTCAGTGTTCGTGTGCTTTGAGTGCACTGGGCGCGGAGAGCAGCTGATACCCTCCTCATCCTATTTCTCTAGTCCACGCCCTCTCCCACTCAGACAAAAGGACAGCCTGAAATCTGTGGCGGAATCTATCAGGAGTCCTGCATAGCTGAAGAACTATGCAAGATGAGGAGGAAAAAGGGGAATCAGATTTAAGGAATGTGAGTGAAATCAGCATCATCCTGACAACAACAGCACTTGGAAATCATCAGGGAAACCGGAAGTTCCAAGGTTCTTTCTCTCATTAGAGACATAGTCTCTCAAACGTAGGGAAGGAGTTCACAACTCCTGTTGTGAGGAGTACAGAAAACAAGGCATGTTAACAGTTGTGAACAGCACCTGGCACACATGAAATTCTTCATAAATATTAGTTATTGTGGTGATCATCTCTAGCAAAGGTGAAAGGTACCCAGGAAGGAATGATCAGGCTTCCCTTGAACACTTAAGTGAGTGGAACAAGGGCAGATGGGAATGTTTTCATGCAGAAAGTCTATGCCCTGCATAAACAACAGAAACAGAGCACCCTTCTTTGAGGAGAAAGAGTCTACCATGCTCCATATTTCAGACAAAGGAAAATGCATGTGGCCATAACCAGATGAAATGTTCTTTCCCATGCTCTTTCAGCTGAAGACAGTCCCTACCATTCTAATATCTATTTGTGCCAACATTTACTATGAGGAATCTTGAAGAGGGTCTTCAGCAGGGAAAAAGCAGGTGAACAGTGACCTTCAGAGTTCAAATATCTCCTTTCAAAATGACCTCTACTTGAGTCGCAAGTTGGACACTGGAAAGGGGGTCCCTGGCCATTTGAGAATCTGAAGACTACAGTTGGGGACATCCCTGGTGGTCCAGTGGTTAAGACTCTACGCCTCCACCGCCAGCAGGCGTGGGTTCAAACCCTGATCAGGTAACTAAGATCCCACATGCAGTGCTGCGTGGCCAAAAAGGAAAAGAAAAAAAAAAAAAAAAGAATAAGACTACAATTGGAGAGATGGCAGCCTGAGCTTTAAGTGGTGGTGCCAATAGCGGACTAGTTCAATATCTGCTGGGGCTCACCAACCAATCAAAATGTGTTACAGTGGGCCAAGAGAAAAGGAGAGGGCTGTCTACACTCGTCCAAATAGCTCACTTGACTGATGTGCCTTAGTTGCCTTCCTGAATTGACTTTCCTTTCCCAATGCACAAAATCTTTGTCTTCACAGGATGACATTGACCTGTCTGTCTTGCCAACCTGGAGAAGGCATGAAAAGGTTTTGTGCCAGGTAGATGCTGGAGAATAAAGACTGGGGAAGAGAAGCAGCCTTTCCTCCCCTGGATACTAAAGACATTCAAGCTGGTCATGGTACCCTGGGGACCAGCCAGGACCTATGGGCAATCTCAGTAAGTTCTATCTTATAAGGAAGAAAAAAAATCCATATTTCAGTAAGTTTTCAAAATGAGCAAACAAAATCTTTGGACAATCAGAAGAGAAAGCCATGTTCTTCGGTTTTGTAACAAATTTTCCCAGTTGGCATCCAGGGCTTGGGAAAGAAACCATCATTGTTTCTTGGAGTAAGGGACCACAAATGACAGAAGTTACAGAGTCCTCTTGAATCTGTACTTCTGCCAGGTTTTAAGAGCCTAAACTCCTAGACCATGAACATCAGCGTCATAGGCTATTGGCCACATGCCTCACTATGGTGATGGGATATGGGAGAGATCTTCCCTCAATGTCTCAGCGTTTGGGCAGGGTTGAACCTGGAGGTGACTGTCCCTTCTAAGGTACATGTTACCTGGCTAGGGCTGCCAATAATCTCCACCTGGGACCTATCATAACTTCTATGACCAGGAAAGCCATAGTTACTGAGTTGGATCAGTCACCCCGGTTTCCGAGACATCCTCCCATTCCAGCCCCAATACAAAACCTCTAGATTGGAGGTTGGCCCCCTCTCAAGCAGAGAGCAACTAGAAGAATTATGATGCTCATTCGGGTTTAAACCTCACCCAACCATGGCCTTTGCTTTCCAAATGCAAACAATCCAAGGAAATGATTCTCAAACACATTCAACTGCAAAGCACCTTGAACGTGTTTTGGGGAACATTTTTAGACATTAACGTATTAAACTTGTAATAACCAAATAGGTATTTTTGCAGTAAATTAGATTATAACCCCCTTATACCAGATACTATCTTAAACAAACAGTAGAAGGTGCCATAGATTTAAGACAAAATGTGGGTACTTAAAATATTAGAAGAATTCTATCCAGTCAATTCATTTTTTCTTCTCCTTAGAAAGCACATGGGATTATTTCATGCTAGCTGGGGGGCTCCCCAGCCTGGCTCCTGGCATCCCAACACTTGCGTTCGGGCTTTGAGATTCACTATCCTAAGGTAACATACATAAATGCCAAGAACTAGATCATTATCAAGCGGAAAGCAAGGTCTTTCCAGGAAGACTCTGGCTCTGGAACTCAGAAACCATTCTGAAACCCTGAAGGAGTCATCCTTCCCCACGAAAGTTAAAAAATTGACAAAATATTGGTACAAGAAATGGGGACTGACAATTCCAAACAACAGACCATAAAAAAAAAAAGAAAGTGATGGAAGGGCCCATTGAGTTGATTTAGTCTAGAATTGGGAAACTGACTTGAATTTGAGCCAACTCTATTGATTGGTAACCACCTTCTAGAGTTCTGGGCTAGAAAGATTCGAAAGCACAAAAACAAGCATTGACCTATAACTTCTATTCAGGCAAACCCTGATCTACCGCCAGCCCCTTATAGAAGAAATGAGGAGACTGAGCTCCAGAAAGAGATCAGACAATTTAGAGGCAGGGCAGCAACTATGCCTTTTTGAATACTGATTTACACATTAGAATCCGATTCAAATCAATATGCGTTGTCACTATGTGTCCTGCAATATGCTGGCTCTAGGAATACACAAACTCCTCATATTAAATGACATATATCCTGAGTTCACCATTGTTTATGGTTAGAATGAGTTCTTCAACTATATGTTTCCATATCTGGTCATCATTTTAAATCTGGGCAACCAGAAGTGCATATAATGTTCAGAATAAATCCCGACTGCCTTGCCAACATGTATCTACTAATTTCCATTACAATACTCCCTCACTGCTGCAAATTCTCACTGTGTAAACTTCTAGTATATGGGATTTTAATTCTGTGTACTTTTTACCCATTAGAGAGAATTGCAGTTTGAGTATATAAAAGTCACAAGCCCTTCTGAGTTTTTAAATAAAAATGCACTGAATGCATTTTACATAGTAAAATGACATCTGATAACTTGGAAAGATGTCACAGTATATTACTGAGTGGGGTAAATAAAAGATTACCAAACAGTATATAAAACAAAATCAAGAAAATGATGATTGATAGGGCCTGGTGGCAGTATGGACCTTGTCCAGTGGAATGGACACCATACATGCTGATTGGTTGGGTACTGGTTTTGACTGAATGTCAAGCTGTTAAATATTTTGAATATCGCCTCTAAGAGTAGCAAAATAGACAATTATTAACCCCTCTAAATCTCATTTTTCTTATCTATAAGAGAACGGGGGAGAGAGCTATAATTTTACCTACTCTGGAAGCTATTATGCAGCTTAGAACTAATGTGTGTAAACTGCCCTGCATATGGTAGGCACACAATAAAAGACTATCAGTATATTAAAAAGCATACATTCTATAAGAATTCAGGCTACAAAGCATCATAGTTCCTTTCTATCATGTCGCGCCAAGCCATATGCCATGAATAGTATTAAGTGAAAATTCTAAGTTTCTTTTCTCTTTCATCCCATTTGCATGAGTCACACACTCTCATCAATCAATCACACAATGTACAGTCGTGCGCCCCCTCTCTCCCACAGCACTGGCCCAACCCAACACTTGGTTAAAAAACATAATAAGAATAACCAAGGTTCTGCAAAACTGAATGCACATGGAAAAAGGATTAGAAGGACATAAATGAATACCATTAAGTGTCTCTGAATGGTGGTAGTGCAAGCCATCTTTATCTTACAGCGTTTGTAGTCTATATTGATTTCCATGGAATGTGTATTGCAGTAGCTGCGAGAATAAATAAAACAATTTTTAAATAAAAGAGAAAATACTTTGAAAATTTCGATGTAGGACCAGGCCCGTAAAATAATGTCTCTTACCCTCTATAATACCTTTAAATGGTTTTAAAAAATTACAAGCACCTTATTAAATTTGCAAAGAATGGAAGTCTTGAAAAGTTTCTAGGCAACAAAGTAGAGTAAAGGAAGACTGTCTTCTATTACTTGTTAATAGTGTAAACTGTCACTGATTGTCTCTTTACTTAGTGCTCTTGACTTTATTGCTTTATTTTCAAGGAATGCAAACTATTTGTGTCCTGTTAATAGTTCACTCACAATTATAGGTCTCAAGCATTATTTCCTTGAAAAGGCCTTATGTCTTTAAACATAAATTACACTACCACAAATTCTCCTTATACAAGATTTTGTAGTAAAGATGGCATTTATGACCAAGAAGGCTGTACTATAAAAATTCTACTTCTCTGCATTTGTCTTTTTTGATCCTCAACAAACTTTATGAGGGTTTTGGACATAAAATAAAGTTAGATCTGTGTCTCTTATCATGTATCAACACTAATTATAAATAAATTTAAGATTTAATTATAATAGAACTATAAAAATTCTTTAAAAAAAAAGTATGGGTGATTACTTCTATGATCTTAAAAGGAGGTCATCAGAGGCTAACATCAAAAAACAAACAGGTGGTAGATTTTGGGACATATATTGATAAATCAAAACAGTGTAATGCAGCAATTATCACAACAGACAAAACTGAATGACCAGGGACAGTTTAGGGAGAATATTTGTTTGTATCAGATATGACTGACCAACTTAGTGTATAAAGTGCTCTTCCAAATTAGTACTATGAATGAAAATTATTGCCTGCCACATCATTAAAGAAAGGATGTTGCAGCCATCAAGCCATCACATTACAGCTGCCCCCAAAGGTGTACCCTGAGGAGACTCAGGAAGGGAAAGCACAGGATACTGGCCCCGCTAACTGAGGTGCATATCAAAGGAATGATTTCAGTGAGCCCAGACTCTTGCATCTTCCCATACATAGAAAAGCACTAATTTCATTAACTTGAGATGTCTGGTTTCTTTTATTAACAATAATCTTTTGATGCCCCAACTACCTGGTCTTCGTTGTAAAAACTCCTGTATGTCCTGGTTCCGCCCCTGATTCTTTGGAGCAGTCCCTCAGAGCTATCTGAGATGCTGTGTCCTGGGCTTAAGTCCTCAGTTTTGTCCACTGAATAAAACATAATTCTCAGCTTTTAGGTTGTGCTTTTTTTTTTCAGTCGACAGTCCAAAAAATGTGGAGAGGGTGGACCTAAAGAAAGTGCAGTTCGGCAGATGGGAGGTGACATAAATGCAGAGCCACCTCCCCAAGTGGCCCACAGCACGTGAGTCTCTAGACTTCTATAGGATCCAGCGGATTAGAGCAGCTCTGGTAAACGGGATTGGAACTATTTCTCTTCTAAGCGGAAAGAACCTATTAGTTTTAGTTAAATGGGAAAGAAATGTGACATTTCCTTGCGCCTGAATGTCTTTCAACAATCTTTTTCTTTGCCTACATTTTCTGAAAAACAAAAGATTGCCCTTTAAGAGAAAATGTCATTATATGCTCTTTCTAAGGGAATGTTGCTAAAGCATATTACACGTTTTGAAAAATAAAATAGAGCAAAAATGCAGAAAGATGATAGTGAGATTAAATGAGATGTGAAGTACTTGGGATGCTCCCAGAAAGACTCCTTGTGGGTCTCTGTGCTTGCTTCTCTCCTGCATGGAATACACCTCTTCCACACCTGTCCCAGACTTGCTCCCTCATTTCATTCAAGTTTCAGGCCCAAAACCAGCTCTTCTAGAAAGGGCTTCCTTGACCACACTTATCTAAATAGCCGTACATCTCTTTCTGTCACTTTTCTGAGTTCCATTCTGCTTTATCTCTGGCTGAAATAATATTAAACATTTATTCACTGAAATATTTATTTCCCATCTGCTACACTGGTTTCTCCATTTCCATGAAGTCAGGGACTTTGTTTTATCTTTATTTTATCCTCAGGCCCTAGAGAGATGCCTGATAGACAGTAAACGATCAATAACACATTTGCTGATTGAATACATAGTAAATATTAAGTGATGTTCATGATCGTTAGAGGTGATAATGATCCATCTTTCTACTGGGGGCTCACACGATCAGTATTGACTTTGGCAGACAGTTGAGAGTAGAGGTCAAGAAGTAGAGTTGGGGGTCAGATATAGATATTTCCCCCAACTTATATACTGTGAAAAATCCAAACCTACAGGAAAGTTGGAAGAGTAGTACAATGAACATTCAAATGCCTTTTACCTAAATTCACCAATTCAATTAAAATTCTACCACATTTGCTTCCTGTCTTTCCACAAACATAAATGAGTGTGTATATGTATAGATAGATGCATATATAGATAATGCAAGTACACACACTTTTTTGGCTGAACCATTTGAGAGGTAATTGTGGACATTATGACACTCAACTCCTAAATACTTCAGCAAGTATCTCATAAGAACAAGAATATTTTCTTATAAAACCACAATACAGCACTTGGGAAAATATAATGCTAATACTATATTATTGTCTCATAAACTGCTGGTACTCAAATCTCCCTGATTTTCCCAATGCTGTGCTTGATATACAAGATACTTTTAATCTAGGCTCAGTCCAGAGGCAGCACTGCATCTAGATGACGTGTTTCTGCATGCTCTTTCAATCTGGAGTACGAGCCCCAGTTGTTCATGACACTGACACTTTTCAAGAGCCTGTCCAGTTGTTTTGCTGAATGTCCCTCAGTCTGGACTGTCTGATTGTCTCCTCAGGCTTAGATTCAAGTTATGTACTTTGGCCCAAATATGGCAGAAGTGATGGTGTGTCCTTCTCCATGTGCTGGTTTTGACACCTGGCTCCACCATCTTATCTACCATGTGAGTTCTGGCAGTTTCCATTGCCTCTCTGAACCTTGATTTCCAAATTTACAAAAGGAGGATGACACTACTATCTCTCTTAGGAGATACTTAAATAAAAGAATGTATCAAATGCTTTTAGCACAGAGCCTGATTCTAGCTCTTTTACCAGCCATGTGACCTTGGACACAGTTCTTAGCCCCCCTGAACCTCCTTCCCTGTAGCATGAAATCAGTTAACTAACTCTGAGGGATTTCGTTAAGACTAACAGTTTACACATACGAAATATAATAAGCATCCCAAAAGCGTTTGCAATTCTCACTGTTATTAATAAATGACATGTGAGGTCATAGAGTGATATCAGGACAGACTTTGAAGTCTAAAACTACTTGCTTCTTCTTCTCCACATCTTGGGAGAGCCTCGTAGGAACATGTGTCTTCCTTTCATAGCCCTTGCCTCTCTTCTCTTTCAGGTTAATGCTTACAATTTTGCTCTGATCATCACACAACCCATCCCTACTTTTCAAATTCGTAGCTAATAACCAGCCCAGCTTTCAGTAGTGAAATCCAGATGACTATATTTGATAAAACTGAGTATAAATAGATAAGAAATTGAGTCCACATTAGTCCCTTCTTGCCTTCTTTTATTTTGTTCACTTAATTAATGTAAAGCAGCTGGGTAAACACCCAAAGTACAATAAACCGAAGTACCTGTCATCTAGTTTAAATAGCATCATGCCCCTCAGAGTGAGTCCATAAGGCTGATATGATTTAATATCTTCATCAAGGGTCTGGTAAAGAATTAAGATCATGCCCATCAATCTTCCCAGGGATCAAGCAGCACTTATCTCTTCAAAACCTGACCTCACACCGCAGAGCCTGTGGTCATCAAGAGGGCACTGGGGGCCCCAGGAGAAGCCCTGATCCCTGTGTCTTCCCACAACATACTTCTCACCCCTCATTGTCTGACTGTGCCTTAGGTCTGACTGAGCCTTAGGTCTGACTGCACTCCTCTGTGGGCATGATTCTGCCCTCAGTCTCCAGCTCCATCTGCATCCAATCACCCCATGTTACCACCTCACTCCTCCATCTCCCACAGTGGTCCACTGAGCCAGTGACCTCTCAGTCCTGCCCTGCCTTTCAGGAGGAAGAATTAACCAACATCAGAGTCAAGCCAGATCCCTCTGCATGAAGTCCAAACCAGATGTCAGGCTCAATCCAATATCCAGCCCAACTGTTCCTTGGCACTGGATGGAGATGACAGTCATTTGATTTAATTTCTCTATTTTGACCCAATCTATGTCATCTTGTTTAGAGACACCTATAATGTCAACTATCATCTTTAAAAAGATGATATAGATATGCCCTTGATTCAGCTAGAGCTTTCAGTTTCATGTCTCCCCCAAATTTGCAGATACACTATTGTGAGATTTCAAGAGTACATGTCATTAGTAGCTGATTAGAAATATCTGTCCTTACAGAAATCCTCAGTAAAATAACTTCCCCTGTTTATTTCATGTATGGCCTTCTCTTTGGTTACTTAAACAAAGCTGAACTCCTTTCTAAAAGCAAATATTAAAAGAAAAAAATCTAGTCAGAGCCCTTTGGTTTTACCAGTGCTCTGTAATGAGCTACCCTCCATGCTAGGGACAGACATTTCATTAACTTTTCCTCTCTGGCTTTCCTTATACATGACTCCTGTGTCTCTTGTATTTAGAAAAATAATAAGAACTTTTTCTGGCTCCTCCCACCTCACAGGCTAGAACCAACATTTCACAAGCCAGTGTCTGATAAACAATAGGGAATGCTATAAACAACATGAATCTGATAGGAAGACTAGAGAATAATAACAAAAAGTAATAAAAAATGTTGAGTTTCCATCAGAATAACTAAATCTAGGAAAGAAATACCACGAGCATAGAACAGGCAACTGGAAAATCTAATTTTAATAATCCCAAAGTCTATTTAATTCTGCCTTTTATGTGCTAAACATTTGCTAGGTACAAAAAGATAGATAAGTAAGACAGTTTTTACACACAGGTCAGGATAGGAGAGAGAGATGTTAAAATGTATAAAAAGTATGTTACCATAGTATTAATCATTGCTTTATTTAGCACTAGGGACCCAGAAAACTACTGAGCAGGGCATTCAAGGTTGAGTAGGAGTCTGTGATATGAATGTGATCAGGAAAGACCATCTGAATAGGAGGAAGCATGCTGTGGCCAGCTCATGGATTATATGCTGAGAAATGATGGGAGATGGGACCAGAATGAAAAGAACAAGCAATGTTGGGAAGGATAGATTGCACTAGGAATGTGAATCTGATTCATATACCCTATATCCAGCTGTACAAAACTACTGACCATCTGCTTAACATACCTGGCTTTTTCATGCATTTGTGTCTTTGCAATGCGTTTCCTCTGCCTGGAATGGGCTCAGCCTATCTGTCCTGACAGCATTTTAATCTTCCTCCAAGACTTAATTCTAGCCTCTCCTTCTGGATGAGGGCTTCACTGAAGACTGTCCCATAGCCACCACCCTCCATGATGGTATGACAGTATAAAAGAGATTAAGATATATAGTTCAGGAGCAACTGTTACAAGCTAAAAGATAGCCAGATTTGAAATCTAATTATATTCCAGTAAACACTAGAGAATCAATCTAAAAGCTCTCAGAATTTATTAGAGTTCGGTAAATGGTAATAAGCAAGGTAAAATTGTGAAAAATGTGAAACAAATCAGATTTCCTATATGCCAACAATAATGATTTAAAAGATATAATGGAAGTAAAATTTTATTTATGGTGGTAAGCAAAAAATATCAATTACCTACAAAAAAGACCTAATAAGTTATGCAAGGACTCTATGTACAGGTAATAATAAAACTGGAAACAGATAAAAGATTTAAGTAAATGATATTTCTGGATGGGAAGACAGAATTTTTCCAATACGTTAACATTTCATAAAAGTAAGAAATAAGATGAATACAAATACCGTATGCTAACACATATATATGGAATTTAAGAAAAAAAAATGTCATGAAGAACCTAGGGGTAAGACAGGAATAAAGACACAGACCTACTACAGAATGGACTTGAGGATATGCGGAGGGGGAAGGGTAAACTGTGACAAAGCGAGAGAGTGGCATGGACATATATACACTACCAAACATGAAATAGATAGCTAGTGGCAAGCAGCCGCATAGCACAGGGAGATCAGCTCGGTGCTTTGTGACCACCTAGAAGGGTGGGATAGGGAGGGTGGGAGGGAGACGCAAGAGGGAGGAGATATGGGGATATATATATAGGTATAGCTGATTCGCTTTGTTATACAGCAGAAACTAACACACCATTGTGAAGCAATTATACTCTAATAAAGATGTTAAAAAAAGAAACAATCTAAATCAAAATTTCATGCAGATAATTTGAATATTTGCCAAAGTTATTTTAAGATGTTCTAGAAACAAACAGAAAAGAACTAGCTATATTTGGGGGAGAAAATGAAGTATTCACTTGCCCTCACAAATACTAAAATATCTTATAAAGCTGTGGTCATTCAATAACCATGACATTGGCCAAACAACCAAGAAACAGCCCAGTGAAACTAAACTGATAGCCCTTAAATAAGTGAAAAGTTACTAATTGTTAAGGGGGGTGAAATAAGGCAATGGAAAAGGGTTTCATTAGTCAATAAAAGATGCAGCAAAAATATTAAACTATTTGAAAAACAAATGAAATCTTAGTATACACATTAAAATGAATTCTAGATGTATTAAAGAGTTAAAGGTAAAAACTATTAGAAGAAAACATAGATAAATATCTTAAAGCTCTCTGAAATGAGAAAAATATCTTTTAAACAAAAAAGCAATAGAAGACAAGACAGAAGAAATACTAATGAATGTAACTATATAAAAATGTAAGTTTGCTACATGAATTATGTTGAATTTTCGAACACAGAATTTGATTAAACTTATTCACTCCAAATCACTAAATCCTTGCCGATAATAAAATTCTGCGTATTACTTATTTCTTAGCTTTTCTCATTTGCTGAGAAAACCAAACTGAGAAAGAACTTTGGAAAATTGCGAGATGAAAAAAATACAGAGTGTAATTAAAACACTGCAAGGAAGAAAAGAATGTAAGTTTGCATACACCAAAAATAATAAGACAAAATGAAAACAGAAGTGAAAAATTGGATAGAAATATTTATAAAAAATTGAATAATAAAAGGTTAATGGCAAATATGTAATAGTTCTTAAAAAACAATAAGAAAATATTAAAGATAAAAATGGAAAGTAAAAAAAAGATGAACGAGATAAAAATAAAATTTACAAAAGAAGAAATATAAGATTAATAGTGAGATTTTTTTAAAGCTTAAATATCACTAATAATAAAATAATTTTTTTAAAAGATGCCATTTTAACCTATGAAATTGGCAAACATTTTTTAAAATGATGATATTTAATGTTGACAGCACTAGTTAAGACAGACATGCTGGGGCTTCCCTGGTGGCACAGTGGTTAAGAATCCGCAGGGGACATGGTTTTGAGCCCTGGTCCAGGAAGATCCCACATGCCATGGAGCAACTAAGCCCATGCACCACAACTACTGAGCCTGTGCTCTAGAGCTCGCAAGCCACAACTACTGAGCCCGCATGCCACAACTACTGAAGCCCGCGTGCCTAGAGCCCATGCTCTGCAACAAGGTAAGCCACCACAGTGAGAAGCCCGCGCACCGCTACAAAGAGTGGCCCCCACTCACCGCAACTAGAGAAAGCCTGCATGCAGCAATGAAGACCCAATGCAGCCAAAAATAAATAAATATTTTTTTTTAAAAAAAAGATAGACATGTTAATACACAACTGCTGGGAATGTGAAAGGATACAAACTTCGTAGAAACCAATTTACAATATGCATAAAGACATTAAAAATATAACAAAATTCTAGTTTTAAGGTAGTGCAGAAAAGGCATTTTGCCTTTTAGTCTCTAAAAAATAACCACAAAACTGCATGAAGGAAATGTAACAGGACCAAAACCTCCATTTTCCATGAAACTGGGGAACATCTTTAAATATGAGCATGATACATAAAATCAAACTGCAGATGGAAAAATACTAAGTGATTAGCAGAGTTTAAGGAAGTCAAAGCTGAGTGGATGGAGAATTCCTATGGAAAGCAAAAGTCCAGATTTCTTGTGCTTTTCTGCTCTGTTACTTTTTGTGTGACAATTCAATCTTCCAGCTTGTTTCATGGTCACAAGATAATTGCCCAAGCACCAGCCATTACATCTGTGTTCCAAGCAAGAAGAAGGAGGAAAGGAGGAAAGTCAAAATCCACCTATATGTCAGTTCCTTTTAAAGAGCTTTTCCTTTTAAATAATTGCCACATGCAAATCATCAACTACCCTATCTATAAGGGAGGAAGCAAAGCATGGTGTTTTAACTGGAAACACCATCCCCTATTATATAGGGGCCTGCTGCTAAGCAAGAAAGGGAGAATAAATTTAGACAAGAAAACTCGCCTCAGAAGTAAAATTGAATAATAGGTAAAAATGAAGAATCAAAAGACAGCAATACATGCATATTATTTAGAAATATTGAAGCAAAAAGCAAAAGAAACAATCACAAAATTTGAAAGGTTTTGTCTTTGGAGGGAGAAACAACAGAAAAAGGAGGGAACCAGAGGGCCGATATTTTCTTTTTATTATAACCCTTTTAGCACTATTTGCCTTTTTATACTATGTACTCCCACTCGTTATTAAAATAAAATATAATTTTAAAATTCAGCTTCAAAAAGATCACTTCACAGCAAATGCAAAGGTGCTCAATCTCATTAGTAACCAAATTAAAAGACAAGTTAAAAGAACAATGAGATATCACTTTCACTCATCAGTTTATAAAATATTAAAATAGTAACGATAGCAAGTATTGGCTCAGGTGTACAGAAACAGGTCCTCAAATACTGTTGATGGAAGTGTAAATTGGTACAACATTTTTAGCGATAAGTTTGGCAGTTTCTATTAAAATTTAAAATATGCATATCCTTCAACCCAGAAATTTCACTTCTAGGTACCTACCTTAGAAAAATGCTTGTCATCAGTGCAAAATGGGACAGACAAGGATTTGTGTTGCATAATTATAGTAGGAAATATTTAAAAACATCATCCATGTCCATCAATAAGAAAATGACTTGATAAACTATGGTCTATTTATACCACAGAACTCAATGTACTATTTTTTCAAAGGAGGTATGCCTTACCTGTTTTGTCCCAGAAAGAACTCCTACATGTAACATTAAATGAAAAAAGCAAGCTGTGAAATAGGTAGAGTTTAACAGATTTAGTATTTACACTTCTGTTAAAGTTTGGAAGGATAGTCTTTAAATTGAACATAGCAGTTTCCTCTATGGAGAGGAATCTGATTAGAGAAGAAAGGGAAGAAATGTAAAATAGAGGCTTAATCTAGTAATACAACTTTATTCTTAAAATATCTTATATTTATGAACATATTAAAAACAACATCAGAGAAATAATTTCCTGCAAAAAAAAAACCCCTTAATATTAAAGAATTTGTAGACTCCAAAACCATGACTGGATGGAGTTCTGTGTGTCTGTGGTTCCTGTTTCTGGGAACTCTTTCTCCACCCGGAACACTAAGTTTGTCTTAAGGAGGTCATGGGTGTTATTCACTGAAACAATCTAAGGTGGTAATGAGAACAACCTATTTTTCACTTTACCTATTTTTGAAATGTTTGTTTTAATTAGGTGATTAGCCAGCTTCGTTAAGGATGCAATTACAGACATAAATTATCCTTTGAAAGCACTACTTGGAAAGGAACCTACAAATGTAAACAATACCAAACATAAAAAACAAAACCAATTCAAACTCAACTGTGCAGTTATTTTAAGAACAAGATGTATTCAGTCAAATGCAAGAGCAGCTAACCCTTTATTTAACTGAATTCCACCTCTCTCTTTTTTCCAGCCCACTTGGTACTTGACTCTAGAAATAGCGATTATTACACCTGGACAAGTTGTGCTGTCAACATGTACATTGGGGTCCTGATTCGCAGCCTGCGTTTCAGGCATGCAAGACTGCTCTTATATCACCAGGGTGTTGTTGCTTTGCTCCATTACAATTAGTTAAATTCAGAGTACATTTAACAGCAGACACAGAAGCTGCCCTAAATCTTCAGAAGATACAGAGGACTGCCATTGTTGGAGTAGAAACCAACAACCTTGGCCAGTGGTAGGTGGTTAAAGTGAGAAATCTCCTTTTTCCTTCCATCCAGCACAAGGCTCCCAGTCAGGAGGGAAAGAACAGCATTCATTACCCATGCAAAGTACAAGAGCCGGGTAAATTTCAGGAGGTCAGAATATAATTATATGGTCAGGAACTTCCCTCCTCCGACCCTTGGGGGAATAAAACACCCCACTCATACTATGCCATATCAAATATTTGAAATATCTTGGACAGAATCCAGGAGTCAGTTTAAGATCCTCTTTATTCTCTCTTTCAGAGCTAGTAAGGAAATTTCATGAGATGAGCCTGATGTGTGTGGAATTCTACAGCAAGTTATCTGCACCGTTTGCATATCGGACCGGAGTTACGTTTTGCTACCTATGCAGAGTTTGCGGATGACAGAAAAGTAACTGCTCCCTTTTTAATAAAATGCTCATCCATTGCAAACTGCCCCCAAAACATCACAAGAGGAAAAAAAAACAACCTTCCCATATATATTGTCCTTGGCAACAAGTTCAGGTGCTCAAAATTAATTTTGCAAATAATTGCACCTTCTAAATGGCTTCTCTGTAAACTAAGAGGTAGAACCTCCAGCATAAAGCAAAGAAAACTCCTAGGTGAGCAATAAAGAGGGCCTATGGGTACCTTCCTGATAATAACACGGCCCAGCTTTACTACTAGTTCGGTGTATTTATTCTATGAGAGTTTTGTAATAGGGAAGAACAAACCTGAATCTGTACTGAATATGTTTCTTTTAACTTTAGCCTTTGTATCTATTGCTTTTGCTACAAGTTAAGAATGTTGCCTGTAGCCTGAAATATACAGGATAGCCCATTCCCAAAACTCTGACCTTTGAAGGTATAACACTTTTCCATTCATATAGAGATAAAAAGTTGCAAAAGAGACAATAACATTTGTCTTGTTGGAGGTTTATAGGAACATTGTGACCGGATTTACATGGACAGCTGCAAGAACAAATGATTCTGGCACCAAGAAGTCTGCAGCAACCAAACACAACCCACCCACCACCCTTTTTAAAATTATTTATTTAGGGGTTTCCCTGGTGGCGCAGTGGTTGAGAGTCCGCCTGCCGATGCAGGGGACGCGGATTCGTGCCCCGGTCCGGGAAGATGCCGCGAAGCGGCTGGGCCTATGAGCCACGGCCGCTGAGCTTGCGCGTCCGGAGCCTGTGCTCCGCAACGGGATAGGCCGCAGCAGTGAGAGGCCCGCGTACCGCAAAAAAAAAAAAAAATATATATATATATATATATATATTTATTTATTTGGCTGTGGGGGGTCTTAGTTGCTGCGTGAAGGAATCTTAACCACTGGACCACCAGGGAAGTCCCCCACTCCCCCTTTTTTTTTTTTTTTTTGCGGTACGCGGGCCTCTCACTGTTGCGGCCTCTCACGTTGCGGAGCACACGCGCAGGCCCAGCGGCCATGGCTCACGGGCCCAGCCGCTCCGCGGCATGTGGGATCTTCCTGGACCGGGG
Source organism: Monodon monoceros (assembly GCF_005190385.1). Taxonomy (NCBI): domain Eukaryota; kingdom Metazoa; phylum Chordata; class Mammalia; order Artiodactyla; family Monodontidae; genus Monodon; species Monodon monoceros. Next base: position 39,381,785 of record NW_021703778.1, on the reverse strand, counting down.
CACGAACCCGTGTCCCCTGCATCGGCAGGCGGACCCCCAACCACTGCACCACCAGGGAAGCCCCCCCACTCCCCTTTTAAGTACAAAAGAAGCCTGAATTCTAACTGGGGAAGATGGTTCTTTGCGACACAATTTCTCAGGCCCACATTTTTGGTCTCCTCCAAGAGAAGTAACATTTATGTCTCCCTTTTTTTTAAAGCATGTGGTCGTGTTTTATGTATTTAATCACTGCAACAAGCACTATGAGGTACTGGTGACAGGAGGGGCCACTGAGTCCCAGAGCCAGCCAGTCTGCAAGAGGCAGAGACAGGATACAAAACCCAGACTTCAGAGACTCAGCCAGAATCTCACTTACCTGAGTCTGGTCGCAAATGTCACGGTGCCTCGCGTGAGCAGAGTGCCCTGCACGTTTACGTCTAGTCAGGAGAGCCGGAGAGAAGCTACCACTGCGTTGAGGGTGGGAGGCTAGAGATACCGGAAACGCTTCTACTTCCGGGTACACTCTACCCACCCCGTGGCTATGGCCCTCCCCTTCTCAATGCTCCGGGAGTTCTTTGCAACTGCAAACCAACACTTTTCCCTCAGCCTTCAAAGCCAGTTCAGGTAACTCCCTGTCCCTGCAGTTTTCCTCATCCCACCATTTTGGATTCAGCTCTTCCTCAACTCTCCCATAGCTTTTTGTGTATATGGCTATTATGCCTCAGCCTACCCTCTGCTTACCCCCTGTTATGGTCAGCCGTGAATGTGTCTGCATCCCCTCGACGCATTCCCCACTAAGTGTTAAACCTCTTAAGAAAAGGACCAAGTCCTTCCAGTTTTTTCCACGTGGCATGTTTCACAGGACTAAGCAAGATGATTTGCACACATTGGGTCCTTAATCCATGTTGAAGTTCAGTGAACTGAATTGCATCCAATTAGAAGGAAACTTAGATAATAACACAGTTTTATGTGTTATGTAATACTTAGAAAACAAGCTGTGTACACACTCTGAAAAATATTTTGCATGTCATATATGATTTAAACTTCACAACTACGTTGTAACATAAATAGTAGATTGCATTATTTTGCTGTATAGATAATTTATAGATAAACATACCAGAACTCGAAGAATTTAAGCCCCTGGCCACTGAGTGACCGAGTGATTGCAGCCAGATTCAAATCCAAGTCTCTGAACTCTTAAGCCAAGGCTCTTTCTTCCTAGCTGTACTTAGATCCTTCAAGGAAGCAGATACTTTGTCTTTGGCCTTCTTCCCAGACTGCCCCCTTGTACGTTCCCTCAGCGCATGGTCTCCCATGGACACGCCCAGACAAAATGTGCAGCATCCTCTCCCCCTGCCCCACCTCTCTCTGCTTCCTGGGTACCTTTCCAGGACACCAGCAGCCCACTCACTCGGGATCCAGTCCATCCTGCTGATGTTATTCATTCTGGGGAGAAAAAAAGAATAGTATATATAAAATATATTGTGGATAACATCTTTTTCTCTCCTTCATATCACAATCTCAGGATAGAAATACTGCCTTGTGCATTTCTGGGGGTTCCCAGATTTTACCATCTTGCCAGTTCCTCTAACCTTCTGATCTCTCTCTGATCTCTTCCTGATCAGGCTGGAAAGGAAACCTACCTCCCATGTATAGACCTGGGGTTAGCAGAGGGGCAGCATTCTTGTTCATTCTGCCCAGCTGGGGTCTACAAAGCTAGATCGTGCCAGGATGCCCAGGCACCAGAAGAAGCAGGAATGGCGGGTGCTGCCAACATGGCTGTTGTTTTGGCGGGAGGTGCCTCTTGTACTCTGGCTCTTCTTTCAAACAGAAAACTTGTTCTTGATGTAATTACAGCGATAACGCTGTGTAGCATGGCAGATCGTCCCCAGCCTGCTACTTAGCTGCTGCTTCTGCCTGCACCACCCCTTCTGCTGCTCCAGCCTTCCCCAAAGGCCAGAGGGCATAATATGTGGCTTTTCTACCCCCTCACAGAGCACAGGAAATCACCTTTGACCCAGCTCTTGGTCAGCCTGGTCCTCTGTGGCTGCTTCTCCATCAAACCTCAAATTCTGCTGGGCTCCAGAAATTCCCCACTTATCTGGAACACTTTCCCACAGAGGTTCGGGATGGGACATCAGGCTGAGAAAGAGGGTCCACAATCTCTCTTTCATCTGACTGCCTCCGTAAGAGCCATATTAGTTCCTTCCTGCAAGTCCACACTGATGAACTGTGGGATATTGTGCAAAGAATGATTCCACCCTGACCCTGGCACCAACCACAATGTGAATTTGGGCAAGTGGCTGCTTCTCTGGGCCTCAGTTTTCCCATCTGTAAAATCAGAGGTTTGGAATAACCGACCTCCTCAGATCCCAGCCAGCCCCAACCTGCAGTTTGAAGTCATACTTTTTTTCTTTGCTCCCTTGGTTGCCCACATGTTAAATGGGAATACGACTATCTGCCTACTTTATTCCCTAGGATATTTGTGAGGATAAGCTATGACAGACATAAAAGCCATTGTGGGGCGAGGGGAGTGATTGCATCAAAAAGCTAGAAAAGCTCTTTTCATTAGTTCCAGCAGCCAGGGATGCCACCGTCACTAGCCTTGCCTCAAAGTTAAAAGCTCTAGGCTGCTTTTAGAGAACAAATCGGGCCCTCTTTGGTATCCCTCTTTATCTGGATCACTTCTTACCCATCAAAGTGAATCCCTACTGAGAAGCAAGTTGTGTTCAGGCAGAGTCCAAAAAAATCACATGGTTGAGAGGTCTCCAACACCATCCAGACCTCTTAGTGCTATAGACAAGTCTCTCTTCCAAAATATTCAGCCTCAGTTTGCATACCTCCAATGGTGGGGAACTCACTACTTCGCAAGGTAGCCCATCCAACAGTTGGGTAACTCAAATTATTAGTACATCTTCCTTCAATTGCACTAAAATCTACGTTTCTGAAATGTCTAAGCATTGGTAATAACCGTGCCCTTTGTAGCTGCACAGACTGTTTAATCCCACCAAGCTCTCTACTCTGACCCATACAACCTACTATATGTGGTCCTTCCCGCTCCTGGTCTTTTTGCCCCCAGTTACTGTTGGGCTCACCACTGCATCTGGGGGCAGTCCTCCATATCTTGCTCGGTTATATCTCTTGTAAAATGAATCAAGAGCTGGTTTGGGTCTGGCTAGCATGGGACTGTATGTCATCCCTCACACTCTAAACACCATTAAGAGATGTAGGGGAGACATATTCAGAAATAACACTTCAAAGCTTTTGATCAATTAATAGAGCAATTTTATATCAGTTACCTCACTTAATCCTCACCTCTGTCCTATTAGATAAGTATTATTAACACCATTAATCACTTTAAAAAAGAATCAGGGAGGTGAAGTATCCTCTTTATAGGGGCCCTACCCATAAGTGTTAAACCCTGTTCAAATTCCTGAATGCTTCCCAAGTATTCCTGAATATGCCTGGATGTTTCCTCCAAGCCCAGCCCTGATCTGTACCCCCTTCATCCTCATCCCAACAAATTTCTCTTGTAGCGTGAAGGATGCCTGAGCCCATGGAGCTTGGGTCCTTCGGATTCTAGGCAGCTGTCCACTTGCCTCCTGCCTTTACCTCCTGGACTGCCAGCTCCTGGGATTCATGTGTCTGTCTTGCATTTTCCACTCAGCAATATTCCATTTCCATCGGGGCTCTGCCTTACCCTTGGTGGCTTGACGCTCCTGCCCTTCCCTGTCATTTGCCACCAGCCTTCTTTCTCTTCAGAGGGGGGAAAACAGTCCATGTATCTCTCCCACCTTATTTTTACTCTGGGTTTAATGGCCTTACTCAGCAACTTCTAAAAAATAGCATCTGTAATATCCTATTTTCCACAACCCCATTTACCAGCCGAGTGTGATACTGTAAATAAAGAAATCTGGTTATAGGGGCCAGGAAGCCCATGAGTGCAACAAGCTGCCAGGAAGAATTAGAAACCTTGAAGGCCCCAGGATGGGGGGGCTGGCAGGGAGGGGGCGCTGTCCTCCAGTATGATGCTTCTCAGAAGGTTTGAAGCCCCGCGGTTATTCCCTCCCTGAGTGTTTGCTGTGGCTCTTGCTTCCTGGCATTTTAAAGGTCTCATTTCCAGAAATCAAACTGACAGTCCTTATAAAACGATGAGCTTCACTATAGTTGACCTTTCTGCTGGTTTTTTTTGTTGTTTTTTTTTGCAGTACGCGGGCCTCTCACCGCTGTGGCCTCGCCCGTTGTGGAGCACAGGCTCCAGACGCACAGGCCCAGACGCACAGGCCCAGACGCCATGGCTCACGGGCCCAGCCGCTCTGTGGCATGTGGGATCCTCCCGGACCGTGCCCCCTGCATCGGCAGGCGGACTGTCAACCACTGCGCCACCAGGGAAGCCCCGACCTTGCTGCTGTTTGATGGGGACCTTTAGAGACAGAATCCCCTGGGTTCAATCCTGCCTCCTGTACATCCAGCTGGAGCCCTTGGGCACATGGCTCCATCTCGCTGACCTTTTTCTCTTCATCTATAAAATACGGGTGTTTATCTCTTCCGAGCAGATTAGTCAAAGGGTAGAAAAGGATATCACCTATAGACCGCTCAGCACATGGCAGGTAATCAGAAATTGTAGTTACTAATGGGAAATCTCACAAATTTCTTATAACCGAGAACCTAGAAATTGCTTACCAGATCAATCCAAATGTGAGGTGATAGGGGTTGAAAAGGCCTAAGAAACATCTGAGCCCCCAACTCAGACCACCAGGTCTCTGGAAAGCCATGCTAGGATGGCATTCCTAAATGCTTTAAAGGGAGCTTCCCTGCTTGCCTGACCTCGACCTCACGCTTGCGCCTCCCTTGGCTGCCCTGCATTATAAGAGGGATCCTACAAACAGCGCATCTCACACTCCCTCACCTGCTGGCTTTCGTGAGTGTCCGGGATCAGTTGGCAGCTGAGGGGCAAAAACAAGCCAGACTCTATCTACCTCTCTATCTCTTTGCTTTGAGTGGCACTTGTGGCAATAAATATATTCCAAAATGGTTCCAGCTCTCACCAGTGTATCACTCCCTCTGGGGTCCCATCTCCCTCTAGAAGCCCTGGATCTTGTGCTCAGACAAAACCTCCACCTCCCTTTGTCCTTGTGAAACCATGCAACTCAGATTGAGACTCGAACCCATGCACCAGGACTCGAACTCGGCCAAAACCCAGGTTGGAACTTGAACCCACGGTCTTTTAATTGAGATCACACAGCTGGTCTCAGGACTTAATGAAGCTCAGGTTCTTGATGTCTCGTTGCAGAGAAAATTCAGTGAGAGACAAAGTGAGAGGTAAGAAGTGGATTTATTTAGAGAGAAACACACTCCACAGACAGAGTGTGGGCCATCTCAGAAGGGGAGAGGCCCCAAAGTATGGCTTGGTTAGTCTTTATGGGCTGGGTAATTTCATAGGCTAATGAGTGGGAGGAGTATTCCAACTATTTCAGGGGAAAGGACAGGGATTTCCAGGAATTGGGCCACTGCCCACTTTTTGGCTTTTTATGGTTAGCTCTGAACTGTCATGGCTCTGGTGGGTGTGTCATTTAGCTAATGTATCAATATTACAATGAGCACACCCTGTGCTGAGGCAAAGGTCCAATGGAAGTTGAATCTTCCACCATCTTGGATCTAGTTAGTTCTAGCCAGTTTTTGTCATATCCTATGGCTGTGTCATTCTTTTAAATGTTGTGCCCTGCCCTCTTCCCTCCTATTTCACTTGCAGCCCAAGGATGGTGGTGAATCCCTGCTATTGTCAATTTTGCACTTTTCTCACCACCCCATTTGGTTCTGTGGTGCTTCCAACACATTGTAACTGGTTCCTTATATCAAATCCCCTCTGTTGAACCACCTGGCATGGGTTTCCTATCTAGACTTTGACACACACATCTCAGACCCAGAAGACCTTGTTCTTCTCCCTGCAATTGTAATTTCCTAGGTAGAATCTGTAAAACCAGATTTGGAGTAAAAACAATTTATTACATAGTGCCAGTCAAAAACCAAAAGCTTCTCTGTCATAGGAGTTGGCTTTCCCTTAGAGGTCATCTGGTCTAAATCTTTTGTTTTATTCCTGATGAAGAATCTGAGGCCCTGAGAATTTGAAGGACATGTCAAAGGTCATTCCGTTAGTGGCTCTTCTCATTTTCCCAGTAAGTATTATCCCAAGGTGATTTGAATATCTTTATCTCCGTAGCACAAAGACAAACACCCCATATTTTTATTTCACTTGAAGGGGTTGGCCTATATTTACACAGATATTTCCTGAAGGGCATGATGCAACTCTGCATCTTTGCATTGTAAATAAGTGTCAAATTCTAGTAAGTCAAATATAAATAATAGACAATGGTGTGGCAAGGCCCTGCTGGACTACTAAATTCATCCCATTGTATCCCTATGCATACAAATACAGATGTAGATATACAGATTTAGATAGAGAAAAAGATACAGAGAAAGGAACAGATAGAGATAGAGAAATAATGTTCTCCCCCTAGGTCATTACTTGGTTTTAAAAGGAATGAAAACAGCATGCTATTCCACTCGCCATGCATAAATCATCACTGAGAAGGAGCCTGAGAGCATCTTTGCAAACTTGTCTTAGAGAATTGAAATGCACTGAAGGTTTCTTTCTTGATGACCCAAGCAAAACAGTTCAAGGGCAGAGCGGGCTTGGTGGCGAGCAGGGCTGAAGGGAAGGATGGCCTGGCTCACAACGATATGTGCCCACCCAGGAAGGGAGATTTAGAAAGAGGCTGTAATTGCAGGGGCTGCATCTGGGCTGGGACAGGACCGCTGGCGTTAGCAAAGAGTGTTCCTTTCCAAAACACAAAGTCTAAGACTTAGGCCAGGCCATGGTTTGGAGTCAGGGGCTAAGTACAACAAGAAAACACGGCTATAACATCAAAGAGGGCCTCTTCCAACCAGGAAACCAAGTCAGCCATGGGAGAAGTATACAGTGCTTTAAAAATCAAACAGGGGCTTCCCTGGTGGCGCAGTGGCTGAGAGTCTGCCTGCCGATGCAGGGGACACGGGTTCGTGTCCCGGTCCAGGAAGATCCCACATGCCGCAGAGCAGCTGGGCCCGTGAGCCATGGCCGCTGAGCCTGCGCATCCAGAGCCTGTGCTCCGCAACGGGAGAGGCCACAACAGTGAGAGGCCCACGTACCACAAAAAAAAAAAAGAAGAAATAAAGAAATCAAACAGAAACAAAGCTGAAGTTTGAAGCAAACGCCAAAACAAACCAAGAACGGACGTGCAGAAGATCTGATCACCTATTGGCCTGGAAACCCACTGAGTCTGAGCAAGGATGGCATCAATGAATGTGATGTTCATCCAAATCGATCTCTTGGGTTCATCCTTTGGGCCTGAAAAGGGGCCAGGGTCACATTCTATAGTTAGAGCCCCATTGTCTGGGCATAGCCCCAAAGAGGCTAAGACTTGGAATTCAACCTCACCAGTGCCAGGTGATGTCATCTGACCTGTGACCACTGACAGGCCACCTCTCAAATGTGCTTAATTGTACCTCCTGGGCAAGAGAGAGCTCAGGCCGCTGGGTGGGAATCACAGCAAACCTATATCAGCTTCCACACTGACGGCTCCCAAGCAGCATGGTCTGGAGCCCAGGAAACATAAGTCCTGGTGCTAAATTGGTCTTCAGGAGCCTTCTGATCCAGCCTTATTTCTGAGTCACGTTTACCACCTTCCCATCCTCCAGGAAGTCATAGAACCTTCTTTTTCATTTCTCTCACCCTCTCTTTTAATCCTTTTATATTTTTCTGCCTACAGTGCTCAGTAAATATTTGTTGGATTTAAATTTGGAATTCTAAAATATATACAGTAGTGGGTTTTTGTATCAGCTTTATGCATTCAACAGAGTGTGGGTCTATCATATATGGAGCCCCAGCCTCAATAAATCCTGGTCCTCCCATGTTGGGTGGCCTTTCCAGCTGGTGGTTGGCAAGAAGGAGAGGCAATCGTGGACCTCATTTGGACAATGGAAGCAGGGAAGGCATCCAATCATGGATCATGCACAGACTTTGTGGACATGTGGTTGATCTCATCCACTATTGACCTAGCAGACTAGTTGAGTAACTGTCTCGTGAAAAGTAGGGAACATGCAGAATGAGACATGCCAAGCTCACTGCCCTCCCCAGGTTTGAAATCTTCTTACGATAGAAGATGTGAGTCAACCAAGCCTGTACCAGGGAAAGCTTTGTAGGGATAAATGAGAAAAGGGGAGAGAGCAGCATGACCTGGTGAAAGTGAGATGGGATTTGAAGCCCAGAAGACCTGAGTATCATTCCAGATCCATGTCTTAACAGCTCTGGGCTCTTCAGTAAGCTTTTTAGCCTTGTGCCAGTATACTCCACTGTTGGAAAAAAAAAAAAAGATAATAATAGTACCTTGCTCCTGGGCTTATTTTAAAGATTAAATGAGATATTTTTATTTTATTTTTAAAATAAAATTGCATTGGAGTTCGAAGAAGTGGGATATCTCTTTTGGCTTCAGGATCAATGAAAATAACTTGGAGAAAATACCAAAGGAGGCTTGAAGTACTGGATGCATTTGGTAGACAGAAAAAAAAAGCAAGGAGTGCGTGTCCTTGATGAGGAGGGAATGGCATGACTCCAGACGCAGGGATGGGTATGCTTGGGAAATTCACCCCTTCTGGGCATGCTCTGGCTACTGAGTTCAAACCAATGTCTCTGTTTTCTGGACACTTTTTGCATTCTTATCTTTTTGCATTTCATCACTTGAATACCTTTTTTTTTAAAATCCATGTATTATTCCAGGTACTAGGCATATAGCCACAAACAAGACAGGTATGATCCCTACCCTCCAGGGGTCGATCACCAACATTGTTTTCCCTAAAAGCCAGTTGAGGTTCAGGCATACTGGTTCTGGCTTCTTCTGTATCCCTGTGCACACAGCAAGTACTTAATAATAAAAACTCATTGGTTAATCGGTTGATTTTCCTCGCCAAGCTCTGCCTGCCCCTGGCCTCCGATTCTACTTATAACTTCATTCAGTCTCCTTCCAAATGCCCACCTTAGATCTTGGGTCATAGTAGGCAAAGTAGTGTGAGGTCCACACTCAGGACAAGGCAAGAAAAACCCAAAGTGTGAGCCAGCCAATGGTGACAGAGAAACAGTCTTTAATAAAAGTGAGATCCATGTACAAAAAAAACCACAAAACAACCTTCAAACAAGTAGATTGCATCCTGATGGACTTGATAGATACATGAATTGCTTGATTGAGAATAAAAAATTTATTAAAAACACATACAGGGCTTCCCTGGTGGCGCAGTGGTTGAGAGTCCGCCTGCCGATGCAGGGGACACGGGTTCGTGACCCGGTCTGGGAGGATCCCACGTGCCGCGGAGCGGCTGGGCCTGTGAGCCATGGCCGCTGAGCCTGCGCATCCGGAGCCTGTGCTCTGCAATGGGAGAGGCCACAGCAGTGAGAGGCCCGCGAACCGCACAAAAAAAAAAAAAAAAAAAAAAACACATACAGAACATTCAGACTGGTGCTTAATAAAATAGCCTATTTGTGCTTCTGTAATTGGATGAAATTTTGACAGAATTTTTTTTAATTCACTCATTATGACTCAATGAATATATTTTCAAATTAGCTTTATTGCCTTTAAAATGTTAACTTAAGGCATTTCAGTGCAGTCAGCGTGGTCCCTTTGGCAGAATATTTTCTTAATTAATGTTTGCTACTGATCTGACATGTGTCTCACCTGCCTTTGTGAGGATGGAATTTAATTTTTTTTCTTTCTTGATTTGCCTTGCCATTTGCAGAACACGTTATTCTAGAAGGAAGCTCCTTTAGTATTCAGACCAGGTTCTCCTGCATGTCTGCCAGCACTCCCTCTCCAAGCATAAGTGAAGCATTCACAGAGGTGCTTTGAGCTAGGGAACCCTTTCACACCCCTTCCCCAAATACAGCAGAGATGTCTCATCAGTAAATACCCAAGCCTGGGGTCATCAGTCCCATGCAAAACCCATGTCCAACACACAGTGCCTCATCTTGAGACTTCCTGAGTTGGGTCTGCAGTCTGTTCCCCAGTGACCCATGAAATAAAGAGCCTGAAATAATGGAGATTAGAAGAGACCGTGGGGTAAAGATAGACTGAAGAAATCAAGTCCGGGGCTTCCCTGGCAGTCCAGTGGTTAAGACTTCACCTTCCAATGCAGGGGGTGCAGGTTCGATCCCTGATCAGTGAGCTGAGATCCCACCCGCTTGTGGCCAAAAAACCAAAACATAAAACAGAAGCAATATTGCAACAAATTCAATAAAGACTTTAAAAATGGTCCACATCAAAAAAAAAAATCTTTAAAAAGAAAAAAAGAAATCAGGTCCATGTTACTGCGATAGACCTTGAGGGATAGTGTAGTTCAATGTCACCTTTCACAGAGGCCCAGAAGCCCACTAAGGACCCAGAACTAGACACAATGCTGGAAGAGGATCCCAGAAGTGCCGTATGTGGGCAGCCAAGGATGCTATGAGCTGGAGATATTAGTAGTTTAGAGGGTGTAAAACAACATGGGAAACAAGGTTCTGTCTTCGTTTTCCTGTGCTTTCTTTGAGCACATATTACAATGCAGAGCCCCAAAACTGCCAGTCTCTTTTAGCACAGCCTCTAATCCTATTAAAAAGGATTATTCCATTGTCCTGAGCTATCAGATCTTTGTAAGTACTCATTTAGGTCAACCTTTTAGGAAATTTACACACACATTAAAAAAAAAATTAAATAAGCCACTTGCCTTTGTCTCAAAGAGAGCCAAGCCTGGTAGGCTTGACTGTGTACAGCCCTTGTGTCTTTTCATTTTCTCTTAAAGCCTCATGCAAATCCTGGTTCTGTGACCCCTTTGGTTGTTCAGTTCTAAATGTAGATAAGGGGGGATGCCTGAGTAAGAGTCAGAGACTGGTAATTTCCAGCAAAAGGACTAGAATGTTAAATCCACTTCAATCACCTCTGCTTGCTGTGAACTTCACCCTGAATTCCTTTAGTCAGCTCAAGCTCGAAGGAGAGCAAGGACTAACAGAGACCAGAGCAGGATGGATGTTGGTGCCCAGTCGGGAGTCAAGAGGCCCCCTCTACTGGGTTTCTGAGTGTCCAGTGACTCAGACTGACCTCTGCCCAGAGTGGTATTTAATGTCACAAGCCTAGCAGTGCCTCTACCTCCCCATTCTGCTTTGCCCATTTCAAATAACAGCATCACCAATCATCCTCATCCAAACCAAAGCCCTGAAGGCATCACCTGCCCCTTCCTCATCTCTGTAACCCACACCCCATCAGTCTCCTTCATGGAGGTTCAGGTTTCTCAACCTCTCCCAAATCCTCCTGTAACAGGCAGCTTCCAACCCCGATCCCAGTGATTCCCCACCTCCTGTATTCACATCCTTTTGTAATCCACACCCTTAGTGATTTCTACCCAGGAGAATATGGCAAAGGTGATACAATGTCACTTCTGTCGTTAGGTTTCAGAAGACTATGACTTCCATCTTGTTCACACATTCTCTCTCCCTGGTTCTTCTCACCTGGTTCTTCTGTTGGAGAGAGGTCAGTGCAAGGAACTAAGGGTGGTCTCCAGCCAACAGCCAGCAAAGAACTGAGGTCCCCAGTCCAATAGCTCATGAGGAACTGAATCCTGCTAGCAACCACCAAAAGACCTTGGAAGGGGATCCTGCCCTAACTGAACCTCAAGATGACAGTAGCCTGGTTGACACCTAAACTGCAGCTTGTGAGAGATCCTCATGCCGAGGACCCAGTTCAGCCACACCCAGACTCCTGAGCCTCAAAAACTGTGAGATGCCAAACATGTATTGTTCTAAGCCACTCATTTCAGGGTAATTTTTATGCAACATATATAACTAATACAATCCCTCCCATTCCATCCTCTGTCCAGCCCTCATTTTCCCCTGCCTAGACGATTCTAAAGAGCCACTTAATTGGTCTCCCCTGTATCTCCAATCTCAATCTGTCATCTTCAAGGCTATCAAGTGATCTACTAAAACAAAGCAATAATCACATTGCCACCAAAGGGTGAAGGTCTAATGCATCAACTTCCATTTCAACCAGGTCAGCTTCAATTCTACCCATTTTATGTCATATGCTTCTCAATTAGATTTCATCTGAAGGTGGAGATGGGGAGGAAGAAAATACTTTCACTGTAAAATTTTAAATTAGAAACAATTTGAGGGTGTGGTGAATAGCCATGGGAGCATTTACAAATACTCTGATTCCCCAGCTCTTGGACACATGGTAGGACTGCTCTTCTCTGCTTCCTTGTGGTAAGGTGTGGCCCTGTGACTGGTGGGGGCCAATGAGATGTGAATGCACATGTCACTTTTAGATGAACATATTTAGTGGTGGTTGCTTGAATTCCACTTTTCTATTCCCTGTTTGGAGCCTGGGACCCTGAGAGGCTATAAAGAGCAGAGCCCCCCTACTCACACATGTTATAGCCTGAGTGAGAAATAAACCTTTGCTGTGTTAAGTCCCTTAGGATCAAGGGTTATTTGTTATACAGCACAGCCCATCCTGCCCTGACTAACACAGAACAGCAGTGAATCAGTCCCACCTCTAATTTCATAGATTAGGAAACTAAGGAGAAAAGAAGTCATTGCTTGAGATTATCCAGTAGAGGGCCTATCCCAAGCACTCACCGGGACACTAGGCCCCCTATTATGTCTATAAGCACTGATGAGGTGATCGCCCAAGTTTCTGTGAAGATGCCTACAGTTTCCCAGCAGAGGGGCTGGGAAGGAGCTAATACTCATGATAGGAAAAACTAGGAAAGGGGTGACGTATGCTGTTGCATGGGGAGTGGGAAATAGCAAGCTACAAACCTCTTGGGAGTTTACAGTAAGAGACTAGTAATTCCTAATGAGTTTCCAGATTTTCAAGTCTTTTTTGCTGTGCTTTCAAGATGTGAAACTGGCCAGAGGGAAGGGCAATAATTAATCCAAATTCCTTCAAGCAAGTCATCCTTATTGCTGAGTGGCTTTTAAAGTGCTCCGAAATAGGCCCTTGGTCAGCTTTCAGTAGGGTGACTATATGCCCCGGCTTGCCCAGATTAGTCTTGATTTACACCTATTGCCCTGGCATAATTATTAGCAGCACTCCCTTTCACTCTCAAACATGTCCCAGTTTGGAAGATAAATTATACTGTCACTCTAGCTTTGAGACTACAGTTACTTGCCAAGCTTCATTTTCCTATTCATTCACTACAGACCACTGACCACTGACTGGTGGAAAAGGAAGAATTTCCACCAACCCAGAGCTGCCAAAGAAAGTCAGCATCAGGCAGCTGTTAGACTGGCTGTGGGGATCCTGGGTTCCAGTCTCCTCTCTGATATCATCTGGCTACATGATTTCTAAAAAGTTGATTTTCTTCCTTTGACCTCTGTGTTATACAAATTAACGGAGCTGGATTGAATGGCCCTTTGATTTCCTTCCAGTCTTGGGTTCCGTAAACCTGTCTATTGGAGAGATTTCCAACAATGGAGGAAATCTACAGGGGTACCAAGCATTGAATGCAGATGGAATCAATTATGCAGCCCATAGATATATTTACAACTTTTCATTTCAAATCCATGCAGATGCTGTTGTGGTTAACAAAATGCAAAATCTCTTAAAAGCATTACAGAATTCAGAGTCTCTGCGTGTCGTTAGATATTTTCTCAACCCATAAGATGAGAAGTGCCGTTTGGGGAAGAATGGATACATGTATATGTATGGCTGAGTCCCTTTGTTGTGCACCTGAAACTATCACAAATTGTTAATTGGCTATACTCCAATATAAAATAAAATGTTAAAAAAAAAGACCAGGTTGGGGGAGGGGCATAAAAGGCAAAAAATATTGTCATTAGAAAAGGACATTCATAGTCAAACAGGTTGAGAACCACTGAGCTACAGGAAGCAATAAATAGAAGCATGAAAAATTTTGTGTCATCTGCATATTTGCTTGTTCTGGCGAAAGTTCATCAGCTTTTCGAACGAGTCTATGACCCAGATAAGATCCAAAATAACTGTTCTGGAAAAACAAGATGCATGAATGATTTCCAGAAGCCCTGTTTAGCCCCATCCCTACCCACCCCCCCAAATAAGATAACATTAGCTTCTATTTGTTTTATCCCTACTATGCAACAGAGATTATGCTAAGTGCTTTGCGTAGCCATCAAAGTCCCTAAAAGAAATGAGATAAGAAAAAAAATGCACAAAGGAAGGAAGTCACTTACCCTAAGTTTCTTATGGGCAGAGGCAGGGCTCAGACTCAAGTGCCTGTAACTTGCACCTATATTCTCCTACTATGTAGTGCTGCATAGTAGCACTGAACCCACTGCCCCCTGAGAGCTGAAACCCAGCGTCTGTTTCAAATGGTGTGATTTCTTGAAGGAGAGCAGGACTGACCAGACAGCAGGGAGTGGGAAGAGGCGGAGGGAAGGCTTAATACCTTCACGGCATCACGCCTCTCCTGCCGGTGATAGCAACAGACATGGGAGCAATGGAAGGCTATTTCCCTTTAAGAGGAATATCAATCAATCAATCAATCAATAAATAACTTTAAAATTAAAAAAAGTATCCTTTGAGGGTTTCCCTGGTGGCTCAGTGCTTAAGAACCTGCCTGCCAATGCAGGAGACATGGGTTCAAGCCTTGGTCCGGGAAGATCCTTCATGCCGCGGAGCAACTAAGCCCGTGCACCACAACTACTGAGTCTGTGCTCTAGAGCCCGCGAGGCACAACTACTGAGCCCGCGAGCCACAACTACTGAAGCCCGCACGCCTAGAGCCGGTGCTCCGCAGCAAGAGAAGCCACCACAGTGAGAAGCCCGCCCACCACGTCGAAGAGTAGCCCCCACTCGCCCAACTAGAGAAAGCCGCGCACAGCAACGAAGACCCAATGCAGCCAATAAATAAATAAATATATTTATTAAAAAAAAAGTATCCTTTGAAATTGGCAGCAACCAGATTAGCTCTTGAGCTAAATTCTTTCGTCTTTTAATTAAACTGGAATTAAATGTTCTTTATTATTTTTCTGCTTTAGCATTTTGTGCTGTAAGGACCAGAGTGTAAGGCGTGTGCAAAAGAAATCTTCAGAGAAAGCAACACAGCCCTCACCTCTGAATTCCTAGGGCACTGGGCAGGTGAGCCAAGTGGGGATCAGAGAGGTGAATCTTTGGTCTCATGGGGTGTCCTGCACCTATAAGCCATGTACAAGGGGCTGGCAGAAAAGGGGGTGGGCTACACCAGACTTCTACCAGTTTCTTTCCTTCCTAAGTCAGCAGGTAGAAAATCCTCCCCCAGTGTTCCCACTTATTCCCGGGCCACAGCAGGCCTGTGCAAGGAGTCTCCCCAAGCCTCCAAGCTCCCCAACCCAGCCTTGCCCCCACCATGCACCTCTGCCCGCCTCACCCTCCAGTCTTGTGATTCCTGCCTGCTTTCTCACTTGGGGTGTTGACAGCTACCTGATGATTCAAGACACATCCTCCTGGGGCTATGGAAGAAGATAGGACACTTCACTTAGAAAAGCAGCCCCCCACCGACTTCATCCAATACCCCAATCTCAGTTCTGTAGGGTTGGAGGCTGCAACTATTTGTGCTTAGCTGTTTTTTGAGCAACCAGAAGGATGAGGTAAAGGGTACCAGTGGCTGCATTTGCTCTGGCACAATTGAACTCAAACAAAATAGTATCTGTCATCTTATATCTTGCTTTACCCTAAAGATTCTATTGGCCTTTAACTATTTGTCTCAAGAGCCACTCTCATCACAGGAAAATGTTGGCATCTTAAAGAGGTTTCTTTTTTCTTTCTCTTCCTCTTTCAAAAAATATGTGGCAGAGAGGGGTAGTGTTCATGGAATAGTCCATGTGTTCCTCTGTGGTTCCCAGGTACGTCATGGCCAGTGTGGCAAATGAGATGGGAACAAAAGTGACAGGTGACACTTCTGCATGAGTCTTCTGTGTGATCCACAGTGGTGAACAGCTGATGTTTCCTCTCTCTCTCTTTCCTTGCTGGAGCAGCTCTGGAGGCCCCATGTTCCAGATGGCATGTCTACCCAAAGGAAGCCACCTGGATCTCCATCACTGCTTGGAAGAGGGCAGCTCTGAGAGTCGCCCAGCCATTATGCACTGGGTAAGCAAGAAATAAACTTCTATCGTGTAAGCCTCTGACAGGTTGGCCTGCTTGTGACTGAAGCACAGTCCATTCTAATACAACGCCAAAGTTGTTCAGTGTGGTGTCACAGGAGTGCTCTTCTCTAAGCCAGCCAGGCCTGGCACACGTGTAAGCCCACATCTGCAGCAGCCACTACAATGGCAGGAATTTATCGTGTACCTTCTCTCTCCAGCGCAGCCGTCAAAGTGGCTCAGCTCCACTGTCTAACTCTCTGTTCCAACCTTCATGGTCTCAAGGCAGAGATAATGTAATTGGCCCCATCAGAGCCATCAGTCATGGCATAGAGGGGGGTCGTGGAGCACTGACATGGCCATGAGGGGCCCGTTCCTATGTACTGGGTCTTTCCAAGAGGAGGGCAAATGACCATGACCGTGAGATGGGTAGCCACCCCAATCATTGTTGATGGCAGTCCTGCATAGCCAGCTTTCCTGATGCATCCTGAAAGCCGACCGTGATTAAGATCCAAAACAAAACAAAACAGTGTTGCTGTGCAGGAGGGTGAGGAAAAGAAGGGATATGGGGGAAGAAAGGAGGTTCCAAAGAAATGAGATGAGGCCAGAAAGGAAGGAGTGGTGGCTGGGGGTGGAAAAGAAGCCACTTCACAGAGTCGAGAGGAAGCATCCCAACCAGAGCACGATAGAAGAAGAAACTGTTTGTACCAGAAGGAATGCTGCACGGTGTATGTATAAATATAGGCACGTATACATATACACATTGTAAGGACCTCCTTCAGAAAGAACTGGGCAGGGCCCAACTCATCACCCCGACCCCATCCTGGGCTCTCCTGAAACCTGCCGTGCCAGGTTAGACAGCCAGCATCCCAGCAGCCGTACACAGTCCTGAGAACAAAGCCATTCACAGAAAACCTTCTTTGATCCCCCCTCTGCTGGTCTTCTTTGAGACTCGTTTTCCTGGTTTTGGTCATTACTTGTGACCAAGATGTATGGCCTCTCACCAGCTGGTCATTTCGCAGTTGGATCTGTACTCAGACTGCAATGGTTCCAAGTCCCCATTCCCCTTCCCAAACAGGAACTTACCCCCAGAAGAGTATCTACTGGCTCCCCCCAAATTTTTACATGTGCCCACAGGGTAATCCGTAGCTGTCTTCACAACAGACTGCCCCTCCTGTCATTCTCCTCCACCTGCCATTTGTTGATTTCTGCTGCCTGAGAACCACCTGATTTCTGCTGTCTGAGAACCACCTCCCCTCTGCAGAGGGGAGCCCTGCTGTCCCTGTTCTCCTGAAACTTACAATCCTCAGGAAGTTGGGACTGCCCTGGCTTCCACATCCCTGCAGGGAAATCACAGCTTCCTCCTCAACCTGGCCACTCTGGGGCCCCTCAGCTCTAACGCAGCCTCCTGGGGTCCTGAGACTCACATGGACTCTCCAGACCAATTCTGTCAACTTTTGACTTACATACTTTAACATGGGGGTCCAAACAAAGCCTGAGGGGCAGATGGAAAAGACTCTCACACCCAATCTCTCTTGTCGATCTTCTTACCCCTTAACCCTCAATCAGAATGTTTTTCCCATCGCCAATCCCCAGTTACCTTCTTGCAGAGGATTAGCAGGTGGGTTTGTCTATACTTTCAGTCTCAGAGTCCCAGCTCAGCCAAACTAAAATGCCCTGATTGAGATGCCTGAGACCCCAGCCTGCATATGGAAGGTTCATTAGGTAAGGGTGATCCAAGCTGACAGCAAAAGACAAGGATTCTGCAAAGTTCATTGCCACTGATAAGAATCGGAAACAGTTTTTCACCTGATACATGATAATTCACCTATACTCTCCCAAAATGACTGAGTTCCTGGTATAAAGAGGAAGCAAAGAGAATGGTCTAGGGCCTGGAGCAGTTCAGTCAGAGGGATTCCACCAGCCTCATTAAATTCTGGCTCTTCTCCTCCTACCTCTGATATCTGGTCCACCTTCACCTGAGAACCACTGTTTCTAGGACCTGGGAGAAAATGGCTGTTCACAGTTCTAATGACAGGTACAAATCTCCCCCCATCCACCCAATCTGCATGAGGGAGGAAACAAGAAACAGAAAAGCTTACTAACTTACTTGCTAGAAGTGCTTGACAGTCCCTCCCAATGGGATTTGCTACTCTAAGTTTGGGGTGGAAACAGGGGGATCGGGAAGGCAGGAGGCAGATCCATGAGGCAGTGGCTGAGCTCTCCTCATCCAGAAGCACCCTTAATTGCCCGTCATACATGGGCATACACATATATGTGGATGCACATACACATGCGAACGCAGGCACTCAGTGACAAGGCTGCATGCATGGGGCACCACCAAGGAGCAGCCTAATGCTCCCTAAGATTATGAAGAGTCAATGAAGACCTCCCTTTCTCAGGGTGGACCGCCCTTTCACGGCATCAGCAAAGGAAAGCCCACTGAGACCCGAAAGACCCAGAGAAGAAGATGTATCACCTGGGTGGGACTACAGGGGATCTTTTTCTTGCTGCCAGTTTCCTTAGAAAGGAAACTGGGAGAATAAGAGTCTCATCCAGTCTTGACCTTCAAGGTATCAGGTGCTTACCCTCCTCTGCAGGTGGGTGAGAAGGAAGCTGCTATCAGGTCTCCGCAAGAAGCCTGAGCCATGCCACACATTTTTTCCCTCCCTGAACGCGAATCCAGCCAAAACTCTCAGATCTGTCACACCTCTAAAACCAGTTTCAGTCACCTCTTTGTTATTCCAGTTTCCCTGCATGGCCCCTTATTTTTATTTATTTTTTTTTGCTGTGGATTTGTCGAATATGGCCCTTATTATGTTGAAGCAGGTTCCCTCTACACCCACTTTCTGGAGAGTTTTTATCATAAGTGGGTGTTGACAGTAGGTGCTAAATACACATTTATTGATTAAATAAATGCCCGCAACACCACAGGCTTTGTACTGGACACTGGGGTACAGATGTCAACAAGATTGTAATAGGACCTGGCCAAAGTCAGAAATGGCTCTCCAGCCATAAAAAAAAAATGAATTTTCTGCCATTTGCAGCAACATGGATGGACTTGGAGGGCATTATGACAAGTGAAATAAGTCAGATAGAGAAAGACAAACACTGCATGATATCAATTATATTTGGAATCTAAAAAAATACAATGAATCAGTAAATACAACAAAAAAGCAGCAGTAGGGAGCGGGAAGGGGGGAGGAGAAATATAGGGGTAGGGGAGTAAGAGGTATAAACTATTAGGTGTAAAATAAGCTACAAGAATATATTGTACAACATGGGGAATATAGCCAATATTTTACAATAACTATAAAAAGTATATCCTTTAAACATTGTGAATCACACTATATTGTACACCTGTAACTTATATAATATTGTACAGCAACTATACTTTAATAAAAATTTAAATTAAAAAAAAATAAGTGGGTGTTGAATTTTGTCAAAAGCTTTTTCTGCATGTATGGAGATGATCATATGGTTTTTATTCTTCAATTTGTTAATAAGGTGTATCACGTTGATTGATTTGCATATATTGAAGAATCCTTGCATCCCTGTGATAGATCCCACTTGATCATGGTGTATGATCCTTTTAATGTGTTGTTGGATTCTGTTTGCTAGTATTTTGTTGAGGATTTTTGCATCTATATTCATCAGTGATATTGGTCTGTAATTTTCTTTTTTTGCAGTAGCTTTGTCTGGTTTGGGTATCAGGGTGATGGTGGCCTCACAGAATGGGTTTGGGAGTGTCCTTCCTCTGCAATGTTTTAGAAGAGTTTGAGAAAGATGGGTGTTAGCTCTTCTCTAAATGTTTGATAGAATTCACCTGTGAAGCTATCTGGTCCTGGACTTTTGTTTGTTGGAAGATTTTTAACCACATTTTCAATTTCATTACTTGTGATTGGTCTGTTCGTATTTTCTATTTCTTCCTGGTTCAGTCTTGGAAGGTTATACCTTTCGAAGAATTTGTCCATTTCTTCCAGGTTGTCCATTTTATTGGCATAGAGTTGCTTGTAGTAGCCTCTTAGGATGCTTTGTACTTCTGCCGTGTCTGTTGTAACTTCTCCTTTTTCATTTCTAATTTTATTGTTTTGAGTCCTATCCCTCTTTTTCTTGATGAGTCTGGCTAATGGCTTATCAATTTTGTTTATCTTCTCAATGAACCAGCTTTTAGTTTTATTGATCTTTGCTATCGTTTTCATTGTTTCTATTTCATTTATATCTGCTCTGATCTTTATGATTTCTTCCGTTCTGCTAAGTTTGGCTTTTGTTTGTTCTTCTTTCTCTACTAGTTCCTTTAGGTGTAATGTTAGATTGTTTATTTGAGATTTTTCTTGTTTCTTGAGGTAGGCTTGTATAGCTATAAACTTCCCTCTTAGAACTGGTTTTGCTGCATCCCATAGTTTTGGATCATCGTGTTTTCATTGTCATTTGTCTCTAGGTGTTTTTTGATTTCCTCTTTGATTTCTTCAGTGATCTCTTGGTTATTTAGTAACATACTGTTTAGCCTCCATGTGTTTGTGTTTTTTATGTTTTTCTCCCTGTAATTAATTTCTAATCTCATAGCATTGTGGTCAGAAAAGATGCTTGATATGATTTCAATTTTCTTAAATTTACTGAGCCTTGATTTGTGACCCAAGATGTGATCTATCCTGGAGAATGTTCCATGTGCACTTGAGAAGAAAGAGTAACCTGCTGTTTTTGGATGGAATGTCCTGTAAATATCAATTAAATCTATCTGGTCTATTGTGTCATTTAAAGCTTGTGTTTCCTTATTAATTTTCTGTTTGGATGATCTGTCCATTTGTGTAAGTGAGGTGTTAAAGTCCCCCACTATTATTGTGTTACTGTCGATTTCCTCTTTTAGAGCTGTTAGCAGTTGCCTTATGTATTGAGGTGTTCCTATGTTAGGTGTGTATATATTTATAATTGTTATATCTTCTTCTTGGATTGATCCCTTGATCATTATGTAGTGTCCTTCCTTGTCTCTTGTAACATTCTTTATTTTAAAGTCTATTTTATCTGATATGAGTATTGCTACTCCAGCTTTCTTTTGATTTCCATTTGCATGGAATATCTTTTTCCATCCCCTCACTTTCAGTCTTTATGTGTCCCTAGGTCTGAAGTGGGTCTCTTGTAGACAGCATACACATGGGTCTTGTTTTTGTATCCATTCAGCACGCCTGTGTCTTTTGGTGGAGCATTTAATCCATTCACGTTTAAGGTAATTATCGATATGTATGTTCCTATGACCATTTTCTTAATTGTTTTGGGTTTGTTTTTGTAGGTCCTTTTCTTCTTTTGTGTTTCCCACTTAGAGAAGTTCCTTTAGCCTTTCTTGTAGAGCTGGTTTGGTGGTGCTGAATTCTCTTAGCTTTTGCCTGTCTGTAAAGCTTTTGATTTCTCCATTGAATCTGAATGAGATCCTTACTGGGTAATCTTGGTTGTAGGTTCTTCCCTTTCATCACTTTAATTATATCATGCCACTCCCTTCTGGCTTGTAGAGTTTCTGCTGAGAAATCAGCTGTTAACCTTATGGGAGTTCCCTTGTATGTTATTTGTTGTTTTTCCCTTGCTGCTTTCAATAAGTTTTCTTTGTCTTTAGTTTTTGACAATTTGATTACTGTATGTCTCGGCATGTTTCTCCGTGGGTTTATCCTGTATGGGACTCTCTGCACTTCCTGGACTTGGGTGGCTATTTCCTTTCCCATGTTAGGGAAGTTTTCGACTATAATCTCTTCAAATATTTTCTCAGGTCTTTTCTCTCTTCTCCTTCTGGGACCCCTATGATGTGAATGTTGTTGTGTTTAATGTTGTCCCAGAGGTCTCTTAGGCTGTCTTCATTTCTTTTCATTCTTTTCTCTTTATTCTGTTCTGCAGTAGTGAATTCCACCATTCTGTTTTCCAGGTCACTTATCCGTTCTTCTGCTTCAGTTATTCTGCTACTGATTCCTTCTAGCGTATTTTTCATTTCAGTTATTGTATTGTTCATCTCTGTTTGTTTGTTCTTTAATTCTTCTAGACCTTTGTTAAACATTTCTTGCATCTTCTCGATCTTTGCCTCCATTCTTTTTCCGAGGTCCTGGATCATTTTCACTATCATTATTCTGAATTCTTTTTCTGGAAGATTGCCTATCTTCATTTCATTTAGTTGTTTTTTGGGCGTTTTATCTTGTTCTTTCATCTGGTACATAGCCCTCTGCCTTTTCATCTTGTCTATCTTTCTGTGAATGTGGTTTTTGTTCCACAGCCTGCGGGATTGTAATTCTTCTTGCTTCTGCTGTCTGCCCTCTGGTGTATGAGTCTATCTAAGAGGCTGGTGGAAGTTTCCTGATCCCCTGCATGGCCCCTTATTTCTGAGCTTTTGAATAGTCCTCACAGTTACTTCTTCCCAATACCAAAAAAAAAGGAAAAAGATAATAACATACCCTAATTGGCTCAAAGTGAGTAAAACTCAATGACCAAGAAAAGAGGCAGAGACACTGTGGTTGGGGTGTTTGCAGCCAGATCGAAATAAAAGCGAATTTCCTTGCCCCACAAAAGTGCCAGGTCCTTCTTAATTAAACGCTACAACCGTTTGGGTGTTGCCTCGAGCTGATGCTTAGCACACTGCCCTTTAACCTCTGGATGGCCTCCCTCCTTCTTCTCTGATGTGGTAATGGGAGCTTCTCTGCCACAAAGGTTGAAAAGCAGTTATCACCAAACTCTTTTGTTGCATTTTCCCCAAACACAAAAGATGGGCGTCTGGAGCTCTAGCCGAAACAAGAAGTGATTCACTCTTAGCTCAACAGCACAAAAATATGCTGGGTGAGGACAGCAGTACCAGCCCTGACTGTGGGGCTGCACATTCTTGCATTGGATTGGAGACAGGAAGCCAATTTCCCCAGTATGTGTATAAGGGGGGAGGGCTGAGACACCTGTTAGCGACCCCTGCCCCATGGAGAGTCCCTTTGGCCAGGGGGCTTGACTGAACAGCTTGTTCAGGTGTGGATGAGCCCTGCTCACTTCTGGAAGACTCCTGACAACTCTCCTGTCCATCCTGGCTAAGGGGAAGCCTGCCTCCAAAACACACTAGTCATCTGTTGATCTTGATTCAAAGCAAGGGGTTGACCCGGGCGCCCTAGCCAGCGGAGATGATGCAGCTGTTTATGGCACTGGATGGAGGGGAGCTTCCTGCAGCATGAGGCTGGCCCCAAAGTGATCCTCAGGGCCCTCCATCCACCCATCAGAGCTGAGTGCCGAAAGCTTCCCACAAGGCCCAGCAACGGTCTATTCCAAAAGCAATTTAAAGGGCCAAAGTAATTGACTTTCTATTAGCTTCCTTGAGGGACTGTTTCATTCCATCGACCTTTGGTCATATACAGACGTAATGTCTAACTCAGTGGGGCGAGAACAATTAGCAAGGTCCCGAATTGTGTTTCTCTGGCACCGTTTATTATAGCGACCCGTGTTTGAAGTTAGGACAGCTGCTTCACAAGAGCTGTTTACAAGGGCCTGCACTTCATAACCTTAAATTACCCCAGGGAGACAGACTCTGCAAACACACTTATGGGTCCTAACAGCTCTAATTAAGAAGGTCTGCCTTCTTAAATGGACCCTTGAAGACGAGGCTGTCTGAAAATACAAATTGGGAGCCTTAAGCAATTCTCCATTGCTTTCCAGATTCTGTTCTCAGTGCAGTGGGAAGACCAGAGATAAATCAGTACACATTCGTGACCCTAGAGCTCATACTCTAGTGGACAAAAGAATACAGGAGGCAAGTAATAAGCAGATTGCAGTAGGCACTATTAAGGTCAAAAATAGATTACTATGGTCATGTGGTTAAGATGGTTTCAAGAGGGGTTCACCCAAGCTATCCCTCAGGCAAGTAAAGGTGGAAGATAAAAGAGAGGCATACATGTTGAAAGCAAGTTCACAGGTGAATTGAATTTGCTGGTCTGGAGACCACACTTTGAGAACCACCAAATTAGAAAGTACTCTGCTGCAAGTGAGAGGAACTCACCACAAATTTGCCTTAGCAAAGAAAATTGAGATCAAGTCATTAGCTCACTGAAACAGAAAGTTTCATAGCAAGGGTAGGCTTCAGGCACAGCTGGATCTAGGGCCTTAAATAATGTCATCAGCCTTTAGCCACTCTCTCCATTCCAAGCTCCATTTTCTCCTCTCTTAGTATCACCTTCAGGTAAACTCTCTGTACGTAGTACCCCTGACATTTCAAATTTATAATTTTATTATAACCAGAAACCCCAGAAAAAAGGAAATTTGTTGTCTGAACAGTTAAAGAAGTCCCAGAACTGACATTTTGGTGATTTGACATAGGTTAAATGCCCATGCCTGGCCCAGCTGTGAAGATGGAATATTCTGATTGGCCAGGCACAGATCATGTACACACAACTTCTGGACTCCTAGACTAAAACTAGGGTGTGAATGAGTCCCTTTCTTCTGCCCAGAAAATGAAGTGCTGTTAAAACAAAAAAATCAGAATGAATTTGTGGCACATAAGAACAACTGAGGTTTTACAGGTAGATACCTATCTGGTCAAAAAATGATGCCAAACAAGGGAATTTAAATGTCATTAACATGATTGACAAAAGGTTTTTTTTTCTTTTTCTTCTTTTTTTTTTAATCTTACACTATAGGAGGCATTCTCCAGTGACCCGAGGATATAGATATACAAGACACTCATTTGTGATATAGTTTTCCAAAATGTGTTCCCCAGAACACTAGAGCTACAAAGTTTAAAGATGTATCTCTAACAAAGAGGGGTTATACCAAGTGAAACAGATTACTGAAGGACTTCTCAGAGATTTTAAATGTTAATGAGCATTGTGAATCTTCAAGAGGGGCATATGATGAGCAGAATTTCCCAATAGAAACCCTCCTGCCTTATTTTTTTTCCAAGAAGTCACTCTTGGCACTCATGTTCTACTGAACACACCTTGAAAATGTACCTTTAGAATGATTCATCTGGTGATGGGCAGGTTGGCGGGAGTGGGGGGTGATTGGATTGGAAGGAAGAATTGGAAAAGAAAGGACTCTGAGAACTGTTTTTCTTCAGCTCCTCCCAACCTCTCTGCAGATTCCACCTGCCCATTCCTCTCTTCCCAATATACACACACAATTCCTGAGCCTGAAAGGACCAGGACAGAGTCTATATTGACAACATCTCAGCCAGTCACAGTTCCCCTGATAACCACAGCATCACACTGGTAGTGCCACTTGTTTCCCTCCCAGCAGCCATGTCCTGGCATACAGCCTGTTTAGCTGCAACCCTGTTTCAGACTGGAGATACCACCAGTCCCACTGCAAAGGGCTGGATTCTACAACTCACATTTCCGCCCATTGATGGGGAGGTGCACATATGTTTCCTGGGGTGTCCTGGCAGAATGGAAAATGTGAGCTAGGATCAGGACAGAGACGGAGCCTGGGGAAACTGACTCCAAGCACAAGGGCATCAAAACAATAAGTGGGGGAAACAGCATGAGCTTTGGAACCAGGGCAAGCTGGTGTTTCCCATTTGTGAGTCTCTGTTTACTCATGTGTAATAATAATAATATGTACTTTACTGAGTCCTCAATGTGACTGATCATCACCTGGGACATTTTTTAAAGAAAATAGTTTTCTGGGTCTCCCTTGAGACCTCCCAAATCAGAATCTCCAGGAAAGAGGTGTAGGTGAGGTGGGATGGGCATGTGATGACCAAGGCCTTCCAGGTTGGAGAGCACTAATCCCAGGTTTACCAAACCTGCCTGATCAGAGGGATCATCTAAGCACTTGACAGAAACACTAATATTCTGACATCTTCCCTGAAGAATTCAATTCCGTGGATTTGGGATGGCTACCTGAGAATCTGTATTTGTAATTTGCCCCTGGTGATTCTTATAATCAGATAGAGTTTGGGAAACAAATCTATAAATTATTTCAGGGTTTCTTAACCCTGGCTGCGTATTAGAATCACAAGGGGAGTTTTAAAAACACTCAATTTCCAGGTCTGACCAGAATAATCTCCATGAATGGGGTCCAGGCATCAGTTTTTGTTTTGTTTTTTTAAAGCTCCCCATGTTGTTCAAATGAGCCACTGGTCTACTTCATAAACTTGGATGAAGGCTTAAGTGAGATCATATAGATACAACAATTAGTGCAGTGCATGACAAATACTAAACACCCAATAAATATCATTAATTAATGTAACCTGAACAATGTGAAAATGCAATAAAGCGGTCTTAAATTTTTTAACTCAAAAGCTTTGGGCTTTTCTTTAATAATTCAAATATACGGTAGAGAGAGGAGTATAACAGGCTTTCATATACTCATTACCCAGAATTTTTTGATATCAAAATTTTGACATATTTGCTCCGATATTTTTTAATTAAAAAAAAGCCATGATCAATACAATTCAGATTTCTTATACCCCCTTCCTTTCCCAGAGACAATCAATCTACTGACATTTGTTTCCATTCTTTTGTATCTTTCTACAAATACCTTTATACACATGTACTTACCCATAAATCACATAGAATATGGTTGTATATGTGTTATAAATGTACATAAATGATAGTATGTTCTAGGTATCACACTAAAACTTTCTTCTGAGTCAACATTTGTGTGAAGTTCATCCATATTGAAGCATTTAAGATCAATTTTACTTATTACAATCACTGTTAAATCTATCATATGAATAAACCACACTTTATGTATAACATTTCCGCACTGATGGAAAATGTTTCCAATTGTAGACTACTGAAAACATTACTGCATGGAAATCCTTATACACATTCACCTTGAATAAGAGGAAATATTTCTATCTGGCATGTTCCTAGAAGTATAAAGTTAGGGTTATAGGATCCGTGCATCTTCACCTTCACTATGTATTGACACTTGCCTTCTAGGGTGGCTATAACAAATGTCTGTCTCCCAGCAATGTATGGCAGATCCATTTCCCCCCATCCTTACTGACATTTGGTATTGTTAGTGTTGTACTAAATAGAAACAAACTCTGGTTGATTCAAGTAGGGGAAAAAAAACTTATGTAAATGACTTTGAGTGGTTGACAGAACCACTGCTATGAAGGCTGGGAACAAGATTCACAGCTACTCAGCTCATCATAACATTCAAAATCCAGTCCAGGGAGGATACCATTATCAGACTGCCATCAACTCCAAGCACTGCACACTGTACCTACACCACTTACACTCCTAACACTGCTTGCTAGAGACCTGGGTCATCACCCCGCATGTGGACCCAACACTCTATTGCCCCACTAGTATCACTACCCCCGGAAGAATTACTCACAGTCAGCAGCATCTGATCGGTGGAGCCCACGTCGTGTGCCCCATGCCTGAGCTGCACTAGCAACTAGCATTTTCAGCTTCCTAAAGGAAAGCTGACTTTACCTCAAACAAAAAGTAGGAAAAATCCCCAAACCTAGGAAGGGAGCTTAGATTCTAGATGGACAAGATTGACAAATACCCATTACATTGATTGATGAATATGAAAAGTATACTGTTGTTGGTTTCATTTGCATTTCCTTATTACTATGGACTTCGAACATCTTTTTCATTTTTATTGCCCATTTGAGTTTCCTCTTCTGGAAATCATGCTTCATATATTTTCTTTATATTTTTCACTGAGTTGTTTGCTATTTAGTTGACATGTAGGCATCTGTATATTCTAGATAATCATCTTTTGTCAATTATATGTGGCAAATATATTCTTCTCTTGCTTGTATTTTCACTATATTTTATGACATCTTTCGTTGTGCAGAAGTTTTAAATTTTAATATTGTTAAATGTATTGATAAATTCCTTTAAGAGTTGTGCTTTTTGGTCCTGCTTAAGAAATTTTGTCATAAGTTCTGAAAGATATTCTACTATGTTACCTCTAAAAGTTTTATTAAAGTTTTTATTTTTAGATTTAAATGTTTAATTCATCTGGAATTTAGTTGTGTAGATGGGGTAAGATGGGGATTATATTTGTATACATATATATTTTTCCCTGTAAACAGCCAATTTCTTTTTCCCCACTGATTTGTAACGGCGCTTCAGTCTGATACTGTACCACCATTTTTGTTTTTGTCAGCTTATAGGAACTTTATTATAAAGCCATACTGCCAAGTATGGTAGCCATAGCCACATGTGACTACTTAAATTTAAATTAATTAAAAGTACATGATATTAAGAATTTTATATTTTAGTCTCACAAGCCACATGTGGCCAGTAGCTACCACACTGGATAGCCTAGAGTTTGAATATTTCTATCATCATAGAAAATTCTATTGGGTTTTCCTATAATATTGGTCACATGGTTCTACTCTCATCCTGATATGCACTTAAGAAATTACTGTGGCTTTATAAGTATTGATGCTAGATAGTGGAAAATCTCTTACAAATTCCCCCTCCTTATTATACTTCAAAATTGACTTAGCTATTCTTAGACATATATACTTCAAAACAAATTTTAAAATCAATTTATAAAGTTCTATGAAAAGTCCTATGTGGATTTTATTTAGAATTTTATTGAATTTATAGGCTATTATCTGAGGAATTCACATCTTTACAATATCGTGCCTTCTCATTCATGACCGTGATGTATTTCTGGGTTTACTCAGGTTTTTATATCATTTGATAAACTTTTATAATTTTCTCCATATTTTTCTCTGCAGGTCTTTTATTATATTTATTCCTTGTTACCTTACAGTTCTTGTGACTATTATGAATGAATTTTTTATAACGTACATTATCTAATTGGTAGAATATAGAATCTATTAGCTATTGTCTGTTGATCTTATAGCCATGATTTTTACACCTGTTCTAATTTTTCAGTAGATTCTCTTATATTTTTATATAGATAATCATTCATGCATCTGCAAATAATAAAATTTTCCTTCTTTATAACCCTTATATCTCATTTCTTTATTTTGTCTTTGAGCATTGACTAAGCCCTTCAGTACATATTGAATAGTAATAATGAGGAAAGAATCTTCTGGAATGGTCTCTGATACTAATGGGCTCACTTCTAAGTATCACTAGCAAATATATTTTTGGTAGATACTGTCATATTGAAGATTACTTCCTTTTTAGTTTGATATATTTCTAGTCATCAATAGATCTTCAAACTTCTCAAAGGCTTTTTTTCAGCATATCTTGAGATGATCATATGTTTAAGATTTATATGATAATATGGTAAATTAGATTAATAGAATTTTTAATAGACTTTTTTGTCCATTAAATTTGGACTCTTGAGATATATCCCATACTTGTTTTGTTTTGTTCTTCACATCACATTTTCAAATTTATTTGTGAATGTCTTTAGGACTTTTTGCATCTAGGTTCTTGAATATGATTGAGCAATAATTTTCTTATACAATCCCTGTCTGACTTTTATACCCTTAAAAAAAATTATTTTGGGAGCTTTCCTTCCTCCCCCTCTCACCTCAGGACAATTTTGCATAAGATAAAGATGATCTCTTCACCAATAACCTTTAACTGTTCAGTTCAGATTTTTCTTTGTTCTCTAATAAATTTAGAGAAATCACATGGATTTTTTTAAGTTCCAAATTGCTCTGGATATGGTGGTGATTCTGTTCATCTCAGAACCGAATGACAGAAGCTTTGGAAAATTATTTTAAAGGGTAAAATTTGGAAATTCCAGTAGTCTTATAGGTAAAAAGTGGATACCACACAGATATATCAGTTTGATACAGTACCAAACAATATGCATGGACTTTGGAGTGAGACAGAAATGGATTCAAGCCCCAAATTTGACAGTTATAGCTAGGAGATGTTGGGCTAACTACTTAAGCTCTTTGAATCTTGATTTCTTCATACATGAAAGGGGGACAATAATAGTAATCCCCTCTTCCAGCTATTGGGAGAGTTACAGGAGCTGATATATGCAAGGTGCTTAGCTGATGTTCAGCTGAAGGTAAGCACTGAATAAATGGAAATGGTTATTATTATAAGTCAGGGCTTGAGGAACGTAGTACTGTCCCTGAGCCCTGTTTTACAAGTGAAAAGGTGTCCTCAGCTGGCATATGTTTTAAGAGGAAGAAGAAGGAGTGATTTGTGTGGTTTTCCTCATTGAGTAAAACTTGGGAAGTTATCTTATCCTCAAGAAGACTCATGGGAAACTGTTCAATCTCTCCAAAAGTTTGAAGGGATGTCAAGGAACGTAAGACAGCAATGACTCTCAGTGATTGGAATTAATGGGTTACAGCTTCAGGGAGACAGATTTAGCTCCACATCTCCTTCTGAGATGCAGACCAGTTCCCTGGGCTCCCTTCCTTTCCTCTTCTCTGGTCCCCTGGGGTTTTCAATTCTCCTCCTTCTCCAGGATCATGAGGCACTCTCTATGTGGATTCTTCAGCCCAACCCTGGAGCTACCCACAGGGTGGGGGCATGGTATCCTCAGTTCTCTACTTCTTACCAGCACTTAAAGACACGGCCATAAATCCTTTCAGTTTAAAAGGTTTTCTGGATAACTCACTTTAGGAAATTGACAGAGGAAAGGTCCAGGGTCCCGGAATCTCATGAAGCTGTTGCAGATGGGCCCTTTGTCTCTAAGTCCTGACTTCCTTATGAAAGATTGTAACTAATGGCTTTGTTGGATGCATCCCCACTTTTGTTCCTGATCCCCACTTTTATCCCCACTTTTATTTCATGAGGGCCTCCCCCCTCCTTCCTCCATGAAAAGCTATCTTCTTGGTTTAAAAAGGCCATCAGGGCAGAGTAACAGATGTCTGCTGGTGTTTAAGTGGGTAATTTGCCTCTCTGAGCTCTCCAAGCTGGATGACCACTTGTCTCTGGGCCTCTGCACTTG
Source organism: Monodon monoceros (assembly GCF_005190385.1). NCBI lineage: Eukaryota > Metazoa > Chordata > Mammalia > Artiodactyla > Monodontidae > Monodon > Monodon monoceros. The sequence goes on along the minus strand of NW_021703778.1, from coordinate 39,350,831 downwards.
TGCGTTTTTGGCATCCCTTCCTGGCATGTAAAAAAGTCCTCCTTGCCAGTTCTCTTGAGAAATGGAGGAGCAACAGCCATCCATATGGAATGAGACTGGAAATTTTTCCAGGGTTGAAATAAAAGGAGGTTGAATAAAGGGAGACTGCTGACTTCTCTTGTCCCTGAGCTGTGTGGCTCCTTCCTCAGCCCTCCAGCCATTGGGATGTGCAGGAGCTGAAGGAAAGGCACCGCTGAAAACACATCACAGCCATCCAGTAGAAATCATGCACAGTCATATCTGCAAGTAATTAAACATTGCATATCTGTGTTAAATTTTATTCTTGACAGAAAAGAATTGAGCCTTCTATGCTGAAGGTTTAACTTTGAGGCTTTTGTCACCATCGGTCCATGACTATTCTGGCTAGAACGTGGGCTTCCACCAAAATGTCTTCCCAGAGAAATGCTAATTGGACCCAGTCATGGCCTTGGGTTCTTTGTATCTCCAAAGAAGGTTTGAGGTTTTCCTTGGACTCAGTGGCTTCTTGGTTTCATCCAAAACTTCTTTTGGATATCAGTCTCCATTCCTTACTGTCTGAGAAGACTGCTTTCTGGATTCTTTAAGCCTGACCCCACCGGGTCAAGAATGACTGTCTGCCTTCTTGCCATGTCCACGTGGACAGTTCTCTCTCAGGGGCATAGGGGCTAGGCAAGTCTACTCTTTTTTATAAAAGAGATGGGAATCAGTTGGATAAGGCAGGCTTATTCCTTCCAGGGTTAATTTTGAAGGATGTATAAATCACCCAGCTCTGCAAGAAATGTGTTATGGTTCTGATAATCCCTAGCTGGCCCTGTGATTTTAACTACAAAAACACTCTCAAAGTTCCCTTGGGAGATGTAGGTACTTGAGTAAATGGTAATGAATGAAGCAGTCTTTGTATATGGTGTTATCTGGAGAGATATGCCCCCCATTTGGAAAACACCTCTCCACAATGGAGAGAGAAATAAAAGTAAAAGGCCTCTTATAAAATTATTACCTTGTCATTTAAGTCAACAGCAGTGATGCCATGATAGAAACCAGCAGTTGTGTCACATTATTTTATCACTCTAATTGCATCAAGAACACAGTAACTGTCTGGCAGAGATAAGATTAAGGGAAGCAGAGCCCTTCTGAAATTTCCAATAGACAGCCCCTGGATTTATGGACTGATTTTGTGTTTGGACATTAAGTTCAATTACTTTTCTTTAGTTCAGAAGAGTTCTGTCGCCAGAGAAATAGCATCTGGTTGATCTCTCACCACCCTGGCCCCACTCCCACCCCCTCACCCGGCGCTGATCTGCCCAGACAACGCAGGGTCTCACTCTGGGAGACAGAGGCTATCTGTTTCCCTGTCCTCCGCCTTCTTCTCTTTTCCTATATCCCTAGAGTCTGAGAAGGAGAGTCACAACCCTTCTTGTTGACTGAGAATTTCAGGATCAAAACATAATAGATCACAGAATGTTGGTGGTGGGAAGGCCCAGTGGAGTCATCCAATCTGGCCCCTTGGCTCTACAATGGTGGAAACTGAGGTTCAGAGGTGAGTGATTGCCCAAAGGCACATGGCGGCCACTGCAAACAGAACCTGGGCTTCTAGTCTCCTGGGAAATACTAAGTTCACTTTCGCTTCTCACACAAGAAATCTGCCTTCTTTGGCTCACGCTGGCATGAATTCAGCCACCCCTGCCCCAGAATGTATGTTTGCCTTTTAAAGCTGAAAACACAAGCATAGGGAAGTATGGGTCTTATACTATCCGTCTCGGCTGCTCTACCTCTCTCTTTCCTTTCTTTGAGGTGAAGAAGGGGAGAGGGGGCTTCCCTGGTGGCGCAGTGGTTGAGAGTCTGCCTGCCGATGCAGGGGACATGGGTTCGTGCCCCGGTCCGGGAAGATCCCACATGCCGCGGAGCGACTGGGCCTGTGAGCCATGGCTGTTGAGCCTGCGCATCTGGAGCCTGTGCTCCGCGATGGGAGAGGCCACAGCAGTGAGAGGCCCACGTACCGCAAAAAAAAAAAAAGAAGGGGAGAGGGGTAGATTCAGCCTGCTGTGGCTCCTACCTACTTCCAGGGTCATTATGAAGTTGGAGATGCCACAAGAATTTGGGAACATTCCAGGTGGCCCATGGCAGGTCTTCTCCAATGTGGTTGCACAACTGAATGGCCTGATGAGCTTTTCAGAGCACAGATTTTTGTGTTCCTCCTGAGTTACCAATCAGAATCCTTGGAGGTGAGTTTATATATTTCATGTGTTTCTTCTTACAGGCTTCTTCTGTGCCCAGCCCAGAACCAATGAACAGACCACTGTTTGGAAACCATGGAGTTTAGAGTGGATAGAACAGAAATTTTCCACAAAAAAAAAAAAAATCCCAGCTCTAGCTCACGTACCTCACTGTGACCTTGGGCAAGTTACTTAACCTCCTTGAGACTCAGTTATCCCATATGAAAAATGGGCTTTGGGGGTAGAATAAAACATAATGTGTATACATAATTAGGTATACATGATATGCACACAATTTACATATCTGTATAATACTTACATATGGTACCTGCTCAGCAAATGGCAGCTGTTGGTACCTGGGCCACTCTAGGTCTTCAGGTTAGTATCCTATGGTTCCCCCACTTCCGGTGCCCCAGGACTCCTCCTTCATGATCAGAGGTCTGTTCTGACTATCCTCTTTGTGTGAGCACTGGACAATGGGAGGCCAGCTCCCTAAATGTTTCTGCTGTCAGTGAAGCCATAAATCAGTAGAGAAATGGTGCTTCTGACCTTGAAAACAGAATCTTTGTGACTGGTCTGCGAGGTGGATACAATTTCCTGTTCTGTTCCGTAAGCACTTAAGCTACTGTATACATATAGGACCTAGAGATCGTGGCTGGATTCCACCCTGGCTTGGCCCCAGGCCAAGTGGAGTTCTGCTGGGGTTTTGTCCATTTGGAAAGTCAGGCAAACAGAAAAGGAAGTTAGAAGGAAGGGAAGTGGAATCCTTGGTCCCAGCAGGAGAAGAACTACAGGAGTCTTCATGCCCTCTCAGCAACTTACATCTACTGCCCACTCTATCCTTTCCCTTCCAGCCATTCAATGGATAATATATAAAAGGGGCCTCTATTGCTGACGATTCATTTCATCTTAACTCATTGCAATTTGCCCCTGTATGCATTTGGTCACCGATGCCCTCCCAATCACAAATTCAGTGGCTTTACCATGATTTCATAGATATAAATTTGTTTCCCAGTACTTGGAAGAAAGGCACTTTTTTTCTAACATTTATAGAGAGCTTACACTGTGTCAGGCAATGTTCTGAGTTTGCTTTTCAAATGTGAACTTATTTAGTCCACATCACAGGCCTATGAATCTCCTCTTCTTCTGACCCCTCAATCACAAGGAATTCAAGTCTCCCATGTAGGGTGGCCAATTGGTCCCAGTTTGCCCAGGACCTTCCTGGTTTTAACAGCAAGAGTCTCACATTTCGGGAAACCCTCATTCTGGGAAAACTGGCCGCCCAAATCCCAACAGTAGATTTGGGAATTCGTTCTCCTTTAATATTCTTTGAGAGATGCAAGTGAAGATTGGAATTACATATAATTACTTTTTGGCGGTTAGAATATGTTTCTTTGAATGTCACACAAGGCAAAGACAGTCATGTGGAAAAAAGGTTTATTTGGGTTACAGTCCTTACCATCACTCTAGTAATTACTGAGTCATTATGTGTTTGTCTATGCTTCTCTGTAAGGAAGCAGTTCTGGTGCTTAAGCACAGAATCCTCCGGAGTACTTATTTAAAATGCAAATTTGGAAACTATCCCGGACCTCCTAAATGTAAAGTCTGATAACTTTTGTTGTGGTGGAGTGATCTTGGGGTTTTAGTCTAACATACCTGGATTCTAATCCAAACTACCACTGACCAGCTGTGTGACTTGGAACCTATTAATCTCTCCAAACTTTAGTTTCCTCATCTGAAAGCTAATAAAACAAAACCTCATGGTATTCTTGTGAGGATTAATATTAAAACATGGGTGAAGAACTTAACACAGCACTTGGAATATTATGAGATGAACAGCTACCACTCACATACCCATATAACCCACAGACAGACTCCTCTTCATATAAGGCAGAACCAAGTTTCCATATAGTTACATACTCAGTGAGATTTAAATTCTCCCTTTCTGTGTTCACCAAGGCCTGTGTGGGCTCTAAAGATTTTACTGAAACACCTCATCAGAGAGAAATGTATAAGAATAGCAAGATATGTGCTTCTTTTAGTGACCTTTTCCAGCATCTGCTCTATGGGGCCATGAACTCGTTAAAGGAAAAAAAAAAGGAGTCAAACCTCTTGGCCATCAGGAATCAGCAAGTAGAAAGAATCTGTAGTTCAAACACTGATTAATTCCAGACCTAGAGAATGAGGCTGATTGGTATGTCAGTTCTGTAAAAAATAAAAATAAAAAAGAACAAATCTTACCCAGAATAGCCTCAGAGATCAACCAGTGAAAGACAAACAAAGGAATGAAGACAGAAAAGAGGAGAAGAGGATGATTTCAATGAGAATCAGAAAACATTATCCTGGGTGAGGGTCCCCCATTGATATGGCAAGAATGGCCTCTGTAATTAACCCGAGAGCGACATTTCAAGCATATTTGTACTACACACGTTGTTTGCTGTACATACTGTTTGCTTACATTAGCTGTTAATCCATTTTCCTAATTCAATCTCTAGCATAGATATTTTTCTCAATTAATCTTTTTGTTGTTAAAAAACCCTTAGTTAAAATGATGACTTTCTATGCATGCCCTTATTATAGCTCGTCTCACCCTGTTATTTATGTACAGATCTAGCTCCTCTGTTCAACACAGGGAAATCAGGAGGCAGAGTTTCATTCATCTTTGTGTCCCCAGAACTCAGCACAGACTTCAGCACATAGTAGGTACTTGTCATTGTTATTGTATTGGATTTACTTGAGTTGAAAAAGACATCTGAACATTATAGTTACTCTTCTAGCCCTCAGAGTAGACAGACAGGGGGATGATCGTTTGTGGTTGAGGATCTGAACAGTCTCCCCTTTCAGAAAATGCCATAAAAAGACCAAAGAGAGATCAGCAAAGCTCACCAGTGATGTAAGTCCTCTGTGAGGTCCTAACTGTGTGATTCAGGCACTCAGGGTGAAAAATAAACAATCAGGCAACCTTTAGTGGCTATAAGTTTCTAGCTTCTAGTCTGCTCATGGGTTAATGTCCTGGACACTGTACCTCCATCTCTTATTTTAAAAGTCACAGAGTAGAATTTCCTGCGGATCCCAGAGAATTGCCTCTTACAACTTTTGTAACCCTGGGCGAGTTATTTAATGTTTCTGCCAAAAGGGGGTTACACTCATAGCTACTCACGGAGCTGTGATGAGAATCGAGCAATATAAAGGGGGTAAAGTTCTTAGCAAAGAGTCAGGCGCATAGTAAGTGTTCAATAAACTGAAGAAGAAGAAGAAGAAGGCTAGAGGAAAGAAGAGGAAGAAAAAGTGGCAGCTGGGAGGCTCACATATATATTACCCTGCTCAGGCTCTGGCCCATAGCTGGTCTTCAATAAATGGACCTTCCATGCATGGTGGGTACTCAGTAAAGTATTCTTGAATTGCTGAATAGTCATCCCTTAATCAATCAGTAGCTGAATTGATGCATATTTGACTTGGATTTAAGCAGTTCTGTTTCAGACAATTTTCTGAGTAAGCAAGTCGAGGCTTTTTTTTTTTCTGTTCTCTCCTTTCATTCTTCAGTGATCTTTTGACCTTACTAAGTGAAACTTCCAGGCTCTTTTCTCAATGTTTACTCGTCAAACCTCTCTGAAAGCTTTTTCTTTTGACATGGTGGGTTATAAATTCAGTAACTAGTACTGATATCTGTCATTGCCACGTGATCAGAATTTTCTCTGAGAGACAGTACCAGCCCCTCCCCAGTTTCAGGAGGACTCTCTCCAGTGTCACAGGTTTAGAGTAGGGACAAGTACTCAGGAGCAGGGCCATGGACTTGACAGAGTTCCAAGTGAGCCCATGCAGAAAGGAGCAAACAGTATCTGACCATAGTCTATACAAGTGATGCTCAGGAAATAAGCCTGCAGCTGGAGCTGGCCACTTTCTGCCCATATTCAGCCTAAAAGAAAAGGTCCCCTTCCCTCCCCCATCCTTCTGTCTTCCCTGTATTCAATGGATATTTACTTACTTACTGTGTGCTTGGCACCAGGGTGCACTAGTAACAAGATGCGGTCCCCGTCCTCACAAAGGCCTCTTCTAGCTGCTCCCCACATCACTAAGCCAAAGTTATCTGTCCTGTCTCTGGCCTCAGTGCCGTGCTCTGAACAGATGCTACTCAGCTCACTTCCACACCTTTTTAAAAATCTTTTTATTTGGAAATAATTTCAGACTTACAGAAAAGTTACAAAAATAATAGAAATATTTGATTTATACTCTTTACTCGGATTCCTCAAAGTTTAAATGTTTACCTCACTGGCTTCATCCGCCTCTCTGCGTCTATCTATACATATATATTCTGAAGCACTTTAGAGTAATTTGCAGACTTGTGGTCCCTTTAAGTCTAACTACTTTGGCATGTATTTTGTAAAAGCAAGGACATTCTTTCACATAACCGTAATACAGTTCCCCAAACCAGCAAATTAGCATTAATGGAGTATTATCATCTAATTTACAGACATTCTTCAAATTTTACCAGTTGTTCCACCAGTATCCTTTGTAGCAAAACGAAACAAATTTTCTGGTCCAGAATTCAGTCTAGGACCCTGTATCATATTTAGTCATCACATCTTTGTCTCAATTATTCTGAAACAGTTCCTCAATCACTCTTTGCTTTTCGTGATTTTTGAAGAGTACAGGACAGTCCTCTTTCAGACAGCCCCACCGTTTAGGTTTGTCTAATATTTCCTAATGATTTGGTTTAAGATGTGCATTTTTGATAGAGTAACACAGAAGTGATGCTCTGTTCTCAGAGCATCACATCATGGGCATGTGACCCCTAGCTGTCCCAGGATTGGTGATATTAACGTCGATCACTTGGTTAAGGTGGTGTCCATCAGGTTTCTCCATTGTAAGGTACTATTTTTCTCTTGTAATGTATCAGTGCCTTGTAGAGAGGTGCTCTGAGACTATGGAGGTATCCCATTTCTCATAAAAATTTCACACACTGAATTGAGTATACATTGATAACTCTTGCCTGAAAAACCTATTTCTATAGTGGCTGCCAAATGGTAATTCTAAATTTCATCATTCTCTCTTCATTTATTAACTGGAATTCTACTAGGAAGAAAAGCTTTCTCTCCTCCATCATTTTTATATATATATATATATATATATATGTTTATACGTGTGTATATATGCTTGTATGTATGTATGTCAGTATATTAGTTTCCTATGGCTGCTGTAACAAATGACCACAAACATAGTGACTTAAACCGATACAAATTTGGCCTGAGCCCAGCGGCCCGCGAGTCGGTCTCACGGTGGAGAGGAGATGGGCAGGCGAGAGAGTGTCTGAGGGAAGGAGCTTGGAAGCTGGCTGCTGGCTGAGAACGTGTGCTGTGCCACCGTGGTCCTGGAGGAGAGGGGAGGCACTGAAAGGACGGCTGGAAGAGGAAGATGCCGAGTATGGCCCTTCTGATGTTGAAGGCCTTTTGAGCCCTACTTCGAGATTTTGGAAGTGTATTCCACTAAGGCCAAGAATGATGTAAACGGGCATTGCACCAAGTATGAGCCCTGGCAGCTAATTGCATGGAATGTAGAGTTTAAAAAAAACAAAAACAAATTTGTTATCTTAAAGTTCTGGAGGTCAAGTGCAAAATAGGTCTTCTAGGGCTAAAATCAAGTTGTCAGCCGACCTGCATTCCTCCTGGAAGTTCTAGGGGGGAATCCATTCTTTGCCTTTTCCAGCTCCCGGAGGATGTCCACATTCCCTGGCTCACTACTCCTGCCCAGCAATCACACCACTCCAACCTCTGCTTTCATCATCACATTTTCTCTGACTCTTTTGCCTCCCTCTTGGATTTGTAAGGACCACAATGATTACATTGGGCCCATCTGGATCATCCAGGATCATCTCCCTAGCCCAAATTGCTTAACCACATCTGCAAAGTCTCTTTTGCCATGTAACATATTAAGGCCTCATATTCACAGATTTTGTGAGTTAGGGCGTGGACATCTTTGAGGACTATTAAATTTCTGCCTACCACAACCAGGATGAACTCATGGATTCTTATTTTATTCAGTGGGTTATAACCTGTTACATTATTGATTTTGACTCTCAGCTGTCTGAGAGGTGGTCAGTGGGAGCCCCTCTAATCTGGCTTCTGATCCTGTGTCCTTTTGAGCTGTCCCCATCATTCTTTGAGCACTTCCATGCTTTTCCGCATAATGTGTTCTGGGTTCAACTTGTACTTTCCCTATCCCAGTCATGCCTGGGATGAGCCATTTCCTGAGAGGCCCTGCTTTCTTTTAATGGAGAATAATATCTAGAAGCTAAAATCTGGTTATCTGGTAGGCTTATTGCTGCAGGGCCCTGTCATTTTACACACACACACATACACACACACACACACACACACACACTATCTATATCTAATTATGTACCTATCATCTATTTATTTCTACATGTTTCTATATATGTTAAAAACCATGAGTTTATGCTGACACCTCCAATTCCAAGCCAACATCACAGAGTTCATTCTAGCCTTTCCTTTCCATATTTGTAACTTCCTTCTCTGACATTAGAACTCTCACTCTCCTTCTCTGCAATATATTTTGTAAATTTTCTCAACTAAGGACACTTAGTCTCTGTATTTGCTAACCCGTGTGTAAACAGACCTACAATTTAGTATTTTTTAAAATTTACTTATTTTTATTTAATTATTTTTGGCTGTGTTGGGTCTTCATTGCTGTGCGCAGGCTTTCTCTAGTTGCAGCGAGCAGGGGCTACTATTCGTTGTGGTGAGCGGGCTTCCCATTGCAGTGGCTTCTCTGGTTGCAGAGCTCAGGCTCTAGAGCTCAGGCTCAGTAGTTGTGGCGCACGGGCTTGGTTGCTCCGCGGCATCTGGGATCTTCCCGGACCAGGGCACAAACCTGCGCCACCGGGGAAGCCCTATAATTTAGTATTTATTTGTAATTCTTTCTGTCTTTAGCCTGAGGGTACAGAGTCAAAACATGGTGTTCAAAAGTAACTTGGGTTAATTCACCCCCTCTGCATTCAGTGTAGTTATATCTCCACGCCTTTTTTTTTTTTTAATCTTCTTTCCCCCAACAGGAATGACCACTTTACCAAGCAAATTTGATCAAAAAGTGCAAATCAACTGGAAGCCCTTCCAATTAGAATAGTCTGTTTGATGGCTCCCTTACAGCAGTTTCTATTTTATGTTAAATTGTTTCCTTTTCTCCGGGTGTCTCCAATCAGAATGAATGCAATGTAAGGGTACAAGAGTGACCTCTCACCATTCTAATCTTCCACAGAGCCTTTCAGATAAAGCATATAAATCTTTGTGGCATCAATGAAAACAGCCCTCCGGCTAGAAAAAAAAAAGTGGCAAAGATGATTAAAGGGATGAGAAAAAAGCTGAAGCCATGCAATCATGTTACTTACAATTCTAGCATAGTAATATTGGACTTATTGTCTATAATGTCTAGGGTTCCTATTTGATCTTCAGAACATCTGTTGAGCATGGACATTATGGTTTATATTCTTATAAAGGAGAAAATTGAGGTTTAGATGGATTAAATAACTGGCCCATGCACCCTGCTTAATAAGTGGTCTGGAACAGAATGGGACTCTCCTGTGGTAAAAAAAATTAATTTAGAATTTTCTCTTCCAAATGAACATGCTTATTGTAACAAAATCATTCAGAGATACATGAATAAAAGTAGTCTTCCCTTTCCTTCCCCACCTACCACCAATGTTAACCATGTGATGTGTATCCTTCCAGACCTTTATCTTTCACAAAAGCATGGTCTTGAGACCTTCATAAATGCCAGGATTCTGAGAGTAAAAACCATCTGATCCATATGAGATGAGGGAACGGAAGCAAAAGACTCATCTCATGATGTCAGTCTAACACTCTGACACACTGGCTGTCTCCCAGATTTGATAGAGGTGGACTTGAAAATTATGATCGTTGCAGAGAGAGGAGGTTCTACCACCGGGAGCCCCCGTCGCCCTTGGGGACATACAAATGGCTTTTCAGTTACCTCGGAGTCTCATTTTTCCTACATGTAAAATGGGAGTCATGGCCAGTTGTACTCTAGAGTCCCTTTAACTGGATAAACCCATGATACATAACTACTTTCTCTTCTTCCTTAAGAAAATTTTGCATTTTTAATCTATGCCCATGCTGGGGAGACCATGAGTGACAGAGAGTCTGCAAAATGCTTTCTCTTCCTTTTCGGTAGCCTTTACTTCATTTGGAGAGTTGAAGAGCACAGGTTATAATCCCTGGATTCTTAACTACCCATCCTTTCTTCTTTTGTTTTCTGCTGGGTGCCTGCTTTAATAGCGAGGATCCTCTTGAAGAGCTAGGGACATCCAGTTCTGGCCCAGAGTAACTCCAGTGATCAGCCAGGCTGGGGTGTTTTGTCTCCAAGGAAGGTCCAGGCTCTTTGAACTTGTTTCACCTTCAGCTTTCTGTACTTTAAAGAAGCATGAATCAAGTACCATATCTGCAGTGCCTGTGACATCTGTAATTCAAGACAGGGGAAGAGGACCTGCCCAAGGAAACTTTTGTTCCATAATCCGTACAAAGTGTAGCAATAGATACCAAATTTCTCCCTCCATCTCCACCTAGTGGGAATTTCCCAAGAATCAAGGAACCCACAGATTTGGGTTCTAGCAGTCTCTGGCATGATTCTTAGCTATGTGTCTTTGGCCAACTTATTCCAGTCTCTGAGTTTCACACAAAGGGAATTCACTGGATGAGTTTCTTCATCGCTTCTAGTCCATTCACGCTAGGATTCCTAATGGAAACTCAGCCACAACTTAGATTTCACACAGACTTGGGAAACCTACAGCCCCTCCTCTCTATATGCCTTGGCTACAGCTCAAGTCCTGGGCTGGGCCCCCAATCTCTTAACAATTAATCATAGGACTGCTCTTCACCGAGGGCGAGCCAGGCCTCTGACCGCCTTCCTTTGCTCATATGAGGTCAGGCAACCTATTCTCCCCTCTAATTAGAATGGGCATGATTCACAAATCTAGTATCATCATAGACCGTGGTGAATAAATTTCCATTCATACTGCAAGGCTTTAGACTTTACAAGCAAAATCTAGATTTTGTTTGTACAGATTTTTCAGCCAGCCTAACTACCCCCTAGAAGCCACATAGGTTCTAAAATGAATCATGTCCTTTCATTATCCCCTGTTTTACATTGTTACTCACCTTGGCAAAATGGTCAAAGGATTAGTTCAAGCAGTTCCCAACCTGGGGTTTCTAGACCTGAAGGGATCCATGAAAGGGGTAGTGGAGGTCTTTGAGCTATTTTCAATATTTCCAAAAGCCTGACAGAAATTGTGTATTATCTGAGATAAGGCTGCATAGGCTAACTAAAATGTCAAGTTGCTTAGCTTTTTGCCCATATCCTATCAGTTCAACGTGTAGCTATAGCTATCAGGTGTTGACCTGAAATTGGAATTGGAAGGCACGTGTGCCTTTGTTAAGCAAGAAAGGAGAAGCTATTAGTTATACATGCAGTCTGCTCATTAGACAAAATATTTCAAGGCATAGGGCCTACGTGCGGAAAAGAATAAAAAATGTCCCTGATAGTAAAGAAATTGGAATCCCAGGTCTAACTGCCCATGAACTTAACCCACAAATTGCCTTCACATTACAATTTCACCCTTGCTTAAGGAGGTGCCTCAATGCGGTTGTCAACCAGTATGATTCCTTTACCTTGGGATACGTGGATATGCTACAGATGAAAGCCAGGCATCCACCCGGATAAGTATTTTCCAAATTAAGGAACCTTTAAAGAGCTCTAAGGGAGCTGTAGAAATCAGAGTTGCAGCAGGAAGAAATGGTGGGTCCCTGGGATTTGCTGATTGTCAGGGCTGCTGTGTGTGTTTCTGGGTATATGTGAATGTGTGTGTGTTGGGGCATGAGTAGGTTGGGGAGAATCTAGATGTGTGTTTGTGTGATTGATGGATGAGTGTAGGTTGCAGAGTGGGAGGGAGTGAGAATGTGTGTGTGAGTCTACAGTGTATGAGTGGCTGATAAAGAAGTGTCTATGGAGTTACATGCTGTGTGTGTATGTGTGTGTGTTGGGGGGTGGAGGGCTGGATATGGACTGCGCGCGGAGGTGAGTGGGCAGGTAGGGGTGTGTATGCATGTGCAGACTTGCAGTATGGATGTGCAGGAAGTGAAGTGGAGCCCTGGAGCCTCCTGATATAAACATTCGAGAGAAACTCTCCCCCAGGCATCGGCTGAGTGCAAATACAATAGAGTTTATGATTTCATAGATTCTAAGTAAACGGAGGGTTAAATCAAGTTCACCTGAAACAAAACAGCCTGTAATAAAGACCCTGGTGCAACCCAATCTGGCAGGGGCTGCCAATCGCGTCTTCCCGACCCAGCTGCAGATGTGGGTTGTTTTCTTCTCGCTGGCTCTGCAGCCCTGGATGAGGGAGCAAGGGTGCCTGGATGGGGACTGGTGAGAGGAAGAAATGAGGTCTTCCTGAAACTACAGTGAACAGACACACAGGGTGTCTGGGGACCCTTTCTATGGGGACGAGGGTGAAACATTGTCAGGAGATGCCCCCCACCCCCAGAAGCCCCTGGGGAGTACAGGGGGGAGGCTCTGACCAGTCCCCTGGTATTTTACAAGATCCCGGATGGCTAGACTCTTGAGAACCTCTGGTTCTGTGAGTGTATTTGGGGGTGAAGTGCAGAAACACTATGACCTCTGCTTTATGATGGAGGTCTAAATCACCTCTGCCTCTTCCAGTGTGGACAGCCCTGATCCCCCATCTGCTCTCAGCCTTTCCTCTCTGCCTGACCCAGATTTCTGGAGACTCCATCTCACCAAGAAACTGCTTATCCCAGAAACTGTGGGTCCACAACAGGGCTCCCATTCTCAGCACAGGGAGGTTTGGGTCTTTTGTTGGTTGGTTGTTTTTTTTCCCCTTGTTAGACCCATCCCACAGCATCTAGGGATTTCTTTTGCTGATGCCTTTTCCTCCAAATAGACCTCAGAAGGCCTGGGCTGAAGCCAGAATGTCTAGAGCCAGCCAATATGAGAGGGATGGGGCCTCTGATGTGCATCCTTGGCCAGTCCAAGAGGCCAGGCTCACGTCCCGCGAGACTTGGGGACCCCATACAACTCTCCTCCCTGACTCCAGCCTGCCCTCCCCAGCCATGCAGCAGACTAATGTGGGCTGCCTGCTTCCACACCCTGCTTCCTCTAATCCATCCTCCACATCGCCAGACAAATGTCGTTTCAAAAGCTCAGATCTAATTGCGTTACTCTCCAGCTCAAAATCTTTTGTCTGCAAGAGAAACTCTAAGATCTTTTACCTGGTATGTCAACTCTTAATCTGGTCTTTACATTCTGATACTCTGTTGTTGTTGCTGTTAACTGCATTTACAAACATCCCTTTTTGCTCAGTCCAAACAAGTTTCTGCCTAGTGCTGTTGGAGATTGGCTAAGGGAAGACAAAGGAGGAAATTACATTGTGGAGAGATAAACTTGTCCACCTACATCTCATTCTGATACTTTAAAAATTGTGTTTGTTGTTAAATTTTTAACCAATCTGAAATTTATCTTCGTGGTGGATTGTTGTTTCAAAATGGATAGCCAACTCTCTTCATCTTTCTCTCACTGATTTAAAAATGCTGAATCTGGGCTTCCCTGGTGGCGCAGTGGTTGAGAGTCTGCCTGCCGATGCAGGGGACACGGGTTCGTGCCCCGGTCAGGGAAGATCCCACATGCCGCGGGGCGGCTTGGCCCGTGAGCCATGGCCGCTGAGCCTGCACATCCGGAGCCTGTGCTCCGCAACGGGAGAGGCCACAACAGTGAGAGGGCCGCGTACCGCAAAAAAAAAAAAAAAGAAGAAAAAGAAAAATGCTGAATCTATCATACAAAAAATATCCATATAGTCTTTCAGAGAATTTACTATTTTATGCTGCTGATATAGTCATCTGTTCTACTGGTCGGTAAATTACAGCCCATGGGTTAAATCTGGCCCACATCCTGATTTTTTACAGCCTATGAGCTAAGAATGGTTTTACATTTTTTAATTGTTTAAAAACATAATCAAAAGAAGACTATGTCTTGCCACGTGAAAACTGTATGAAATTAAAATTTTAGTATCCATAAATTAAGTTTTATTGGAACGCAGCCACCTCCATTTCTTATGTTTTGTGTATGGCAGCTTTCACACAGCAGAGCTGAGTAGTTGCAACCATAAGACCCACAAAGCTGAAAATATTTACTGTGTTTACAGAAAATGTTTACTTACCCCAATCTATTCCCAAACCAATATAGCATATTTTAAATTAGTCTAGTTTTATATATTTTGATACCTACTAAGCAGGAGTGGATTCAATTATTGTAGGGCCTAAAGCTTATATAATTTAGAAGATCCTCTTTAAAACAAAAGAATACCAAATTACAGTTAGAAAATTAGGTATAAAAGGAAATAATTATTGGGTGAGAAAAAGATCACAACAAACTACAAATTTTTAAAAGTTTTCAAATACTACAACCATCACAAAATCCAGAAAAATAATAGTAATTGACACATCTCTGTGATAATTTTTTCCTCCATTTTTCAGGCTATATACTCTTTATCACCCTCCTCACATGACAACCATTGTGTAATATTTTCTAGAGGGAGAATTAAAAAGTTATTCAAACTTTCCTTTGAGTCAATTGAAGTTTAGTTTTTTTATTATTGATAGCTTTAAAAAAACTCAGTATAATGCATAGTTATTGGCAATGACAGTTAAAGTTTTAAGATTTTTGTCAAATTTGGAAAAACCTCTAGCTAATTTCTCTTTTAATATGTTTTTAACACTATGAAATTATAAGAAACAACCTATTTATTAAACCATCAAATCTTGTAAAATGTGACCAACAGAAAGCAATATTTAGGAACTAAAGTTTAATATATCTTCATATAAGAAGTAATTATTTTCAACAAAACTTCCATTAAATCCTATCTATCACTTTGACCAATTATCTATTCCCAATAGTCTATTTATTTTCCCCAATTGTCTTTATTTATTTATTTTTTAAACATCTTTACTGGAGTATAATTGCTTTACAATGGTGTGTTAGCTTTGTGATACAGCAGTAGCTAATTTTTTTGCACCTGAGCTGTAAGGTTTCAGGGCATTTCAAGTTTTCTGTGATGTGATTAATCTGAAGGACTCTCTGAACTGACAATACTCATTAGCCAGTTTCATGTCAATATTCTTGTCATAGTGGCAAAATATAAATTTATTTTTGTTGATATCAACATATTGTGTCAAACCAGCAATAAATGTAAATATGTTTCCAGTGTGTCCCTATGATTCATCATCTTCACGACTTAGATCATCAAATAATCTATGAGCTTATTCGTAACTTCTGTTTAAAACATATCTCTTTCTCTTGATAATTATGCCTTTTGATATAATTTGGCAATTTTTTGTTATACTTTTCTCCTCGGTGTCTGCACAATTTCTGTTAATTTTATAACCCATTTTTATTGCTTGGGTTTCCTGCTTCATTATTTTCTCTGACTTCTTTATCTATACTTTAATAAATTTAAAGATGACAAATGAAGTCTATAATTTCTCACTATTTTATTGACACGTTCCAAAACTTCTTCCCAAATTGCAGTTAAAAGAGTGTATTCAAGCTTTGTCAACTTTACGAATTAATTTTGCATCTCATTTGCTTTCCAATCTCTCTCTTCGAAATGAATTTTAGAATCCTGAAAATATCAACATAACCACATTGCAAAAACATAGTAGTGTGTTCTGGGGTTCTGGCTCAGGGTAAGTTGAGTTTGAGGTAGACACATGGGGTTCACAGTCACTTCTGTGTATGGTTTGGCTCTTGCAAAGCCAATCTGGTATAGCAAAAGCCTTCAACAATGGCCACTGTGCCCATGACCTCACCTTGAACTGGTCCTGTTACTGCTCCAATACCACTGAACACAAGTTGAAATGTGACAGAAGGGGAGGTAGAGCAGAAGAGATATGAAGTTAAGAAATTTTAATTTGGCAATTTTCACAAAAACATATGACCATGTCAGAATGCAGTGAGGCTCCTCCCAAGAGAGGGATCCTGAGGTTGAAGCATTATTCTTTTCATGATAAGTTCACCTCTGCTAGTAGATTCCCCTCATTGTCCATTTTTAAAGCTGCCTTGGCTGTACATTTTCCCCTTTTCTATGAATTTGGGAGTCAGCTTGTCAAGTTCCATGAAAAACGCTACTGGGTTTTCATTGGGATTGCATTGAATTTATACGTAAATTTGGATACAGTTCTCATCCCTCCAATACTAAATATTCACACCAAGAATGAGTTATATCTGTCCATCCCTCAGGCCTCTTTTATGTCCTTCAGTAAAGTTTTGCCTTTCTCACAATGTATGTTTGGTACTTACTTGCTTTTGAAACGATTTTTGTTTGTTGAGCTTGACTCGCGATACTAAATGCTCATATTTGCTCTAATATTTGTCAGTAGTCTAGATAGAAGATTATATTGTCTGTAATAAAAAGGAGGTTTTTGTCTCTGCTCTTCTGGTATTTATAACTTTTTTTATTTTTCTTGTCTTCCTTCATTGAATAGGGCTCCAAGTATAATGCTGACGTTTCCAGCAGACGCCTTTATCCCAGAAAGGCAATTGCTCTCTACTCCTGGTTTTCTAAGAGGGTTCTTTGGATTATTGGGTTTTTTTGTTTGTTTGATATGAATGTTGAATTATAACAAGTACTTTTTTTACATGAATTGGGATAAACAAAGAATTTTTCCTTTGTCTATTAGTGTGGTGATTTATATGAATATTTTTTCTAATATTTTTATATTTTTATTTCTTTCATCACTTGCAATTTTCAATTCATCAGTAGCTTTGTCCCCTTTTTAATTCAGTTGTTTATTTAGGTCTTATCCCATCTTTCATTAAGTAAATTTGCTGAAGATTTGTCTCTTTTACAGTCTTTTTAAGAAAGAACTTTTGGTTTTATTGACCACATTTATTTTTTCTGTGGCTTGTCTTTTCAATTAAGTTATTACTCCATGAGGAAGAGGGGTTCCTTGGTACTCTGATGTTCTTTTCCTAGCTTCTCCTGAGTGAGCAACTTTGTTTATTAACATTTGCTGTTTATCATTGACAAACAAATGCACTTAAAGCTACAGATTCTCCCTGGCTTTTATTTACCTGCATCTCACAGGTTTTGTACAGAATACTCTTGTTATGGTTCATTTCTAGGCTTGGCAAAGCAAAAATCCTTTTTAAACAAGATACAAATTGGGCAAGCCATAAAAGAAAAGGTTGGTAAATTTGACTACATCCATGTTAAAGTAGTATAAAGTTTAAAGTTAAAAGACAAAAAGAGACTTGAAGAATATTTATTTTTCATGGAAGAACAATTTGATATCCATAATATAGTACTGGTTTCTATAAATCAATAAAAAATAACTCAATATAATACTGGACATAGGATGTTAACAGGATTACACAGAAGAGGAAATAAAATAAGTGGCAAGTAAATACAAGAGAAAGATGTTGAATGTCCCAAATAATCAGTTAAATGAAAATAAAAACAATGGCATCAGACCCTTTCTCATCCAAAAGATTGGCAAAGAGGGAGTCCCAGAAAAGAGAGTGTGAGAGAGGTACAACCTCAAAGTAAATGTGTACAGAAAATTCAATAGGGACTTCCCTGGTGGCACAGTGGTTAAGGATCTGCTTGTCAATGCAGGGCACATGGGTTTGATCCCTGGTCTGGGAAGATCCCACATGCCGTGGAGCAACTAAGCCCATGCACCACAACTACTGAGCTTGCACTCTAAAGCCCAGGGGCCACAACTACTGAGCCTGCATGCTACAACTACTGAAGCCTAAGCACCTTGGGCCCGTGCTTCACAACAAGAGAAGCCACCGCAAGGAGAAGCCCGCGCACCGCAATGAAGAGTAGCCCCCACTCGCTGCACCTAGAAAAAGCCCGCGTGCAGAAACAAAGACCCAATGCAGCCAAAAAAAAAAAAAAAAGAAAGAAAGAAAATTCAACAGCCATTCACAGTAAAAACTCTCAGCAATCTAGGACATGAAGTGAACTTCTCCAGTCTGATAAAGGGCATCTACAAAACAACCAACAGCTGACATCATATTTAATGATGGAAATAGTGAATTCTTCTACTCTAAAACCAGGAACAAGCAAAAGGGGACCATTCACATTACTTTTATTCAACATGATGTCTTTGCCATTGTACTAAGGCAAGAAAAATAAATAAAAGGATAAAAAAAAAGTAAAAGTGCCTCTACTGTAGATGACATTACTGGGTATACACAAAATCTCAAGGTGACATACAAAATCTCTTACATATAAAACCAATTAGTAAATCTAATAAATAAATGTATACAGATAACAAAATAAAATGTAACATGGAAAGTCCGGTGTATTTTCGTGTTCTAGCTGCAAACATCAAAATAACAAAATTCCAATTGCAAAAGAATTAAGACAAGCAAAATACTTAGCAATAAGATTTTTTAAAAGATGTGCAAGACTTGTACATTAAAAACTAGAGGGCTTCCCTGGTGGCACAATGGTTGAGAGTCTGCCTGCCTATGCAGGGGACACGGGTTCATGCCCCAGTCCGGGAGGATTCCACATGCCGCGGAGTGACTGGGGCTGTGAGCCATGGCCACTGAGCCTGCGCGTCTGGAGCCTGTGCTCCGCAACGGGAGAGGCCACAACTGTGAGAGGCCCGTGTACTGCCAAAAAAAAAAAAACAAACTAGAAAAAAGAATCTAAGAAAAATGAAAGAAGACACATAAATGAAGAGGTATACCATGTTCATATATTAGAAGATTCAAGATTATTAAGATGTCAGTTTCCCCTAACGTTATCTATAAATATTAATTCCCAGTCAAAATTCCAGCAGGCTTCTTTTTTCTCAGAAGTTGGCACGCTGATTCCAATTTAAATAAAATTGCAAAAGACCTAGACTATCCAAAGCAATTTTGAAAAAAAAAATGCATACTACCTGATATCAAGACGTACTGTAAAGCTTCAGTAATAAGGATAGTGTGGTATTGGTAAAAGGATACACATTACATCAATGATGAGAACAGAATATCAAGAAACAGACCCACATATAAATGGTCAAATGACAAATGTACAAAGGCAATTTGATGGAAAAAGGATAGCCTTTTCAACAAATGGTACTGGAATATTTGGAGGTGTATATGCAAAAACAAACAAACAAACAAAAAAAAACCATTGACTTCAACTCATGCCTCACCAATGGAGAGCCCAGAATAGAGAGCCCAGAAATAGACCTACATTTTACAAGTATTTAGTTTTTAACAAAGGTGACAAAGCAATTCAATAGAGATAGATAGGTCTTTTTAACAAATGATTCCAGAATAACTAGATATCCTTCTGGAAAAAAATGGACTTCAACCACTGCCTCACACCGAACATAAAAATCAGTTCAAAACTGATCAAATACACAAGTGTAAAAGATAAAACGTAAAGGTTTTAGAGGAAGACATAGAAGAAGAGATTTCGGAGTAGGCAAAAGTTTCTTAGTTTACAGAAAAAGATTGGCACAAAATAAAAAATAATAAATTCTATTTCCTCAAAGCTAAAAACTTCTGCTTATCATAAGATATCATTAAGGAAATGCTTAAGCAAGCTACAGATTGAGAGAAAACATTTCTAAATAGTGTATCTGACAAAGGACTGCTGGTATCCTGAATATAAAGAAGCTCTACAACCGATAACAAAAAGGCAAACAACTCATTTACTAATTGACAAAAGATTTGAATAGATACTTTACAAAATAAGACCTCTGTATGACCAAAAAGCCGATGAAAAAGCATTTAGCATCCTTCGGCATCAGAAAAATGCAAATTAAAACCACAATTAGATATCTCTACATACTTGCCCAAATGGTTACATTTAAAATGACTGGTAGCACCATATTTTGGCAAGATTGTGGAACAACTAGAATTCTCATACAATGTTAGCAGGAATATAAAATGGTACAATCACTTTGAAAAAATGTCTATCGGTTTCCTGTAAACATATATGTACTCTACCACCCAGTAATTCCATTACTTACACAAGAGATATGGAAATATTTGTACACAATAAGACTTGTACAATAACATTCATAGTAGCTTTATTCATAATAATTCCAAACTGGAAGCAGTCCAAGTGTTCATCAATAAGAGAGTGAATAATACATAGGTTATAGTCATGCAATGGAGTTATACTCATCAAAAAAAAAGGAATGGATTATGTACGCCCCCAACAGCATGTGTGAATCTCAAAGATGTTATTCTGAATGACAGAGTCTTATACAACAGAGTGCGTACTGTGAGATTCCACATATATGAAGTCCAAGAAGAGACAAAATCAATCCACTGTAGAAAATGACTAGAAAGAGTTGTTGCCTCTGGAGGGTAGGAGCAAAGACTGACTTGACAAGAGAACTTTCTGAGATGACGTTTATGTTCAGAATCTTTACAGGAATTTGAGCTACACAAGGATAACCATTTGTCAAAACTCATGTACACTCAACAGTTGCACATTTCATTGTATGTTAGTTTTATTTCAAAGAAAAAAAATCCTGTAAACAAATATTGAACTATAGCTGATGACATGAATGCTGAAATACTTAGGGGTGTGTACACTGATACTGCAATTTATTTTGAAATGCATCAAAAATTAGATAAATTAATGGAAGAATGGATAAGTTGATAGATATCTGATAAAATAAATATAAGTTGATATCTGATAAAGTAAATGTGGTAAAAATGTTAATGGTAGAAGCTGGATGGTAGATATATGGGTATTCACTGCAAAATTCTTTAAGCTTTGCTGTATGTTTGAAATCTTTCATAATCAAATGCTACAAACAGAAAAAGAAGGAGGAGGAGGAGATTGGGGGAGGGGAGGGGAAAGGAGAAGAAGAAGGAGACTCCCAACTCCAAAAACTTCTTAAGCTTGAACCCTGTAGGAGCCCTGGCTGTACCAGCCCCACCAGGGCTCTCCCTACAAAAGAAGTAGGGCTCAGCTGCCTTCCAAAGTCTGCTATAAAGTCAGACAAAAAGGTCTCTTCATTTCCAAGTCCCTTTTCCTTTGTAAAATGAGTTAGAATACAATGGTTTCCTCAAATGTTTAAGCATTCATTTATGCCTTCAAATTCATAAGAGGGATAGTAGTGGAAAAGCTGAGGAACAAACATATTTGGAGTTTGACAAATGCCTTTTTGTCAACAATAGGGGAGAAGCTAGAGCCTGCAGTATTGTGCGCTTTGACAGAACCAGCCAATTATAATTTTCAGAAGTAATAACCTGCAGTCATTAAAAAAATATCAGATGTACATGTAAAGTCGGAGTTTACCTGCAATCCCTCTATTAATGCTTCCAGACTGAACAATCCACTTCTGGCAGATAAAAGTCTTTGTAGAAGGATTCTCTGCAGTAGGGGATCTGAAGATGCTGACACGAGGGCTGCAGGTAGAAATGTAAGGAAGAAGGGAAATGCTGCACTGAGACAGAAGTTGAGAGCTAACGTGATTTAGGTCACCACAAAGTTGACTTCAAAGGCTAACTCAATCTTGCGTTGGTGTCGCTTTGGAGTCCACCATGTCCCAGGTTTTCCTGTTCAGCTCCATGCTGGGCAATTTGCTCATTTGGTTAAAGGCAGCCCAGTTAATGTACAGCTACATATTCCTCTAGATGTGTTTGCTAAAAGTCTTTCGTATTAAGACATAAACATATCATGAAAAGAGTTTTTGAGCAAGCTTCATGCCATTTTCTTGCTTCGAACACAATCCCTGGATATGGTAATAACAGTATTGGGAAATTCTACTTACTGTGAGTGCCTACTATATGTAGACACATGCTGAGTCCCATGCTATGCCTACAGTAACTCTTAGCATCAAAACACACCCTAAATGTCAGCTTCACACATAGGGAACCAAAGCTCAGAGTGGGTTAGTTCCTCGTGGTCCCCAGCTGGTAAGCAGTGGGGTCAATATCAGAGTTACTTCTGCTGGTCTGCAAAATCCATGTTCCTTCCATTTCATCCTCTTCGTGTATTCTATGACTGTTTTGCAGCCACACCATATCTCTGTCCATCAACTGCAGACTAGAGACTCAGGCAGTCTCACTGTTGAAAGAAGCACCAAGTAATTCACAGTTGTAGTATTGAGGGCCACCTCAGGCCAAAAGTAGGCCAGGTTTGTGCCCAGGAAGCCAACCCAAGAGACATGGCCTCCTCTGCTTACAGGGCAGAACTGAGACCTCCAAACCCCAGAAAATACAAGATGCATCTTGTACCTTGAAGGCCTGGAGTAAGAGCTGAAACAGGAGCTATCTATCTCTAATGGGCATATTCTGGGAGGCTCTTACGAGTGAAGTGAATCACTCCACAAAGCATTCCCCACTCATACTGCTCACAGTTCCATGGTTTGAATGTATAGTGAGATGCAGGTCAAGGTCATGGTTATTTGCAGGGCTGGATATTATCCCCAAGTCAGTCAGCCATTCATGCAAAGAATTTCACCAGGCACGTAGTCTAACTTAAACTGACTTAATCAACTAAATTTTCTCTGAGTTTCCTCCCGTCTATGAGAGGGAGGAGTTTTCAAATTCACTTCGAAATAATAGTCTTTAGAAATCAATTCCTCTCAATTATCTTAGCAAATTCCTAGAAACATATGCCATTTAAACAAGCTGCATCTAGTATATTATTGGAGACAAAGATGGTGGCATGCACCATATCCAGTGGAATAAATCCAGTTACAAATTCAGCTCTGCAAGACCAATATCATCCACATCTTACTATAAGGTAATTAAAATTCAGAGAATTTAACTTACCTAACTAAGGTGTGGCAGAATCCAGGTTCAAGCCCAGGGTTTACTCCAAGCCCAATGCTCTAACATACCATAAAGCTTTGCCTTTAAATGGGCAAACGCTGGAAATTTCAAACTCTTATTTAAAGGGCTTGCTTTTCATGACTTATATATAAGGCAAGTGATTACAGAAGGCCCATCCAGTATGGTAGTGGTTCTTAACTGTGGGGAGATTTTGCTTCCTAGGGGACATTTGCCAATGTCTGGAAACATTTTTGGTTATCACTACTGGGAAGGTGCTCCTGGCATCTAGTGGGAAAGAGCAGGGATGCTGCTAAACAGCCTGCACCACCCAGGCCAGGCTCCCACGATAAAGAATTATATGCGCTAAAACGACAAGAGTGCTCAGGGCGAGAAACCCTACGCTGTGGTATAGGGAGATGGGAAATGAAGAAGGGAAGGGTTGAGGAGGAACCCATCTGAATTAATATGTACAAAACTTGACTATAGATACTCTCTTTCCGTTCCATGCTATTTTTTTTTTAAACCCAGACTTGAAGACAATTATATACCACTGGTGTTACAAAGCATAAACAACGCAAACCAGCTATTCGACTTTTAGGTCCTGCAACGCAGGTTCTGCCTGGGGAAGGGCAGAGATGCAAAGTTTCCAAGTTGAAAACTCACATGGTCTTCCCAATTTGGAAGCTGTGAAGCCCGAGGGTGAACAGTGAGGGGAGAAGGCCCTGGCAAAGACTTACTTCCAGAGAGCTGAAAATCCAAATGTATATATACATATGCTACAGTTTTCCAAATGGTTGGAGTTGATGTTGTGATGGGTAAAACACAAGTTCACTTAAAAACACTACTAAGGGCTTCCCTGGTGGCGCGGTGGTTGAGAGTCCGCCTACTTATGCAGGGGACACGGGCTCGTGACCCGGTCCGGGAAGATCCCACATGCCACGGAGCGGCTAGGCCCGTGAGCCATGGCCGCTGAGGCTGGGCGTCTGGAGCCTGTGCTCCGCAACGGGAGAGGCCACAACAGTGAGAGGCCCGCATACCGCAAAAAAAACAAAACAAAACAAAACACTACTGAGTGCATTGGCATTGTTTATCTTTTTAGTCAGTGAATTAAATAAATTATTATGATAGCAGATCAGGGGTGATTGCTACTGACCTACAAGCATTTTGTAGAAGTATACCACCAGGGTAGTGCCTGAAATGTCACTGAACCCAATATGGAAACCATCACCAGTCCTGGAGAGATTGATAGCTGTGTCTGTCCTAGGAGAGAGAGAGCAGAGTTGATTTTAGTTAGTGGAGCATTTTTTTCTGATTAACTCTGATATCAAATTAGACTCTGGGACGATAACCAAGTCTGAGAATTCTAAATGGCTGGCTTTGCAGATTCTCAAAAGAACTCTGAGCCCAATCTGCAAGGTACAGAGCTAGGGCTGCACCCCATCTTGGCTGATAACCTCAACCCTGACCCCAGTCCACACATGCAGCATCTTCCCCCATTGAGAAATGGCCTTCCTAGCCATTCCCTGGCAGGAGGCTTCATTTCCTGGGAATAAATGTCCTGCCCTGCAACTACATGAAGGTGAGAATTTAATTTAGAGATAGAAGGAAAGAAAGGAACTAGATTTGGAAATAATAGCCTCACATAAATATCAGAGTAAAATCAATCAGGTGGTTTCATAACACCTGAAACTTAAATAATCCCACTTAGGAAATATTCTTAAAAATCTTGACAAATCGTCTGCCGTACATGAGAGTAGTTTGGAAACTCACAGCCAACCAGTGTGCTCTGACATCCGGCACACGGCTCAGGCCCTGTGTGTGTGGCCCCAGGTATGCCTCCTCCAGCACCTTGGGGGCCGTGTGGAATAGTGGACAGCTCGAGTCTACAGTCGACTTGGCCTGGATCAAATCCCAGCTCTGACTCAGACAAGTCAAGTGATCACAAACCTACCTAACTACACTGTCTCAGTTTTTCTCCAGTATAAAATGGGGCCAATAGATCTACCCACAGGATTTTTATGAAGGCAAAGAGACAATGTGTGTTTAACCGAGTGTCCTCAAGTCTTGAAGCAGGCAGGAGTCACCCTTCCCATTAACATAGAAAACATAGAAAAAAGAGTCAAAGTTCACCCACCCCACAGGGAGAGGGAAGTCAGGGCTACCTCCAGAACTTTAAGGATCCTGGGAACTGGTGGGGTGGACACATAGATTTTGCTGTCACTTCCTGCACCATATGCTTATTTCTGCTCCTTTCTGGGTCCTCCCTCTGGGTGAATTCCCAGTCATCCTGCCAGGTAGCCCACACCAGTGGCTGCTGTCCTGTCACTACCCAACTCCACCTCAGCCTGAAACAGCCCCCTTTTCCTTCATTCCCACAGCTCGGCTAATTCAAGGCTGGGTGTACAGCAGAGTCGACTAAGAGTTTGGAGCAGAGCTTCTCATGCTTAGCACTAGTGACATTTGGGACTGAATAGCTCTTTGTTGTGAGGCAGACCTGTGCCATGGAGAATGTTTAGTTGCATCTTTGGGTCATGACTCACCAGATGCCAGTAGCGCTCCCCCGCCCAGTCACGGCAACCCCAAATGTCTCCAGACGGCATTGCCAAATGCATGGAGGACAAAATCGCCTCCCCCTGAAAACCATTTCTTTGGAGGCAACAGTGGAGGGATGAGACTGTGGCATAAGGGAAAACTAACACAGGTTGATACTTAACAGTAGTATTTTCTACTATTAAGTAGTAGGGCTTTTCCCCCTGAGTCCCTGGATGCTTCTTCTGACCTCTTCCCCATCCCTCCTCCCGTGCAAGCCACACCCTCCATCTGTCTCTGCTCCAGCCTGTTGTAGAGTAATTTCACCCTTTCTTACTCTCTGCCCATTCTTACCTAGACAAGCCCATATTTCATGATCAGCAACCCCATCAAATTGTTTTCCTAAAAAAGAAAGCCCTTCTCCTCTTCAACAGAATTCTTGTGCAGTTGTGAGCAGCAGACCCAGGCTGCCTTTAACATAGCACTCCCATCCCCATCGACCAATGGAAACCGCCCAGCTCAGTGTGTGGCACAGAGCAGCCCTCTGTAGATGACGGCTGTCAACACCGTGACCGTTGGCATTGGATCTGACAGCGGTCATACATGTACACCAGCCTCTTCATTTATCCTACGGGGTGCCCTTTGAAGAGGGTCTGAGTCAGTTCTTCTTGACTCTGGAATTGGCTTGTGGTGGGCGGTTCATTAAAAGCAGGCTTTCTCCTTCCATCCCTGCATCACTGAGAGTCCCAGGGAAGCGGAGTTTCCAGTAACGACAATGTCTTCTGTTTAAGCCGGAAAGTAATATATTCTATAATATTCCTATTGAGGGTGTGTGTGTGAGAGAGAGAGAGAGAGGAGAGGGTGGCAGGGAGCCGTGGGTCGGAGGGCAGGGAGGTTTTAAGGGGAGCACAGGCTGCCAATTGAACAAGGAGAGGATTTAACACCCACTGCACCTCCAGAGGCTCGTTTCCCTCTTTTTCTGAAGCTCAGCTCAAGGGCACACTGCGGATGCTATGGCCGTGCGTCAAGGCCTCACCGTCCTTGCCTTATGGTTTCAGTTTCACGGGTTTAAGTGTCTCCCTTTGCCAATAACATTTCCCCTGCTGCTTATGTCCTTTCCATCTGACTTGTATCGATTGCTTCCTCCTGGTCCTGAAGTTATAAAAGCTGCAGTAGCTCGTGTCCCCCATCCTGGCCCTCGGCCTCAATAGCAGTCCTACCTTGGTAAATCAGACTTCAGTCCCAGGCCAGGTCCTCCACGTGGAGGCCTCTGACATCACACCTGCCTGGCCAGAGATCCTAAAATGGCAGAGCCGGAAGTGCAGAACCGAAGCATCTAACTCTCCCTGCTCATCTAACAGGTGAGGAAATAAAGCTCAAGAGAGACATAAGAACTTTCCCAGTACCGCCCAGTTCCACCCAGATAGTTAGTACAGAGCTAGGACTTGAACTCATGACTTTTTATGCCTGATTCACATTATAACAGTTTCCTCTTCATTCCATTTTGGAAGCAAAGATCCCTGTTTACTCTGGAATAATCTGGGGGCTGCCGTAATACACGCAGAGCTCTTAATTTGGTTGCGTATTCCAAGGGACTCTCGAGTGACATTTGGGGTCTTTAGGGGCTCGACCACGCTGGGGGTAACCCCAACGTGTCAGCAACTCCAGCCAAAGCTCTTTCTGCCAACACAACCACGTGTCTTCAGCTGCCAGATTCTTACAGAGAGTTTATTGCTGTTTCAATCGCTAGGACAGTCCATCTTGCTTTACAAGGAGAGGTGTGCTTCTGAAAAAATTGTACATCTGGTGAAAACTTGATTCATAAGTGCTCTGGGTCCAAAAATCTCCTTTTTAAAAATTCCCACTGAGGGGTAGCCAGGGTGGCAGCTTTTGCTGGAGGAGGTATCTGCAGTTAATACAGTAGGATTTTTTAATGAAATCCCATTTTCATTGACTTATAATTCCCAGGAAGCATTAATGAATGCCTCTTCATTTCTGATTGATCTTTAACGGATGGTAGCTTTTAACACTTTGGCCTTTTGGTTTCCTCTTCTCTTTCCCTAAAATAAGCAGTTTGTGATCTATCAGGGCACATTTAAATACCCAGGGAGGGAAGCTGCAGGGCAGGGGCTGTTATTAGATGGTTGCTATTTAAACATAATTTTGTGATGGTGCCAAACCCCTCTTTAAGCCTAAGACCTGTTATGTAATAAAAAGAATTGCCTTTTAATTGGCCTGTTGGTAACTGTGGATTGTTTTTTCTGCCTTCCTTGGGAGGCAGTGGGGTACACTGGAACAATACTCTGAGTCAATCCCGGTAATCAAGGTATGAAACGTTGCTGTTTATTTGCTTTGTCATTTAGGGTAAATCATTTAACAGCTCTGTCCCTCAATGTTCCCACCTGTAAAATGGGATTGTCGTGATGATCAAATGGCTATAGAGGCTCCCTGCTTCTTTTCTTCTTGTCCTTTCTTTTATTTCTCAAGGCAAGAAATGCTAAAAGTAACCAGCGTTGTTTAGGGATAGGGTGCTCCTAGACCATCTGCTGCCCTGTCCCCAGTTGAGACTTGTTGGCATCACCAGGTGACCCAGTGCTGGCCTTCAGGGTCAGTCACTGCCTCCCCTGGCAAGGTCCTTTCTCCATGTGAGTGTGTTCTGTACCCTTGCTGTGGGATCATTGCCGAAACATCTGCAGAACCCCAAACACAAGGGGTAGTTTCAAGGTGCCCCAGCCTTTGCACATACCATGCGCACCACCCAGAGCACCTTCCCACTTTGTCCATTCTGAAAACCACTTTCAGGAAAGACTGACTTCAGAAAAGTCTCAGCACAAGCACCACCTTACCTATGAAACCTTTTCTGACCAATGCCCTTTCACAGCCAACTTGACCTTTCCCCCAAGACTTATGAACAGGGGTCCAATCATGGGTTCCGTAAACCTCTACTGAGCTTTCTTGTGGGCACATCTGTCTCTTCAACTAGTTGGTTGAGCTCCTTATGCAGAATGACCTTGACTTATTCAACATGTTTCCCCAGTATCTAACATTGTGTCTGACACTAGGTGCTCAGTAAATGTTTGTGAATGACTGACTGACTGAATGAATGAATTAGTGTTAAGCTAAAGCTGATGGCCAAGCAGGGTATGCTGGATTGAATAGTGTCCCCCCAAACTCTAACCACCTAAAACCTGAGAATGTGGTCTTATTTGGAAATAGGATCTTTAGAGATAGAATCAAGTTAAAATTAGGTCATACTGGATTGGGATGGGACATCACCTAATAACCAGTGTCCTTATAAGAATAAGGAAATCTGAACAAAGATGCATGCACAGAGGGAAAGTGGCCATGTGAAGACTCAGGCAGAAGCCAAGAAATGCCAAGGAAGAGACAAGGGAAGATTCTTCCCTAGACCTTTCAGAGGGAGCACTGCCCTGCAGCCTACTTGATTTTGAATTTTCAGCCTCCAGAACTGTGAAGGAGTAAATTTCTGTTGTCATAAGGCACCAAGCTCATGACAATTTGTTAAAGCAGCCCTAGGCAACTAATACGTAGGGTCAAGATATGTCTCTAGACTATTGAAGAAATGGGTGGAAGGGTTTCTCCAGCCCAATGTCTTTTGATTGGGTAAAAATGCAGCTGGTATCCAAACCCAATACACCCAAGTTTTTCTAACATCTAAAGCACTGTTCTTTCCATAGCACACCCTACCTAGACTTCCTACAGCCAGTGAGAAGGTGGGAGGCTTCCAGAATACCTCTCATATTTGCAGTTCCTCCTTTTCCCTCACAGCTGGGGAGACAGCTAAGCTTCTGGGGTGCTTCTGCCTGGACCATATTCTGGTATCTTCATGGGTGATCTTGGGCATGTTACTTAATTTCCTTGGGACTTAAGTCCCTCATCTGCCCAATAGTTACCTCATGGGGATGTTGTGAGAATTAAATGAGTTATTACAAAGAAATCTCTTATTATGGAAGGTGATAAGGGCTCAATACATGTGATCATTAGTTCTGTAGCATCATCATCATTATGCTTTTTCTCAACTTCCAAGTCCAGGTCACCCCAATCTGTACCCTGGTGCACACACACACCATCCCAAGAACACCCAGCATTTTGACTTCCAACCTGCTTGATGCCCAACTCCAGGCAGAAGTTATAGTTTGAATAATGTGACATTGCCTACATAAAATTGTTTCCGACCTACAAAATATGGGACTTTCATATGATTTGATTTCATAGATGACAACTCTTTTTGTCCTTGAAATGGAGAGACATAAACAAAGGTACCTTGCTAGCCTTCCAGACGAGAAATTTTTAAATAATTAAAAAAAATTTTTTTAATCCAGCTGGAAAGAGTGATAGAACTGTATGCCCTTTACAGACTCCCCTGGCAAGGAGGGAGTGGGCCCCCCAGGGAATGGAGTCCCTCTGAGAGGAAATAGGTCCCAGAGCCCCTCTGTATGATGGGAGACAAGCCCAGGAGTGAGGACACTCCCTGTCCAGGTGGTCTAACATGAGATTTGGCCCAGAGCAATAGTTAGCACTTTGGCTTCTAAAGAACAAGGAGGAGGACAACTTGAAAGTCGTGAGACAAAGGGGATTTATGCTCAGAACCCCCGAGCGGTCCTCTTCTGCTCTCTAAGAAGGGCCGCAGTTGACACAGGGCAGGTGGGCAGGGCCGCCTTCTCCGGCTCCTAACTCAGCGCCTTTGAAGCGGGCTCAGATCTGCTCTTTCTCCCAGAAAGCCCCTGCTGCCTCCGTCCCCGTCCCCCCACCCCCCATGTTAGTATTTCCTTAGCACCCTGCCAGCAAGAAAAGCTATTTAAACAGCTCCTCCTGACACGGGCAAGTCTTCCCCTTCCATTTAGGAGTCTCTCTGCTTCTGACAATGGCATAGCTGGGTGTGGGGTCCTGCCCAGCTGGATCCCAAGATGCCTGGCCTCTGACCTTGCTCTGTCCAAGCCCTGCCAGCCCACGGTCTCCCATGTCTGCCAGCACTGAGGGAGGCGGGGAAGGGGCGGGGGGCTGCATGGGACTGTAGGATCAGACTGCCTAGAATTCCAGCAATCCCAGTCTCCTTGGCTTTGACTTTCCACATTGATGCAGAAGGAACCACCCCTGTATATGTTATTAAAGGACTCCGTTGACATCTACTCCATCAGCAAAACCCATTCTTCCCACTTTACTGCACTGAAAAGCAATCGATGTGCTCACAGAGGCATCATTATTCATTGATTCTTTGACTCTTTGGTGTATTCATCCGAAAGACTATAACTAATATGTATCAGACACCTACCCTAGAGAAGGCCCTATTTTGAGTTTGCTGCGGTCTCAGTGTCTTTTGCCATGGGAAGTACCAGTACATTAGGGTTGGATAGAATTGACAAGCACTGACCCAGGGATGGGGAATGTCTGCAATGGTGAGTCTTGGTGGCATGTGACTCTGCACCAGCGAAAAAGAGGAGCCCTGTCAAGTTAGGGCAACATGAAAGAACAGAGTATTTGTGTATCTGCGGGGGTGGGGATGGCAAAAAGGGAAGGAGCCAGCTAAGGTTACTGAAAATTGCTAAAATATTGTTCAGTCTCTGGTCCTGTTTGGCATCCATCAGCAATGCTGGAGTCTGGACCATGTAGTGGACTTTCGGACCCTGACCAGCCATAGTCTCATCTAAGTGAAATTAATGCCTGCACCCACTCAAGGGTCAGGTTAGGCAGCCATATGTTGTATCCCACGATCCCTTCCCCTAACACAGAGGATTGCTCCAGGGCGAGCACCTAACAATGGTGGTCCTTCCATACACCTGGCATGAATGAAAAAATAAGCTGAGACAATTAGAATTCTTTTTGTCCAACTGGGACACACAGAAAGATGGAGCACATCACAGCAGAAAGCAGGATGGAATGAAGTGTGGAAATATAGTCAGATTATCGATGAGCTTTGTGCAAGCCAAACGCATGAGGCCCCGGCAGTGATGAAGAAGCAAGGGAGAGTGAAAGGAGCAGATGCCCAGAGACGAGCCAGGGTTGGGGAGAAAAGGAGGAAGAAAAAAGGAGGGGCGAGGAGGGCAGGGAAGGAAAGAGGGGAAGAGGGGACAAGAGAGAGGTGGGGGGACGGGAGAAGGAAGGAAAGAGAAAGAGGACCATGCCGCAGCCCCATGAGAGGAGAAAGTGGGAAAGAGAGAGAGAGAGGAAGAGAGAGAGAGGCCTAAAGCTGTTTCCATCTATGATGTGCCTTCATTTCTTCCTCTAGTTCCCCGGGAGAAAACCACATAGCTTTACTAACTCCCTTTTCTGAGATTTCTGGTCCTTGCATCCAGAAAGCACCCACTAAAGCAGACTCTAGAAGATGAACATGCCATTCCCCCGGTGCTGGAAAATTACGGAATGTCGTAAGTCCTGGTGCCCAGTGCCTCTTCTGGAGTCCTCAGGGCCGGCTGCATTTCAGGGTGCAGATGTTTGCCGTCTTGAGGAAAAGAATCCGTGCATATACTGTATGTCCTCCAGCACCCTCAGCAGGGCCAAAGGTAGCACCTGTAATCAAACACATAAATATTCACACTACATGGATAACCTCGCCTCAGATAAGGTCACATTTTTGCAGCAAAGTGAGTTCACATCAGGTCAGGTTTTGCTGCTAATTAAGTTACGAAAGAAGTTTCCATTTCTGAGCTCTTTTGGAATTGCAAATAAGGAATTGTGAGCCTGTTGTATTTGCCAGGGAAATACCAAGCTCACTGTCTGGGACCTTTTTTAAAGCAAAACAAGGAGGCCCTGTGGATGCCCATTTGGGCCGTCAAGGTGATGGCTACACAGCAAGCAGCCAGAGGCCTTGGATTGTGGCCAACACCCCGCTGACAACACTGTCCTGGCTTGGAGAGCTCAGGGCTCTGGTGACTCACTGCCCGTCCATGTGCACTCATCTCCCTTGACCTTCCAGCAGAGCGATGCCTCTTCTCACAAGATTCAGCAAATCCAGCCCCCAGGGAACTGGTCAAGAGTCACTGGCCTTGTGCCAAAGGACCTCATTAAGCACTGCCTGCTGTGGGAGCTTGGGGCTTCCTGGAGCTGCCTCACCCTCCCTGGTTCCCAAGGCCATTGCTTTATTAGGTTTACTCACCTGTATGCATCTCCCAAGGGGGACAGGCCTCATGGGGCAAGTAGCTCTTTCCAGCTGGCTCTGTGGACTGAGGTCTACCTGGTTTGTTCTGATGGGGTACTGGCGCTTGAGCCAGTGGGGTCTTCAGATTCACCTCAATTCCCCAAACCTTAAATGAGCACTTCTATGAGAAAGGCCTGGTCTGAACACTTTGACAGCACCTGCTGTGTGCAAGGCCCTGGTCTACACACTTCAGGGAGCTCACAGATGAATAAGACCTAGTCACTGTTTTCAAGGCAAGGGAATAACCTTCCTGTGGCTTGCTAAGTGAGAGCTACTTTACATATGTTAACACACTGACACTCATGACTCTCCCGGGAGCTCTGTGGGCTCATCTGACATTCCAGGGCTGAAGCTGCTCCCCTCACCCCATATTAGCCTGTAGGTGTTGCTATTTGGTGCTTGATGAGAGTTTCAGGAAGCTTCTAGGAGTGGGATGGAGAGGAAGAACAAGCATGACTTAGACTGATGGTGAAACGGGCAGCTTCCAGCGGCTCAGCAGGGAGTCCAGCCCTGCCCCAGGGGCCAGAGTAAGGTCCAGAACCAAGGCTTAGCCTGCCTGGGGTGCACCCCACTGGGAGCCTTCAGTTTCCATGACAGTTGTTTTATCAAGAGCATTTATGAAGCTAAAGAAATTGGAGGAAAACAAAAAGCGAAAATGGATTAAGATACCTCCCACGTGCCAGGTACGCTCATATGCATATGCTCATCTCATTCAATTGCCCCTATAACCCTGACAATCATCATTACCCTCATTTCACAGGTGGGCATACACCAAAAGTCTCAGAACACACGAGTGCCTGAGACCGTGTCACTGAACCAAGGGCTGCGTGACTCAAGTCTACCACATCAGGATGCCATGTGGGCTGATGGGATTAAACAACAAATACAGGATAAACAAAAGGCAATATGTCCACACAATGGGATATCATTAGCCATAAAAAAGAATGAAGTACTGACACGTGCTACAGAACGGATGAACCTTGACAACGTTACGCTAAACGAAAGAAGCTAGTCACAAAGGGCCACATCCTGTATGATCCTATTTATATGAAATGTCCAGAAGAGGCAAATCTATGGAGACAGAGAGATCAGTGGTAGTCAGGAAGGGGGGATGGGGCAGAAATAGGGAGTTCCCGCTGAACGGGTATGGGGCTTCTCCTTGGGGTGATGAAAAAGTTCTGGAATTAGATAGCAGTGATGTTTATGCAACATCGTAAATGTACTTAATACCTGGTACTGTACACTTTAAAATGGTTAAAATAGCAAATGTTATGTGTATTTATTTTACCACAATAAAAAAATACAAAAATTTTAAAATATCATCCACTTTTACCTTGATAGCCCAGCAGGGATCTTGTCCCCACTTGCAGCGGGAGAAGCAGTCGCAGACATCCACAGAAGTTCCTCAATACTCTGTCCCTCTATCACTAGCCCTGCTCAAAGTTCTACTGAAGGCCTAGAATAACCCAACCCCAGTGAATGCGCAGTGGTAAAGGGAGTCTGTTCCTTTAAAAACTAACCATCCTTCACACACACAGAGTTCGTCCTACCCTCCTTGAATACATGGAAACATACACATATGAATACAGGAAAGAGATGCATATATACATATGAATACATGGAAACATATATGAATGGGGCAAACAGGAAAATCTCATTCATTTATACTAATTACCATGACAAGAACAGCTACAAACTGAGTGGTCTCTGTGTGCTAGGTCAGAGGCAAGGTGCTTTTGATTACATATACATTTTACAACAATTCAGCAAAGGTAGTATTGCCAACCCCATTTTACAGACTGGGAAACTGATCTCTCAGAGGTTAAGTGGTATGCCCGAGACTACACTGTTTCTATGTAGTACAGCAAGAATTCAAACACTTTATCCAACTTCAAGGTCTATGCATACCTAGGGGAAGAATTGTCTGAAATGGGGAAAATCCTGAATTATACGATATGAATAAATTACTGCCGGTTTTTTTTTTCCAAATACATTAACGAAAGCTGGCAAATGGAGTATTTCATGATTTTCCTAGATGTTAAGCATTACACAGAAATTGCATGCTAAGGTTTTGTCTGGAATGTGAGTTTCTGTGTGCTGATTTGTGGCATACATGTTCACCACTGGAAAAGAAAATATTTGCAAAGAAAAACCAAAATTCAACAATGCTAAATTAGTGGGTACAAATTAGTGGGGTCTTAGTAATGTGTTTCATCACTTTCCAGTCCCATCAAGGAGTGGTGCTGGGCTTACCCCTACACACATCCACCATCATCTTATGAGTGTCAGGGATCCTGCACCATTTTCCACTTGGGTAATGTGAGGGGGCAGTGATTCTACATGTCCTGGGCACTTGAGGATGGAGTAGTCCAGACGGGGCAGTTTGGATGGACTCAGCAAAGTCTTGGGAGCACGGGTGGTCTCCATCAGCTGGACCACTCAGTGGCCCCCTGCAGTTGCTGTTGTGGAGAGCCCTCAAGGGAGAGGGAACAACTTGAAGAACAGCTCCTCAGCCCAGATGCCACAGTGACCATCCAATCGGTGGGGAGTGAAGGAGAGACTGGCTTTATGTCTCAGTGGCTCTCAAGAGCCACGGGGCTCTTTCCACAATCTCCTCGCCCCTCCCCTCTCCAGTTCTCTGAGTGGGTGGAGAACATTAAGGTTAGTATCATCTACACCTGGTTCTGTTCTTCTCCACTATTATTATGGAGCACACGGTGCCTAGTCCCCTCACGATCTTCCAGTTTGATCCTCAAGAGCTTGTATTGGAAGTTTAAGTTATTTTTTCCCTATGGCTCCCATTTTAACCACCTAATTCTTCTTGAAGCAATGCAGATGCCCCCTGCGCAATGGTTTCCAAAGTGGGGTGAAGATGATTCATTTAGGTCTGAGAGAAAATTTGACTTCAATACATTTTTTCAAAAACTTTTAAAAATATGCTTTATTAGCTTTGAATATATATGGATGGATCATAGTGTATGTGCATATTTTATAAGTAAATACATATGTATATGTTCAACTAATAGGAGTGCACAATGAAAGAAAATTAATAAACTCCTGTTCTAGGTGATTCCAACGGGTCAATATATATGTAAAATAGGAAAATAAATGAAAAATAAAAGATAACTACTTCAAGATACTGTCTGCTTTCATTTGTTTTCACACATATGGCCCATAAAGACTAAACATTCTCTTATAGCAGAAATAAAGTACAGGTAGATATTAATCCACCTTAAAAAGTGCTCCTAGCCCAATGGTACCAATGGGTCCTGTGACCTGTAACAGGAGAGTAATACAGGAGTAAAGCAGGAATTGTGGCACAATACCTGATATGCAGGGATTTTCTTTTTCTTTTATTTTTTCTAACCAGCTCCTTCGATTCTATGCCTCTGTGAAGGATCTCACTTTAATGTGAAGTCAGTCTCAGGATTTATGGGTGTGGGTGTGTACAAACCCACATACAGCATCGGTAGGGGAGGAAGATGACCTTATGGGAGACATGCTTCTGGTCCATGGATTAATACACACCCTCACGCCTGGCTTTACTGGCCCAGAATGTCCCAGCAGTTGTAGAGCAAGGCTCCATGTGAACCCCAACCTTGGCTGTGGGTGTGAGCTGCTCACGGGCTGCCTCCTTCCCTCGGCCTCAGTGCTCACTG
This sequence comes from Monodon monoceros, assembly GCF_005190385.1. NCBI lineage: Eukaryota > Metazoa > Chordata > Mammalia > Artiodactyla > Monodontidae > Monodon > Monodon monoceros. Next base: position 39,314,403 of record NW_021703778.1, on the reverse strand, counting down.
AGATCACATTAAGACCTGGAAGCCTCTCATGGGGGAGAGAAGAATACACTTTTCTTATTGTACAGTCCATTTCATTCCCAGCTGCAGGATTAAATTTATTCCTTTCTGAAGTGTTGTCTGTGCGTATAAATCATTTAAGCTTATATGTTTTCGTTGCTGTGGCAACTGTGTGGCTAATTGAATTCCAAAGTGTCTTTCTCGATTTCAAAGCCATGAGAAAGAGCCAGAGGACTTCACGGTGGGAGTCAGAACAGAGGTAGAAGAGGTGGTGGAAGTGAAATGAAAACGACACATTCTCCAACTGTCTCCTGAGGTCCCAGAAAAATGCCACTCAGATGTGCCAAGCAAAGGTGCAGGAGACCTCCTCTGAAGAGAATGGTTAATGAATAGTTACCGGGGCTTCTCTGCAGAAGCGCCTGCATCTTCTGACTCCAAAGCTCCGGGGTCTCCCTCTTCTCATTCTCTCTGACCTGCTCGCTCTGCCAAGGACAGGGACTGAATCTTTTCATATTGAGGTTTACTAGCTGTTAGTAAACACCTGTCTGATGAAAGCTTCTTGATGGATGGTTGGATGGATAGATGGATGGATGGATGGATGGATAATTGGATGGATGGATGGATGGATAGATGGATGGATAATTGGATGGATGGATGGATTGGAAAAGAATTACCAGAGGCAATTTGAAAGGAAACTGGCATCTTTTAAGGGTCTATCCAATGCTAGGCACTGTGCTGGCATATGTCCATTACAAACTCAAAACAACCTTTGTAAAAGCAAGTGTGATTGTTCCTTTCACAGATAAGGAAACTTCAGACTTAAGTTTAAGGAACTTGTCTAGGGACCCTCTGGTTAAGTGGCAGATGTAAGATGTACCCAGGTGTCTAAAACTCCAAAGCCCATACATATTCTACACTTTCAACTATATTCTACTAGCTCCCCCAAGCAGAATAAATGGATCATATCCTCCTGTGCCCCCCCATATTAGCCCCACTACTCCTTCTCCTTTAATTTCTCTTTCTCTCACATTCTTTTGCTTTCTTTTCCTTCCTTCCTTTCCTTCCTTTCTTCCTTTTTCTTTCTCCCTTCTTCCCTCCATCTTTCTCTCTCTTGATTCTGTCTTTCTTAAACAACTTTATTCTTATTTGTCAATATGATATGTGCACACTATAAACATTTAAACAATATAGAAAAAAATTAAAGGATGCAAAAAATGTCACCGAATACCTCACCACCTAGAAATAACACTCCAACTAGATAAGCATCATTGTAAGCCATCATCTATACATATTCAGTAGGTAAATAACATTTTTAATACACTCTATCTTAGATACTTTCTATCTTAGATAAAATTATTGAGTTAATAGTTAACCTTTCCCCATTAGTATTTATTCATCATAAGAAACAATAATTACTGAAAACTTAATCTATGGTTGATACACAAATATGAAAAACATTAAAATGTTGGAGTCATTTTTATATTGCTTGTTTCACTTTCTATCATATTGACTAATACCCCACTAGGAGAAATGGAGAAATACTTGCAATGGTTTCTACCACCTTTTGTTACTTTACATTATGTTCTGTATTGCCAAGTATATATATATATATATATATATATATATATATATATATATATATGTGTGTGTGTGTGTGTGTATATATATATATATATATATATACATACATATATATGTGTATATATATACGTGTGTATATATATATTATATATATATACACTTGGTAATATATTACATTATACTCCAATATTTGCAATATATAAATATATTGCATTTTTACTAGGTGTTTCCTAACATGGGCAATTATGTTCAGACCTATTTATTCTGATCTAGACTGGGTGAGTTCTGTTTGACACTCCTCCCAGTTGAACTGAAGCCTTTATCCACCAGCAGGAGTTTGAGAGTTGAGTAATGTGTGTCATCAGTTTGCTGTAGCTGGAGAAAATCCAGGGAGGAAAGAGGGACTGCGCAGCAGGGAATGAGTTTTGAAGGACTCGGTGGGGTGCAAATGTACTTTGACAGACTATCTGGCTGATAGCCCAGCCATAACTGGACACCCAGGAGGTGTGGTTGGATCTCTCCCCAGACAGAGTGGAGCCCTGAGCCCTGGGGAGCTCTAATCGCCTTTCCTGCCTCTGTTGAAATGTTCACAAGTAACCAGGGGCTTCTACACACAAGGGTTTGCCCTTGACTTTCCAGCACTGGCTCAGCCACTTATCTGCAAATATCAGCTTTTTTTTTTTTTTTTTCAACTCACATTTTCTCCGGCTTTACTTCTAAGGGCCGAGGGAGGAAGAGGAACCATACCAAGTCCGCCAGAGTGTTTATATTTACAGCCAGTACTTTTTGAAGTTTATGTCGTGAGGTTACACACCAGTCCTTATCTGTTTCCTACTTAGTAAATTGTTTTCAGGTTCTTTCTCTGATCCTTTTTAATTATTGGGAGGGAGAGATTCTGTTCCTGTGCTTAACTCCACCATCTTTACAAAAAAACTCCTTCTTAGATTATTATTCCTTTAAGCGGCATAATGGCATTGAGTTTAGTAGGTCTGCAGGCCTTGGTCTGAAACCCAACTCTATGCTTTAAGACAGTGGTTCTCAACCAGGGCCAATTTTGTCCCCATGAAGGACATTTGACAATATCTTGGAATTTTGATTATCATGACTGGGGTTTTCTACTGGCATCTAGGTCAAGGATGCTGCTGAACACCCTTCAGGGTACAATCTGGCTCCAGCTCACATACACACGGGAAAGCCGCCCATAACAAAGAATTATCTGGCCCAAAGGGTCAACAGTGTAGATGTTGCAAAACCCTGCTTTAGTAGCTGAGTACATTTGAACAATTTTTTTAACCTCCCTAAACTTTATTAACTTTGTCTTTAAAATGAGCATAAGAGATTCAGTTTTCTTAGACTGATGATTCTGTTTTCTTATTTGGAAAATGGGAATAATAAGGTCCAGCTAAGCAACAAACAGATGAACCTTAAATGATAGCTTCTGCCCTTCCCTTGTCCCTCTCTATCACTCAGTTTTTGACAGCAGGACCAATTTTCACTTTTATAAAATGTATTCTAGTTTTGAAGCTCTGGGAGTTGTTATTAATCCTGGATCCATTAGTGGCTGCCAGTAACCTTCTTGTTGTGTAACAGTCAGAAAGAAATAGCCATGACCAGGCTGGGGAAACTGAGGAGAGATGGACTGAATTTGGGCAATACGTGGAGAAGTGTCTAACTCCTGGGGTTTTCTTTTATTGTTTGATTTAATGAACCTCAAAAGGGCTTGGCCTTGGGAGGCACAAATCAATAATGTAATTCCATGCTGTCAGGGGCTTTCCTGTCCACCTCGATAGAGAGAAAGTCTCCGGAAGAGCATCTAAGGCCAGTCAGAGAGGAAATGAGTTCTTAGAGGAGAGGAATATGGAGCCCTGATGGTGATGGTTATGATGGTCATGGTGGGGATGACAATGATAGTAATGATGGTGATGGCGGTGATGACAATGATAGTAATGATGGTGATGGCGGTGATGACAGTGATAATGATCCCACCATTCATGTAAGGCTTATTAAGGGCAAGACCAAGTACCAAGCACTTTGTGCATGTCCTCATATGACTCCATACTATAAGAACAGATCATAGTATGACTATGTGTCTTTTACATATGAGAAAACTGAGGCCCAAAGAAGTTAAATGACTTGGCCATGGTCCCCAGTTGATTAGTGGATGAAAAAAAACTTTGGGAGAATGAGAGGTATTTTTCCTTCCTCGCTGTTTGGGGGACAAACCTCACAGGTGGTACCAAACAGAAACAAAATTTGCTGAGCAGTTAGTCAGACAAAAGCTTGAATTTTGCCCTTGCCTAATACTTGTTTGTGCCATTTGCAAAGAAAATTAATCTTTCTGAGACAGCATCTCCAAGCCTCAGTTTCCTTATCTAGAAATATGAAGATAAAAATACATAATTCATAAGGAATAGTTATGATGGCTCAGTGAAGGTTTAGCGAGATGCCTATCTGGTGCATATTATGGGCTTAATGAAAGTTTAGCTTCCTTCTAGGGACCCAGGTGAGGGACCAGAACAGGGAAAGCTCAGGGTTGGAGCCCACACCAGCTCCGCTGAAGCTGGACTACAGGAGTTGGGCAGCCAGGGCTGACTGAGAGTAAAACTGAGGGAAGTTCCAGCTGTGAGTATAACACTGCAGGGAAAAAAACAAAACAAAACAAAAAAACAAGAAAAACCATGGTAGAAACTGGCCTCATTTCTCTGGAAAAAAAAAATGTAAAGTTCTTATGAAAGAGATGCAGCCTTGTTTTTTTAAAAAAAATTTTTTTCTCAAGGAAATTTGCTGATCCATTCTTTCTGGATGGAAAACCCTACATTTATAGAAGGAGAATAAACACTATTATAACTCTCCTTGGGTCTTTTAGCCAAACTTTGAAGTCTCCTGATTTAGTATGGGAATCTTCTTGGATATTTCAGAATGACTTCTCACCCCTACTCCTCTGATTATGCTTGAATGATGGGAACTTAAACATGTGGAGAGCATCAACTCAAGATGAGAGAGTCCAACTCTCTTCTCTCTGCATGAACCGAAGCCCCATCCAAAGGCTGGAGATTAGTGGTCATTTGGTTCTACCTGTGGATCCAGGCAGGATCTGGATTATCCTACCCTACCGGATTACTTTCAGGTGGTCAAACACCACTTTGACTCTGAGTTACTCTCTGTCATTTATTTCCACTTGTTTTGAATCACAAGAGACTTCTGTCATAGGTGACCATATCTCTAACATATACACGGGTATCTGTCGCAAGGCACAAGAGGTAACAGTAATGTCCTCTCACTTTAGGGTGTCAGGGTCCTAGCCTCACCCCGACAGACAGAACGAGGGGCTCAGAGCCTACCTCATCCCCCCAAAGGACAGAGTCCCTGATGAGTATACCATCAATAAATACCAGAGCAGATGTCATGAAATTCCGATCAGAAGAATTTATAATGTGAATTCAGGTATTATATAGTGAGAAATAGATAAACAGAAATTGTCGGTCAAACTCCTGGCAGCTGGGGCCGGCATCAGAGGCAGTAAATAAACTAACTCCATAAATCACGTTTATGATCAGCCCCATTGCGCATAACTCTACCAGTGGGGCTTTCCATTAAGTAGCAGGAGGCAGTGGCTTGTTGCGGCCCATAGAGATGGAAATGAGCAGAGGCAGTGTGTCCCTGGAACAGTGACCGAAGGGTGTCAGACTATGATTGAGACATTACCCTGCTTTCTAGGTCAATGTTTGCGTAAGGGCTTGGGAGAAGGGTTCTGGCTTTCCACCTGGAGTAATATCCAGGAGAAGGTCAAGGCATCCACGGAATTCTGGTTTGGTAGATCTCAAAGCCCTAGACCTCTCCATCCACAGCACAAGGGCAAAAGGAGTGAGAAGTTGGCTGTATACTAAGAGAAGCTGGGGAAGTCTCTTTATCAAAAACTCTTCTGTTAGTCATCATCCAAGTCATAACTGAAATCCTGTCCTCTGTTGTACTCTCTGAATCTTCTTATAGCCTTGATATTAGTAACCCAGACGTTCTTCTATTCACTGTGGAATCCAGAGTGTGGGATAAAGAGGCGTATGGTCTGGGGAGAGAGTCTTAAATCTCCTTTACATCTTCAGGCTTTGGCACATTATAGTACCTCTAATAGAAGACTGCTCCTAAATTTATTACATCAATAAATGAATGAAAGACTATCCTGAAAGTGATATATTCTAAACTGCTTTTTCCCCATTGTTTTTGTTTATTTGTTTGCTACTTGATTACAACCCTCCATTGTGGTCTTGGACAGCAGCTTCAATCCATGTGATAGGAAGGATAGGATGGTGATTAAGACGACGTGTACTAAACCCAACTGCTGGTTTCAAACCCTACCTCTGCCTCTAGTAACTGGGCAGCCTTGGACAAGTTATCTAAACCTCTGAGGCTTGATTAGCACATCTATACAATAGAAATATTAACATATGTCCTAGTTAAAAGAATTAACTCATTCAGGGCTCTTGCAGACAGCTTGCTGGGCAAATAGTGACATATGGCTTAAATATGAATGCCCATGACCATGTCTTGGCACCTTTTCTCTTCCACGGCCTCTCTCCCTTATAGTTGAGTATTTGTCTGCTAAGACTACTTGAGCTACTACTTAAGAATGTTTTCAAGAGTCTGAGGAGAAAGGACTATGATTAAGACACTCATAGAGATTGGCTGATTTAATACAAGTACTGTGCTTTCCTCTAAGGCATGGGTATCTGGCCATGATCTGTAGTCAGAAGATGGCCTTATCCAGTGACTCTCCCACGTTATACCATCCAGATTTCCCTTATAAGACCCAAACTCCCAGAGAACTTTCCAAAGAAGCTGCTCTTCTCTACTTAACTGCTTTAAAGCCATTCCCTGGCCCTTGCAGCTCATCAGCAAGTGGCAAGCAGGGCAGTAACTAGACCCTCTGCTGAGCCCTACACTGACGATTTGAATAGTTGAGAACATTGCAAACCTTGGAAATGGGGAGAAAAGAGGGGCTAAAATAGAACATCTCCCTAGTTAATAGCTAAGTAACATTGAGCATCCCAACAGGAACAAGGAATAGTGCATGGCTCAGGGCAAGGTGCCCCTCCATGCACTGAAACATTAGAGGAATAGGTTCTGAGAAGCTCAAGTAGAATTCCTGGGAGCTCCCTCATATGTATGTTCATGACCCATGCCAAAAAATTACCCCCTCACCTAGGACATCAGGTCTGATAAATCTACCTTGTGTCTAATGAGTACCTTCCTGGCATGTCTGTGATCGATGCCATGATAGGCAGTCTCCAGGTTCAGGTTCAGGGATGGCCAGCTGCTATTTCTGAAGTTTCCCTGTTAGACCACTGCTTCTTTGTGTCACCACTGGAGTGACGGTTTTTTAGGGGCATGTTGTCTTTATAAGACAAGAGTATCGACCATGCCTTCAGGCATTGGAAGATGCTATCAATAGTTTGTCTCAGTTTTTGTTTACCTGAGAACCCTGGCTTCGGGCAAGTAGTTGAATGAGATTATTAATCAAGAACCTTCCAGACTTAGAAGTCTGTAACCTTATCCAATCCTTGAACTGTCTTTCAAAATAAATGCCAAATAATGGGTCAGAAGGATGTGAGGATGCTCTGAAGTGCAAGTGCAAGACCCCAGGGCCTCCCTGGACTTTGTGTGCAGTAGGAAGTAGTCCCCTGCAGAAGGGTGAGGGTGGGGTTTTCATGTATGTGGCGTGGGACCCGCTGTCTCTCCCTGCATTTCCATGATTTGCCATCACTGGACTAGGCAATAAATAGGCCAAGCCACCAGGCCTGGACTTCAGAGAGCATTTAAAAATCCTACTTTGAGAAACATTACTTTTGTCTTCAGGCAGCCCAGGAAGACACTAATGTAAAGGCAGCCACATGCTGGGGAAGAGAGAGATTTACTCATAACTTCCATGTTGTCAAGTGGTTCAGAATTCTGGATCCTGAGAATTTTCACATGTGAGGCTCATGAGGCACAGTGGTAGCACTTTGAATTCAGTACAAATGATCTGGGCCTTGGAGAATGAGAAATCCAGTTCAACGCAACAAATGTCTACTAAGTACGTACTATATACATATCACTGTACAGAGAACATTAGCCCTTGTCTGGAAAGACTTAATGCATGTTCCACTTACTCATCAAAAAGAGTTTATACACTGAGGACTTTTGTCCCATGCCTGCAAGGGGCCTAATTATGAACTTGCAATTTTTTTTTTAACTCTAATGGCATTTTAGTTTATATATATATATATATATATATATATATATTTTATTTTTGGCTGTTCTGCGTGGCATGCTGGATCTTAGTTCCCTGACCAGAAATTGAACCCATGCCCCCTGTAGTGGAAGTGCTGGAGTCTCAGCCACTGGACCGCCAGGGAAGTCCCATGAACTTGTAGTTTTATGTGGCCGGGAGGCAAGGGCCAGGTGAAAAATGTAATTTATTACAAGGGACAATTGAAGAACAAAAGTCTTTTGCCCTTTAGGTATGCTAACTTCCTTCACTGCGATAGAACCTTCAAAAAGCCTATTTGGGTTTCTTCCCACTCAGAGCTTTACGAATTACACACGTTTTTTTTAAGGCAGTGTGAACAGGTATTCTAGTGATAACAACGTGTTTGATATATGGAGATGAGGAAGATATTTCCATTACTGTCTGAAACCCAAACATGGTGTTGTAACTTAATCCTTAGCTACAGTCTTTGAAGGGAGATGCGCTTAGAGGAAGGAGACAAGCTAACCGCATGGTACGGACAAGCCGCTGGTCTAGAAAGGGCTGGGGCACGCACGACCTGGAGCTCTTGATTTTCCTGAATGAAATTTCTCTTTTAATACTGTGTGACATTACATGGTAATGTCTAAACCCTTATACCAATGGTTCTCAACCAGGGCAATTTTGTACACTCCCCGTCCCCAGGGGACATTTGGCTATGTTTGGAGACATTTCTGGTAGACATACCTGGGAGGGGGACAGAGGAGGAGTACTAATGCTCTAATGAAAATGCTGGTAAACATCAGAAAATGCACATGACAAACCCCACAACCAAGAATTCTGTGGTCCAAAATGTCAATAGGGACGAGGCGGGGAACCCTGCCTTAAAGCTTAAAGGTGTACTCTGGTGAACCCTCATGAGTGACATTACAGCCTGTGCCTCCCTGTCCCTCCCCGACAATCCACTGATGTTTTTGAAATAAATTAATGGACATAAGTCTTCCTCATTAAAGGAAACACATTATATATTGTAACGAAGAAAAAAGGAAAGAAAGGGAAATTGGGAAGTAGAGAGAGAGAGAGGGAGGGAGGGGAAGGAGAGAGAAAGAGAGACTAGAAACGAGATTTAATGTAATTATGCCAAAGAATCATAAAATCTTTGGGGTAAAAAAAAATCCGAGGGAATATATTTTATCCCATCTTAGGAACTAAAATTATCGTAACTAAGAAGTTGAGTAACAACATATGTGGAATGACAGGACATCATGACATAGAGCTGGAGGTCGTCAATCCTTTCCTTGTGCCCTGCCTCAAATTATAAATATATGTACGTCCTTCTTGAAACATTCATCTCAACCCAATAACCAACTTAGGGTCTACCTTAAGCATTGTGCAAGCTATTTGACCTTCAGCAAAACAGGGTCCCAGCTCTCAAGATGATACTGAATCCCACAATCTTTGCACACATTTGGACTTTCCCAAACTTCAACCTACCTTTAAATTCAACACACTTCCCTACTGAATAATGAATACAAATAAAACAAGGACATTGATGTTTTATACTTTATTTGAGAAGATACCCTACATAAACTATGTCAGGAGGATACAGGTCTACACACGATTTCATCAGTCAATAAATGGAGTTGTTAACATAACACAGAAGATATGATAGCATGAGGAAGACAGAAGTATGACCAAGGAGTATTTACAACTCTCACATATGCTATATTTATATTGGAGATGGATATATACATATATACATGTACATGTGCATATACATACATATGTCCATACATACACACACATATATACATATATATGTATAAAATGTTTTTAAGCAAAAACCAAGAAAAGAGTTTGCCTTCTTGGAGTAATTAACCATTTGAAAGTGAAGAATGGTTGGTTTCCATTAGTGTCATGGTGTTAAACCTCCGTCCCCACATTGAACTCCAACACTGATAGATTCCAATGAAGACACGTTGCCTTGGGATGGAAGCGTGAGGGTGAAGAACGGGGTGATGGGTACAGGGCCAAGAGTGAAAGACATGCACAATGGGAGAATGACCTTTGGTGATACCATTAAATCATCCTTTTGTATTAAACATAAATTATTAATACAATTTAAAAAAATAATTTTCTGTTTTCTTTTGAGGTTAGGGAGGAAGGAAGGGTGGGCTGGGGAATACAGAAAGGGAGGGCACTTGCCTTTTCAACACATCCCTTAATATTAACTGAGAATACATCCCCCTACTCTGGGGCCATCTTACCAAATTTAGAATCTGTTTTTGTGGATTTTTTTTTTTTTGCATAAAACACACCTTTACATAAGAACTTTACTTAGATGATAAGCCTCTCCTCCAAAGGCAAATAAAATACAATCATCACTTTAACTAAACTGACTCTCCAAGACTTGCCAGGATGCAGATAAACTTAGCATGGCCAATGGATGTATTTGTTAGAAAGGAAAAGAATGGAAGAAATAGTACCTCAAGGAAGGGGCACTATGAGTAAAACCCAGTTTCACTAAAACCTCAGCCACCCATTTTAAGTCAACGACTTTGGGATCCAAATGATGAGAAGCAAGAATGATCAGCAATTTCCAGTGGCCTGGGAAAAAAAAGAAACAAGCATTGTGGAGGAATATTTTTAAGTCATAAAATAGACCTGAGGAACAATCAATTGAGATTAAAATAAATGATGTAAAATCCAGTTGAGCACACCTCAACTCGGCTGCTGCCAAGGTCTCCACCAATGAATGGTGAGTTGGCAATGTTATATCCTTCATTAAACTTTTCCCAAGCCACGCTACATAGTTTCTTTTCTAAACTCTGTAAGATTAACTTGGCCTCAGAACAAGTGCCTAGATGGATCATATGTCCACATGCCATAGACACCATTGCTCAGCAGTTGCCATAATCCATCGAACACTTCAGATGGCTACTATCTTTACACAAACATTGGGAAACACACACAAACCCACGGAATCAGACAAGATATAATCACTTTACATATATTTAATACAGAAAGCTTAGGGAGGGGGTGGAAATCAGTTACAAGAGCACCTAAACTTCATTTGCAAAATTCCTTCAACTAGTGCACTGAAGTAGGTACCAGCTGATTTTCCAGATATTGAAAGTTTGCTGCCCAACCTCAGCCTAAAGATAAAGGGACATGTAATGTCCAGTAGGAAACAAATCAGTGTACATCATTTACACGCAATAAATCCTTCATTTCCCTTGAAATAAGATATGTAAAGTAGCACTTAGTTTAATACAAGTTTTGTTCTGCTTCAGACCTAGCTGTAAAAAGCCATTCATGCAAAAAATTACCTCCAGTTTTAGCTGGATATTTAAAGGACACTTCTACTGAAAACAAGTCCCTTTCACATAGGGAAGGGGAGCAAATCCCACTCTGGACAGCCAGTGTCGGCTGAGGGTGGAAAATACAAGACTTTGGTGTTTGTAGGGCATTTGCCTTAAGAACCCAGAAGTAGCACTGAGCTCGCCTCTAAGGAGGCAGAGGGCTAGAAGTGCCCTTGGAAATTTTAGGAATTTTGCAGAAAAAGTACTGAGAAACTCTATAGGATTTTTTTCTCTGGCCTGTTCTCTCCTGAGGCTGCCCTGGGCATACCTCCATTTGTAAAGATGACTACTTCTGTATCTCCATCTCAGACCACCTTCCTCCCTGACCAATGGATCATTTGTTTCCTACCAGTCAATCTACAACTCCTTCCTCTCTGTTTTAAGGGAAAAGAATCTGTTTTATTAAACTCTATTACAGCGGTTGGTCATTCATGTGCATATTCTTTCTAAACTAGGGTTGCTCTTTGATTTCAATATAAAACAAAGCTCCTCTATTCTAAAGGACTCCAGTAGAGAATTTTTGACCCTGCTCTCCCACCATCCTCACATAAATAGTCAAGAGAAACTCTTGCCATGGCCTTTTTTGCATAGCAAATGTGAGCACTGGAATGGGATGCCCTCAAGAAGACAAGGAATGCAGGGAAAGGATAGATTTTTTTCCCCAGACCCATTCCAAAGTTCAAACTCACAGCTCCATTGAACTCGCTCCTCTGAGATCTGGCTCTGGTTCTACCACCTCACTTAACCTCAGAAAAAATCCTTTATAGTTTTACACTACTAAGTGTTATGAATCATGCTAAGCAACACTGAAGAGAGGGGGAGAAAGTGGAGGAGAGAGTATGGTGGAGTGTTCAAAGCCTTGGACTGGATGGTTCAGAGGCAAGTGAAGTGGAATTTATCTAACATCTGTGAAATAGAAGACAGTATTTAAGGTGAAATCCTCAGTGACTCTCTTGCCTTCCCAGTACAGTGTCCATCCTGACATGAGTGAGGCAAATGCTGCCAATCAGTTAAGAGAAAGCAATGTTGTCTCTACAATGACATCTGTGTATGATTGTGCTGTATGACAACTGTCTCATCACAAAGCAAAGAGACAAAATGTGCTTCTGCTATGCATTTTCTCAGCGCAACCCTTCAGTCTAGCCTGACGGAGGCCTTAAGGAGCCATTTGCATTTTTACTATGATTGTTTAAGGCTAAGTTAGCTGCTGAACAGCATTCAGGATTGAAGGTGGCTGCTGTCATTCAAAGCTGTGCCCCACCCTGAGTCTTCAAAATGCTAACAACAGCATCACTGGGCCCTTTTCTGTCCCCAGAGCTCATAGCTCCTGCTCAACTCGTGTGAAATACTGCCTCCAAATGCACATGGAGTAAAACATAGACTTGTACTTTGTGGGAAATGTGCAGACATTTTTTTTTTCAAAGTGATTGCCAATAAGCTATCCTCCATTTGGGAGTTCACAAGTCCATGGTGCCTTGCGAAGACTTATTGCAGTGGGTCCCTGTGCCAAAGTGTGTCCTCCACTGATGTCTAAGTGTCTTTCTTTCCACTGCTTTGAGCCAAAAGACCTGGGCACGTTAGCCCAACACCCATTATTTGTTAGCAGATTGAGAACGTGACACAAACAAGCTTGGAAATTAATAAAAGGTGTAGGCACCTGAACTTAAGAATAAAGTCTTCCAGCTTGAGGTCCCAAAGGATGGAAGTAAAAGAAAAGCCCCACCCTTTCTTGACTGGCAGGTCAATCAGGCTAGCAGTCATTGGTTCAATTGAAGGTGTTTGCTGTCTCTGGTGCTGAAAACAGATACCCCCAAAATCACTGACGGATGGGAGAAGTGAGAAACTCTGCCTATCAAACTGAAAACTCTTTCAACAGAGGCTGACTTTGGGTGACAGCACTCAAAACGTGTTTTAAAAGTCTCTTTTCTTATGCCATTCCAAATGAAAGCAGCCCTAAAGTGACCCTAGTTTTCCTGTAGGACAGAGTTAATGCATTGTCATAATACCAATGGGGTAGCTCATCCAAACCGCCTCCCCATTCAGGACCTATTGGCATATTCTCTCATATGAGTCAAGGACTCCAAACTCTTAGAAAAGAAGCCTATAAGTGGATGCAGCATTGAGGTCTACAGAAACTGCTTACTGACTGATTCCTTTTCCTGATACCTTTGCAGACATAGGATTGATGTGGCTTGCTAGGACTAAATGTTTCTGAAAGAAGTATTTGGGTAAAAATTTACCATATACTGAATGAAACATGGGCCTCTGAATGCCTCTTCACCCCTAATTTCATGGTCACATTCTGAGAAACTGAGCAGAACTTTTACTATGCTCAAGAGAAAATCTAAACTTGTAAACAACTACTTCCTAATGTTCCCAGCTCCACTCCCAGCCAACACACACACACACACACACACACACACACACACACACACACAGAGGAAATCTCAGAAAGTAAAACCTACTTGAGAAACGAATGTGATTCTTCCCTTAACAGTACATGAATCTTTGCCAGAGAGAGCAGGGCTACTGTTTTCTCTCAAATTCAAACAGAGAATTTCTTGTCCCAACTTGCTTTCTTTTCATTTTATTTTGACATACCCTTGAACTCATCTGCCTTGGCCCACATACATGACCAAGAAAAGTCCTTGATTCTGTAGGGTAACAAAAGATTAACATGGGTCGTTTTGGGCTGCTTCCAACTGCAATGGGCTTGGGGGAGCCTTTGCTGTAGACATGAACTATAATCAATCTTTTCCAGCCTTGGAAAGGAAATAGCCCAATGGCCTCAAGAAAGGCTAAATTCTCAGAGAGAGGGAAGAAAAAAAGCATTAAAACAAGTTCTTGTTGCTCCTGTTAATATATTAAATCAAATTTTCCATATCCGGTGAGTTATTTCTCACATGATACCTCTGAAATCCTTAAATAATCAAGTCTTGTCCCTAAGAAGTTACATAGGGAAATGGCTTGTTCAAGGAAGGCCTTAAACAGTGCTGTGAGGGCGGTCATCTCCTTGGGATTATCAGAATGAATTATGGAACATCCCCCTGAACCAGCTTGACTTCTCCAATCTCACATCATAATTTAAAATCCTAGTCATAACCCAGTTTGGACTCTCATTTCAAAGAAAGCTAGAATGCTTTCTGTCTGCTGGACAGCTGCAGGGGGAAAATCACTGGGACAGAGTTTCAGAGCAAAAGTGTTGCTTTTCTATCTAAGAAAAACAAAAATTGAGCCCCAGGTAAAAAGCGAAAAGGGAAGCTGAGATAGTCTGAACTTGAGCAAAAGATTTGTGAATTTCTTAGGATTTCAGTTAGTGTTATTCTGATTTCTCTCTGGAGTAAGAAATTAAAAAAAAAAAAGGAAGCATGCACAGCATTTACTCAGTTGCATCACACCTGATCATTTCTTGGAGATCTGAAGGAAATCACATTTGAAAGATTCAACAGACCAACTAGTCACCACTGCAAATAGTGGCTGGTGTCACAAACAGCTGGGATTCTTTTAAGGGGCTGTAAATGACATCACTGTTGTAACCTTGGCTATCTGGCCTCAGGATGTATTGTCAGGGGTTTCATTTCCAATCAGATGTGTTTCTCGTGGGAATCTCAATCACACCTATTTGTTAGTGCTCAAGGCTACTGCAAATGTGATTTGGCATTTGGTCTTCACTCCAGCGGTTATTTTTTTCCATCCTAAGTTTATTTCCCCATATACAAAATGCTGGCCCCATAATACACGTGATACTGCTTCAGGATCATTATCGCTTTGGTTGCTTTCCTTCAAGATTGGTTTCTCTAGCCAATTTATCAAGGAAGCTTCATAGAGTCCTACTTAAAAAAAAAAATTACATTTAAATCTACAGAAACTCATGAAAGCAACAATGGATAATAGGAGTTAAACACAGCAGGAGATGCCATTTTGCTACAAAACATTCAGGATTCCAGGCCTGAAAACAAAATCTACCATCATTGCCTTTTCAGTGACAGAGCCAAATGGGTAAAACATCTTCTTTCCACTTTGATTTTTGTAAAGGCATTTCTGGCCCTCCGTGCTCGATGGCCATTCAAAGAGGAAAATGCCAATGACAAAAATCTAGAGGGGGCACGTAAGGGATGGTGGATGGATGGTAAGCGTTCAGAGTTTCAAGAGCTTTCAAAGGAGAGCTGCAAGAGATGAACTGAACACAAGATGAAAGTGGGGCCGACTTCAGGGAGGGGACGTTTGCAAACTTGTTCTAGGTGAGACCTGGAGAAGCTATCCTTCACTCAGAACTGATCTGAACAACAGATGAGACATAGATTGATCTGCCCCATCACTGCCAACAGAGAAGGCCCCAGGTCTGCAAGTTGCTGCCCGCTGCCCACTGTAGACTAAGGACGCTTGCACATTGGCCCAGAGAACTGAAGTGACTTGGGCACAGTCACTCAAGCGACACCCAGTGAAGCCAGCTGACTTCCTGCCCGGTGCTCTGTTCTTGTCCTCTGGGACGTTGAACTTTCCCAAGGAAAGTCTAACCCTTCCCCTTCATGTTCCCATTCTATTTGAATGTTTGTGTTTGATATCTCATTGTTTCAGCCCCAAGATAGGTTCAGTAATCTGCTTGAACCAACTTACATTTATATTTATACTTAATATGTACTACAGGTCCCAAATCAGTGCTTGTCCCCCACCCCGAAAAATTAATTAAGTAAAATCTGCATCAAGGTTCAGTTTGGTTTTGTGTTTCTGAGAAAACAAGTCCAGCCTTTAAATATGAAGGCTCTGAAAACTCAGGATTTAGTTGCCCTTGAAAAGGCCCTAATTTCATAAATGATCAAAAAGTGCAAAAAGTTAGAAAGTCAAAGACTGTGTGCTGATCAGAAAAGGTGAGCCATAGTAAGCTCTAGAAACCACAGGCTTGGTGCACACTTGTCGGCACATCCATATGCATGGAGGTTGGTGGGAGAAACACAAATGGGGCACACTGCTTCTTGGACCTTTTGGGACCTTCGGGGAGTGTAGAGGCATTTGTGTGTGTATGTGTGTGCATGCAAACAAGTATAATCTAAGTAATAAAATAGAAAGATGAATGTAGTTTGTCCTACGTGAGCTTGAGCACCCAGAACAAAATACCACACTGATAACTGCTTTTAAGTAAAGTTATCAGGTTTGCCTCTTTATGGCTGTGACATCACTTGGCCCAGAAATCCATTTTTCCAGTCAATAAACACAATGTCCTTGACCGGCAACTTTCATTTCTCCTGAAGGAATATCTAAGAGAATACAAGGAGATTCTTGTTACTCATATTAAAGACAAGAGGCAAAGTAGGAAAAACAATTTCAGGGAGAAACAGACATCAGTAAAACCCCAGGGAAATTTGTGGTGGATGCATCTAAGCTAAAGGACTTTTCTCAGGACTTTTTGATGGGATGAATGGCCCCAGTTTGTAGAGAAGCTGTGATTTCAGCTTTGAGGTTTCTGCCAGCCGCTGCACCTCTGTGTGGTTCCATAGCGTGAATTAGAAGGGGTCTGGGTCATTCTGGAGCCCACCACCCCATAAGGAGAGAGCTGGCAAGCTGGAGCTTAGGGGACAGTTGCATTCTTTGTAACAACCAGGAGAAAAAGGAGCTGGGCTGTCTCTTTTGTTAGGACCATAGGAAACTTCTACTCAGACATAGGGCAAGCCCTTTGTCCATCAGAACCCACTGTCCCCACCTGACCACCGGGCTGCAGTCAGGACCTGTTACATCTGAACCTGGAAATGCTGGAGGACCGGAGAGCCCAGAGCAGGGCTCACGGACACGGGGCACACTAATTCTTTATAAACCATTTCACTTTGTGCAGCATAAAGGTACACGGCAAAGCTGTTTGTCATCAGTAGAGTGGCTTTCGTGCCTTGATTTGTAGTCCCCTCGGGGGAAAACCAATACGATGACAACCACGTCACTCTGAGCACAAAGCCTGGTTCAGCACCGTGGTCAGAGAGAGGTCAAAACTCCTTCTCCTGGGGTCAGAGCCCAGATGGAGAGAAGAGTGGGTGCGGAGTGAAGGCAGGGGGTGTGGCTGATGGGATTCCAGATGCGATTTGCAGAGATCCACCGCATGCATCTCAATGAGCTCTGCAGTAAACTTCACTGCACAAAGGTTAATCTAGATGTCAACGTTGTCTGACAGCACTGAAATTACTCCAGGGCAGGGCTCCTTCAGAAGTCTTAATATAACAGTCACCTCCATCCTGCCTGCAGGAAATGAAAGTTTCCTGCTTTGTGTGCCGAATCATTCAGCGCCAATTTTCTCCGTTTGAAGTCCAACTGTTTGTGGTCCCGGGATTCACCTCGTATTAAGACCTTCATGAAGTTTAAGAAACTGGATTGTCAGTCCTATGGAAGCAGGAGGATAGGAGTCGAAAGAAAAAGAAAAAAAGGACAGAAATGAAAGACAAGCTTCTTTACTGAGATTTACTTCTCTACTGTGGAAAGCAGTCATCAAATCATCTGGACCAGGTTTATTTATTCACTCCGAACGTGAGCTCAGAGGCACCAGGTAATGTCGGGAAGCTGTTAAATGGAGATGGAACATAAACTCTTCTCCAAGAGAAAACAAAAGATGTCAGGAAGCTATTCATTTGAGTATGTCCTACCTGTTAACATATTACAAAATTTGTTTTTAGGACTCCTGTGTACTCTTCTTTTTTTTTTTTTTTTTTTTGCGGTACGCAGGCCTCTCACTGCTGTGGCCTCTCCCGTTGCGGAGCACAGGCTCCGGATGCGCAGGCCCAGTGGCCATGGCTCACGGGCCCAGCCGCTCCGCGGCATGTGGGATCTTCCCAGACCAGGGCACCAACCCGTGTCCCCTGCATCGGCAGGCGGACTCTCAACCACTCCGCCACCAGGGAAGCCCCCATGTACTCTTCTTAAATGAAGGAAAAGCTACCAGACTTAGCTTAGGCCCTCATATTTCTCACTGGGCTTTAGAGATGTTGCATCCATAAGAATGTCAGAGTAGACCATGGTTAGTGGCTGTCCAGGCTCTCAGTCTACCTTTGGACATTCAGGAAGGATATAAATTCGTCACAGTATAAAGTGAGAAGAAACCAGCTTCTCTCGTGAGATGTTAAACTGAAAAGCAAGACTTGAGTGACAAGGCGTTTCTCAGAAGGAGAATCCAACAGGCGTTTCCTCAACTACACTATCTTGACACATCTTCTATTAGAAACTTGTAGATTTGTTGGCCATAAGTATCTCTTGCAAGCTACAAGCTTGGGCCATGGCACTGCACACAAAGCATCATTTACCTTGGTGATTAGGAAAAATTAGTAGAGCTCACTGTCCTGCCTCTGTAGGATGGGAGATAGCCCAGCTCACTGGCTTAAGACACCATCCATACCGCAAATATCAGACCAGGTCTTGTTTTAAATTTGGAACTTGGTCAGTTAAAGATGAAGGGGAATCTGAATTTTCTTATTTTGCCCAAGAATTCCAAGTACTTTGAGAGAGGCCCCGAATCCCCTTGGATCTCCTCATGAAATAGAAAAGTGTCTATGTTGGCATACCAAGACTTGGGCCAGAGGATCTCTTGTTGCAAAGTACAGAATGTGTTTAGACAGTCAACAGAACTATGATTAGGAGGAATGCACTAGGAAAACAGAGACTCTGTCAAAAGCCAAGACACAGAACCTTAGGGTGAAACAGCTTATGTTCACAGCAAAAGTCCTAGTACCCAATGCAGGGCTTCAGATATTCACCACATCTCCCACAGTCAGCAATGCCTTTCAGAAAGAGTAAACAATGATCCTCATCTCACATTCTCTCTGTCCCGTCCCTCCTAGGCACTGGTTTCACCTGCAGTGCTGGTGACTTCAATAGCAACCCCAGAATGGGATGTGATGTGGTAGAAACGGTTAGCTCTTGTGTGATCTATCAACCAGGAAGAGTGATTTTCAGATGCTCAGAATGTTGTCATCAGCATAATTTAATTCAGGGAGCACCAAATGATGAAACTTTACAAGATGCCAGATTTCCCATCAGGACCTTTCTGAATGTCTTAGGCCAGTCCATCTCTGGATTTCTCATCCCTCAGAAATGTAAGGGTCAAAGAAATGAAGAATGATGGAATCAATTTGCTGACGCCAAGGGGAACTTCAATGAAGCCATCCCAATTAAATATATAGATATAAGCATACAATGTATATAGGCCTATACTCTCCTCATGATGACATTCCCGGTGATGTTATGCATCCCAAAACATGTTCCGAAGCCTATATTGATATATTAATGATGATACAAAAACTTGGAATCTTCCTTTGAAACCTAGCAAGTGTTGGCCAAAAAAGAAAGAAAGAAATGGTATCAAAGAAGATATTGGTGCTCCAGTAACCAAAAACATAGTGGCTACAGCAGCATTTTTTGCTCTCAGGCAAATGGCATGGAGTATTCTAGCAGGCTGGCTCTCACCCAAAGTTGACAATAGACATCCCAGGGACATTAGAGGGCAGCTGTCTAGACTGCCAACACACACGGGCTCATGGGACAAACATCTATAGATGTTTCTCTGCTCCAGACTCTGAGCAAAGCACAAGAAAGACCCCAGATCTCAAGACTGTCCACTGGAATAACCGTACCTCGAGTCAAAATAATACTGCTGCTGTTGGGTTTGGAAACGTGTGGCAAAGAAGCCGCTCATCACTCCTGAATGGAGAAGAACTTTAGTGAATGGTCTGCACCTTAAAATGCTGCCCTCTTTCCAACATCCTAGCTCCTCACAATAGCAGGTGAAGGTAAAAATCTCTTGGATTTTGACCCAGAGTGCAGATTGCCAGTGGCCTGTCTGGGCAGTAGGCAGGCCTGTCTCCACATCTTGGAATAGTTTCTGTCAACTTTGGGTATGTTGGTGTTGAATGGAGTAGGATGGCCAGTTGAGGAGGACAGGCTGCTGACAGTCAGCCAAGGGGCCGGATGGCAGCCTCCCTGAAGAGCATGAAAATCGGGTCCTGGGCTTGTCTGCCTGGCCTCCCTCCACCAACAGCCCTTAAATCTAACAGTCACTGAGCCTTTCTTGTTTGCCTTCTATAATCAATTTCTTACCATTAATAACTGTCCCTCATCCCCATCGTTAACGACCTTTTAGTTTCTCTTATTTCTAACAAGCAAGTTTAAAAAACAAAAAAGTGAGACCGGAACATAATATTTTTTAACTGAAAGGGACCTTAAAGATAACTATTTCCACCTTCTAAATGTCTCAGATGAGAAATCTGATAATCTGAAAAGTTAGCTGACTTGGCCAATGCCACCTGAGTAACTAGAGCAAAGCCAGGAATTTCGATGGTCTTTCCACCACTCCATGTTGCCACCTAACTTCCCATGTATCCCGCACTCGCCAGGCATGACTGACCCCTTTTGCTTCTGAGTTGTCTCGTGCAACCCCAGAAACTTGCAGTCTGCTCTCCCATTGGTGTTGATTTCTGCAGTATTTAGCACCAAAAATACATGCACTGGCGTAGTCTGCAGAGCAAGCATCACCAGAGAAAAAGAGCCATGTTCAACCTGAACCCCGAGGGACCAAGGATCCTTTGCCTCCAGCGGGAAGCCTCTCTCCAGGGATGATTTGTGCACAGTCTTCTGAGTGGAGGAAGCATCAAGATTTTGTCTGTTAACTAAATGAGGCTTAGTGACCCTCAAGATCCACCCAGAGGTCAGGGATATAATTAGAGGGCAGCATCTGGTTCACATCCAAAGTAAAGAACTGGAAGGACCCTTGGCCATGGTACCCTACTCCAAGGTGGGCATCCAACAGCAGGTCACTCACACCCAGTCCTGGAGGGGACCAGGTGAGGATGGCATGGCAGGGAGACCAGCCTGGGGAACCTGGAGCATCTACCACAGCTACAAAGGAGCTTGCATAATGCTACACCCCTTCCCGGTCGCTCAGACATGGACTTCTAAACCGTGGAGTTTGGTAGGGGGCGATGAGATTGAAGTAGACTGGAGTGGCCATACTGGCTAATGGGATGTCATTTCAACACCCATTTAACTACCTCAGGCTCCTTAAAAATAAATAAGTAAGTAAATAACACTTCACCAGGGCCTTTTGCCTGTGTAGGAAGTCTAGGAGGGTGAAGGAGACCAGATGCTCCTTGTAGGCGTAAAGTAACCTCGGGCACTTCAGCTCCTTCATCGTTGTGACTGCAAAGGAGGAGAGGACAGTCTTATTGGAACCCACCTGTGCCCAGGCCGACAAGCCCTCTGAGGCAACTGCCCCCACCCATGCAAGGCCTGCAGAGGGCTGCCCTGGCATTCCAGAGTGGTCCTGAGAAAAGGGACACAGAGAGTCGGTGCTGTTAGAGTCTAAGAATTCCACAATGTAGAGATTAGCAAACACACCTCTTATTTTGCAGATGGAGAAACGGAGACACGGGGGAGTCTTCTCGGTCCTCCCTCTACAGAAGAATCCACCTTCTCTGCTCACCCCAGAGCCCTGAGTACCCTTTCCATTTCCACAGTCCCATTCTCTGTCTCCTTCACTCTCCAAAAAGACTTTTTATTTTGTCCACCTGCTGAGGTTAGTAAGTCAACATGCAGACTCTCTACACAGAGAGCACAGCAAGGGCAGTGAGAAAGCAGGCCCTCCCCCTCTGCTCCTCCAACCCCGTACCCTTCATCTTGGAGTCTTACAGGAGACAGCTGCTTATGATGGACGTGAAGAGGGTGTGACCCCCAAGGCCTACACAGAGGCTGAAGGGACTCAGACAAGGGCAATCTGACAACACCAGTCTCCTTGTCCGCAAAGGAATTGCGTACTTCCATTAGGCCATGAGGACGCAGCGCCCTGCGCTGAAACCCTACTACATTCTGCATTCCCAATTGCCCATCAATCCCTCCCCACCCTCCCTTTCTTCCAGACTATCAGGGACTCTGAGGTTCTAGGAACACACAGCCAAGAAGATGGAAGCTACACAGTGTCTGTATGGGGGAGGATGTGGCAGCAACAGGAGCCTTGGAGCCTCATCTCTCACTAAGAGACACCTCCCTGCAGCTGCCCCAGATCGCTCCCCCCTTGAACAACTTTCCCTTAGTTCGCTAGGGCCAAACCAGACTGCAGAGTTCAACCCAGCATTAACAGCCCCGGAAGAGACCAAGGCCCACCAGGTGGAAAGACAAGGGGGGAGATTGCCATAGGATAGCACAGGATTCTTTTGAGGGAGTGCATCCCAAGAGCTCTCCTCCAAAGTCCTCGGGGCTGGGAGCACAGCACAGAGAGAAAAGACACACCCAACTCCAACTCCCCCCCCCCCCCCCCCGGCCCCACTCAGCAGCCTCAGCCATCCCTGAAGCAAGCCTCCACCCCCCCCCCCCCACCCACCCTCCCACCTCCCCCCAGCCCCCGCCACTGTGGCCTACAGTCCGAGCACAGCTCGGAATAAAAATATTTGTGGGTCTAAAAAAAGAAGCAAAACCACCAACACAAAATTCAGTCCCAAACCCCACACAGGATGCCTGCACTGCAGCTGACCAGTACATCCAGGCGGCTGATGGTCCCTTAAGCTGGCCAAGAGGGGTGCAGGTCGGGGGACCCAGAGGCTCCAGTCGGGCAAAGCCCAGTCCATTCGGTAGCTCTGTGCTTGGGTGAGGCGGAGGGACTGGTGGCCTGGGAGAAGCACATCCTCTTCTCCCCAGCGGGAGGGCTCTGTGGGGCTAAGCTGTGGGTTTCCACGGGCATTTTGTTGTCACGGGTCAGGGGGGCCCGCAGATGCACCCCTGTCGCAGTCTTTGACAGCGGCAGCTGGGAAGGCAGTGATTCCCCTGGTGTCGGGGCAGAGGGAGCTGGCCCCAGCCCAGATGCTTCCTTCTCTCTCCCTGGTCAGGGCTCCGTCCTCGTTAAGATGCCAAGCCTGCGGCAGCGGCCAGGCATTGGATGCTTCCCCAAGCAGCCTCGGCCCCTCCCCCTGCACCCAGTCCACAGAAGTGATTTCTCAGCCCCTGCATTTTCACAGCACTCAAAGGCAGATGCATCAATCCTTCCAGGGGCTGGAAACGTGAGGAGAATGACAAGGGGCCGGATGTAGGTGCCAAACAGAGTCTCCCTGCCCCGCCCCCCGGCTCCTGCCCACTCCACTGCCTGGCTCCCTGAAGCAAGCACTGCCCCAGCCTCTCGCCAGACCTGGGCCCCTTTCTCGGCAGTGGGGTTTACCTGGGACTTCCTAGAGGCCCAGGAAGTGGGAGCTAGAATCTAGAGAAGGCGGGTTGAGAAACAGACGACCCAGGGGGGCAGACCTTATAAGACCTGCAAAGAATGAAGTCTCCTGCCGTTGGAACCCTGCTGTGCCCACATGTGCAGACAACACGGGGGATGTCTGACACCCCCCTTAACTCCCCAATAGCCTGAATGTCGGGGGTGCGGCCAAGGAGACTTTCCAATGATGGAAAGACAGGAGGCAGTGCCTTGACAGGGTTCAGATTTCAGCTTTTAATTCTGTGGTTCTTTAAATCCAGGAAGTCCAGTTCTTGAAGTCCAGAGGAGAGATGACACATCTCTTTCAAATTTAGGAAGGAACTTGAGCATGGTTTACAACAAGATGGATGTAGTCCACCGTCGCCATGGTTTTGTGTTTTGCTGTTGTTGTTGTTTTGTTCAGTGTTTACCTGTAGGCGCCATTGCTGACTCCCCAAAGCATCAGGACTATACTTTCTAGAAAAGACAAATTAGAAAATCGTCTTGAGGGGGAGGAAAGGAGGAAGGCATGGAGCAGACGGTCAGGGGATGTGTGAGGCGTCCCAGAGGCCCCTGGTGCGGTGTTCTTTCCTTGCTGAGCCTGTCGATGAGGTCTGCCCGTGCACATATGCAGAGCTTGGAGCTAACACACCTGTGCAGATGATCACCTGTGCAGCAGTGATTGGCACTCCACCCCAGCTCCTCCAGTCCCAACGTGAAGATTGTCTCTGTGCATCGTCAAAGTCTTCTGCTCCCAGACGCCGGAGCTGAAGAAGCACGGGCCACAGCCTGCGTCTAAGGGAAGTTTCAATTGCATTCATAATACTTAAGATTTTCTGAGTTGTTGTTACAGTCTTATGGTTTGTGTATCAGCAGCTTCTCTGTGCATTAGAGAAGAGGTTATCTCTCTGTAGATATAGATAGATAGTTAGATATATAAATATATATATATTTTATATATATATATATATATGCCAAACTGCCTTACAGGGTTTTTATTCTTTCTTTTTTTTTCAGTGTTGTATGTGTAGCAGGCACTTGAGTTTATATGAAGATGTTTGCTTCAGTCAAGGATGGAAGAAAAGAGTCTGTGCAGTGGAAAAGAAGGGGTGTGAGGCCGGGAGAGAAGAGGCAACAGAATATGAATTCACGACCACTGGCCACCACTAGCCAAGGATGTCCAAGTAGATGGGGGTGGCTTTCCCCAGAGCATGGAGGATTTTGTAGATCTCCT
Source organism: Monodon monoceros (assembly GCF_005190385.1). Classification (NCBI taxonomy): domain Eukaryota; kingdom Metazoa; phylum Chordata; class Mammalia; order Artiodactyla; family Monodontidae; genus Monodon; species Monodon monoceros. Next base: position 39,289,819 of record NW_021703778.1, on the reverse strand, counting down.
TGATGTTCAGCCGCTGCTGCGGTTCCCTCTGCCAGCACCCCAGCATGACATCGTACACCTCTTTGGGGCAGACTCGGGGCCTCTCCAAAACACGACCTTGGGTGATGCACTCAATGACCTGAAAAAGGGAGGAGAACAGGGAAGCTATCACCAAAGCTCAGCCTTGGCCCTGTGGCTCAGGCGCAGCAGAAGGCAATGACTTCACTGATGAGCTTCAGTGCAGAGGCGGGGTACCCTCCTGAGGCTGGGCTGGAGACCAGAGTTGCTCGCCTGTCCTGTGCATGGGTTCCAAGGGCCATGATCCAGCACTAGCTGGTCCAGCCCACTGCTGCCCTCTATTCTCCATCTCTTAGGCCAGGCCTCCAACTCCCACAGACACTCTTCCTTTCACTTCTCTCTTCCTCTCTAGTCCTGAACCTTATCTAGATGACTGAGCTGCATTCATTTCCCACTTGGCAGTGGGAATTGGCAACTGACCTGTCCCACCCCCTCTTAGGAGCCTGCATGATTTTGAAACCCCCTTGAAGGAGCTCTGCCCCTCCATGGCTCCCACTTCCTGTCAAGCTCCCCTCCCAGGCACAGCCTCGGTGCACATGTGATGCTTACCTCTAAGCCATTACACAGGTCCCTTCCTCAGTGAGGCGCATCCTCCCTTGCTCTTTGCACTAAACCATGTATTCTGTTTCTTGAAAAGTCCTTAACACTAGGACTAACCACCTGATTCACCACTGCCCAGCTGGGTGTCCGGAGAAAGTCAATTAACCTCATAGGATCTCAGCATCCTCACCTGTAAGATGGGGATCAAATGTCTCCCTTGACCACCTCCTAAGACTGCTGTAAGGACCAAATGAGGCCAGGGAAAGGGATTGTATGAGCCACTGTACCAAACAGGAGGCCATAGGGAGGAGTAGGAAGAAAGCAAATAATGTACACCTGGACCATCCCCAGCTGGCCCCTCAGGACCACGCCTGTAATTTGCAGTTCAATTCCAATTCCCCAAAAAGATTTCTTTGCTGACACTGTGAATTTTCAAGATTCTATCTTACAGTTCTCAGGTTATTTTAACTTCTGCCTAACTCTCCCACTGTAACGTTGGGCAACTTATGTACCCCGAACCACAGTTTCCTCATTTTGAAGACAGACCGTGATGATAAAATCACACAGAATTTTCTCTAGTAGAGTATGTGAAAAACGTTATTTCCCTCTCTTTGCCCCCATTAATCTGTATATAGTTTTTATCTCCCTAGGCTGCCCCCAACAGCGCCTTGTCTGGAGTGTGGGCTCATGTCACTCTGACTCTGAGATGGCTTTGTCAAACAATCACTGTGTTAGCACTTTCCTGGTCCTGGTCACCCCAGAGTCTGCAAAGGCCCGCTAGGCTCTGTTCTTTGCCAGCCTGAAAGGTCTCCAGCTGTTCCTGTCCCGTTTTTATTTGAACCCTGTCTCCACCTTCCATTACCTTCACCTCCATGAAAAGGGGTCCAGTTCAAACTGCAGTAGCCACTGCCTAGTGCTAAGATTAAAAGCACTGAAGGGTGGTGTCTCCTCCAATGTGGGGCTCTCCAGCTTGTCAATTTCTATACAGCAACTCATTATCAGTGACTGTCAGGACTTCACTGCTGGTGTTGGTAGAGTGGAAGTGGTGGCCGGGGGTAGGAAGCCCATCTTCAAGGCCAGTGCCTTACCAAGCAGTGTCAGAGACGACCACAAGAGCCCCGTTAGCTACTCTAAGCCAGTTTAGGTAACCAGGACAGATCATCTGCTGAGACCAATAGAACCCTCAGCCCAGATTCCCCTCTTTACTAGGGCAACCAAACTACATAGGGGCTGTGATCAGGGTGCCTTGTGTGCCTGAGTGCATGCAAATGTGCCAACACGTGTACACAAGCATGTGTATATATGCATGCATGCATGTGTATGTGTGTGTATGTTTACCACTACTCCCTACCCAGGAAAACAATAATTTTTTAAAGCATCATAACAAATGAGTTCTGATATACACACTTACATTTTTTTTAAAGGTCGTCAAAATATTTTGTCCTATTTTGGGAAATGTGGTCAGGACCCATTCAGTTTGCAAATGATGAGACGTTACAAATGTAATGAAATGCCTTCTTTTCAGTCTTGGACATTTACTTAATTAAACGGTCAGGGTACAGGAAAGCAAAAATGAACATAGCTTCCAAGAAGAGAGACACTTTCTGGAATATTCAGATAGGATTCTAATATTAAAAGGTCCTCATGTTCATGTTTTCCCGGAAAACAGAAGACCATAAACTGCAATCTTTTATAGGTCTGCTGGGTTGGGAGACCAAGCCCTTTACTGTTTACAGACTGGACTGAGTTCCCTGAGATGACACAATGGCACTGAGAAGCATCTTGCTTTGGACCACGGCCCAAGCCTTCTCCAGGCTGATGCTTTCACCTCTGGCCAGTCCATTCCAGAAACCCAAGCAGCGCCCCTCCCTTTGTCCTGAATTTCAACAAGTGTTTGTGTGAAAAGTACTGAGTTAATATAGGCTAATGTGCTTAGGAAAATGCCTGGCACTAAATGTTAGCTATTATTAAATTTGATGACTAGCATTTTTTATTAATATTGTAAATCAAAAGTATAAAATACATAATGTGTATATTATTACATTTACTGTTATGATTCATCTTATTCCTGGAAGTCCACACACAGCTCTATCAGTAACATGAAATTTGCCTTGCCAGTTCACCTTCCTGCACATCTCTGGGCCTGGTCTACCTAAAGCCTTTGGGGACCCAGATGACTTGGGCATAGTAGGTGTTTCCACAAGATGGCACAATTGAAAAACTCATAGTTGTTTTTTGTTTTCACTTTCTGTCTTAGTGAAACATTTGTGATTTTTAAGTGTAGCAGAGCAAACAGAACCGTGACTTGCATCTCAATTTCAACATCTAATTTCATGCTCTCTTGACAATCACAGCACATTTCCTACAGCTATAATTTTTTTTCTACCAAGAAGGTCTCTCCTTCTGCTTCTGCCAGCATCTGCTCTGCTGGCTCCAAACCCCACCTAATGTTTTACACACTCTAAGTGCTGGCCTGAGATGTCTCTTATCAGCCTTCCTCCAAATCAAGGTTCCCATCTGTCCCCTTTCTGTACCTCTGTGTTTGAGAGCTGGAACCATGGCTGTTTTCCATAGGTGAAGATCTCCCAGAGAATCACCCCAAAGCTCCACACATCACTTTCCGTAGTGAACTTCCGGTACATGATGCTTTCAGGGGGCATCCAACGAATGGGGAGCATGGTGTGTCCTCCCACCTAAAAGGGGTCGAGACAGAAGCACACACAGTGACCAGATTGCCAGAATCAGTCATATCAGTCTGCACTCTTCATAGGCAGATGCCCTCTTGATGCATCTTATTCTAAGATAGCCAAACATGATGCAACTTTTGTGATGAGCGTGGGGGGCCAGTGGAGATAAGCCTACGATACTGCAGGCAGCTAGAGTAGTAATTAGAGATAACACCTAAGGGAAGGTATGTTCCTTGGCATGGAATATAAAGAAAGATTACAAGATGATTTGAAGTGGGAGAGAAGATTTCAGAATCTGGTACTACAATCAAATCTAACCTTGAGAGGGAGTCCAGAGGGAAGTCACAGAATCACTGAGCAAGGCTACCAAGTGTCAGAGTATTTGCAGATATTAGGTTAGACTCCTTGGCCAAGGAGGTTAGATGCATGGTCCATGTGCATCTAATCTGTATTACTATGACTTGAGCTTTATCTGACAATCTTGAATTTCTCACTGCTACTTAGAACTCAGTGTTCTGAGTGAAGGGGATAGGGAAGTTCAAAAGTATGAAAGACCACATGCTAATGAGAAATCAGGTGGACCAGAAGAGAATTCACAACCGTTCTTAGCAAGATCTCAAAGGCCAGTAAGGAAAGTGTTTTTTTTAAATAGCCCGAGGAGGACATCAGCCACCTGTGGGTTTACAGATCTGACAGTCAAGGGCAAGAGGAAGTGACTGACATTCAGGGTACACTTTCCTGAGAAAAAACATTAGGGAAATCCTCACTGCCCAGGAGGTTAGAGATATTATTAGCATAAGTGGAAGAAAATTCACAGCATGTTTTAGAACTCAGGAACTAACTGTATCATTCATAAATAGAGCATCAGAAATGGGAACTTCTGGCTAATACATGAAACTTGTTGGAAAACTGCTTTCGACTGATAGAAAAAGCTCTCTATAAATGTCCTGATGAACTATTGGTATTAATCAAAGTTCTCATTTTTATGATGGGCCAGTTGGAGGAATTATAATCATAAACACTTAAGAAAGAATGACTTGTTGGCGATGGGCAACCTTGTTTCTAAAAAAAAAAAGAGATCATGTTTGCCTTATCTACTTGAAGTATTTTAGAAGATAAATGATAATATGGATTTGCAGAAGTTGTTTTCAACCTGGGATTTTATAATCAAGGTAGCTCTGTATCAAATGTAAAGACAAATGAAGATGTTTCTTTCAGACAAGCAGACTCAGAAAGTGTACCACTCACAGCCTTTGAGAAAAACAAAGAAGAAAAAATTGAGGATGTACTCCAGAAAAACAGAAAAAGAATCTAAAATATATGATGACTTGGAATATAACAAAGAGTGCAAAGCAAATAAGCCACAAAAAACACAATTTAAATCTAAATAATGGTCACTAATGTGGTAGTAAAATGTAATATAATTACTAATAAATGATTTCTGTAAAATAGAGGCATAAAGTAAATAATAATAGTAATAATACAAATAGTACCATCACTGCTATTATTAACGATATTCTGGAATGAAACTTCCAGATAATTTCAACAATAAGTGCACAGACGAGTAGGTAGGGAAATAATCAAAAGCCTGATAAGGGCTCTGTCTTTTAGAAGGAAGGGCAAGGGAGCTTACAGAAAGTCATCAGTTGTTGATTACAACAGTTTAGATTTAAATGTGCTTGCTAAAATTTTAAAGTAGCTTCTAAAAGAATAGAAATAGTACATATAGCTTCCAAACCAGTTTCAGGAAAATAGAACTAAAAATCTCTAACCAATACCAAAAAGACTACAAAAAGGGGGAGGGATAATAGTGAATAGCACAAAATGAAAAAGAAGTTTAAATAATATCACTATAAACAATAAGAATTAATGGGTTATATATGATACCTCTTAAATAAGAGAAACATTTATGTTAAAAAATCAATATGCATGTTATCTAGAAAAGACATATTTAAAAGGAAATAACAGAAAATACTGAAAATTTTGAAAATACTGAAACTTTTGAAAGAATACAAAAATATAACAAACAGTAAAAAAAATTAAATATACAATGTGTATAATATTCACTATACATAATATATGACAATATATAATTGAATATATAATATATATTGAATAGATGATATTCAATATGTATAATATACATTGAAAATATAATTCATATATAGTATATTGAATATATGTCATATATTTAATATAGAACATATCAAAATTGAATGCATATATGAAAAAATTTCAGAAAGCCAAGAACTAAATGGATACAAAGTGGTCTATATTATATTTGAAGATGGTAAAATTCGCCATTATGAAAATTATGAACTTTTTTGCTCCAATTAAGATAGCAACAAAAATGTATAAAAAGTAAAACAGGTTATAAATAAAGGAAAACTAACAAAGCTACAATTACAATGGAAAATTAAAACACTTATTTTGCAAAATGATAGATCAAGAAGACAACAGAAATAAAGATACATTTAAAAAATAAAAGAAATGAGTTTTAATTGATATATATGAGTGATGCATGTACATTTCAGCCTCCTGAAAAAGCTGCATATTAATTTCAATCATCTAAAAGGCGTTTATAAAAACCAATCACATATTATCCTCACAGGAACTCTGAAATTCCAAGAGAAGAAACAAAGTAAACATAAGGTAAAAATAAAAGAAGAAAAGCCATTCTTTCAAAAGATGCCCAAAATTACCAACACCCTTTCCTGATTAAAAGCCCTAATTCATTAGTAATAAAAGGTAACTTCCTGTATTTAATATACTAAATATCATATTAGAAGGTATCTTCTATTACTGATTTTATGCAATACTTTTCAGGTGGCCCTAGCCACTACAATAAAGTAGGAATAAAAACAAGGTAAAAATACTGAAAAGGAGGAGTCAAAACACCATTGTTCGCATATGATATGACAGTTCAAGACAATTAGCTAAAAAGCAATGAGAACCATTATATGATTTAGTAAGCTACCCAGACATGAAATGAATATACAAAAATCAGACTATTTTCATGCACTAGTAAAATGACTTCAAAATTCAATAAACATGCTCGTACATTAGCAACAACAACAAAATGTTTAAGATTCCTAGGTATAGCTTTAGCAGAAAATATACAAGGTCTATGTAAAGAAAAGTATTGAAAAACATAAAAGAAGATCTGAATACATGGGAAGATTGTCTTTTCCTTGGATAGGAAGACTCAATATCATGAACCTCTCATTCTTCCCTAAAATTAATCTAAAAATTCAACACAATCTAAATAAAACCCTCAATGGAATGATATATGGAAACTGACAATATGATACCAAAATTCATTGAGGGGAGTAAATATTTGATTAAAAAAACTAAGATATACTTGAGATAGAACAACAAGGGATATTTGCTGTATCAGATAGCATAACATATTATCAAACTACAGGAATGAACACACTGTGTTACTGGCATAGCAATAGACAATTTCACTGATCAATGGAACAAAATAGAGTCCAGAAGCAGACCCATGTATCAATACTGGAATTTAATATATGAAATGATAGGTTAGTAATCAGTGTTGGGACAATGAACTATTCATTTAAAAAGTACACTTAGATACCTACCTCACACCATATACAAAAATCATTTCCAGATGGATTAAAGAGCTAAACATAAAAAACAAAACAATAATCATATTAGAAGAAAACTTAGAAAAGTATTTGGATAACCTCAGGAGAGGAAGTCCTTCCTAAATAAGACACATGTTCAAGGAGCCATAAAGGACAGAATTCAGAGATACCACTGGTATAAAATTCAATACTTTTGCATGGCAAAATACAAAATAAGCATAGTTAAAAGACAAATGACAGAGAAAATATTTGCAATATATGTAACAAGGAATTAAAATCCATATATTATAAAGTGCTTCCTTAAATTAGTTAAAAACAAGAAATCCAACAGAGAAATGAATCAAGGGTAAGAGTAGATGATTCACAAAACAGCTACAAATGGCCACAAACACATGAAGAAATGTCAAAACAATAAAAGACACATTTTTTTAATATTATGTGGGGAAAATGAAGGGACTGGTATTATCCAGTGCATGAGAGGTCCTGAGGAAGAGTTATTCCTTGCTAAGACTGGGGTAGCTTTTTTTGAGGGCAGCCTGGCAGAATCTGTCCACACTTTAAGTGTCTTTTAATCCAGCAATTTTACTTGCTCATGTAAGCAAAAATACTTCGTTGAAGATATTTTATTTCATTGTTTTTAAGGGCAGGAATTTGTTCATCATTAAATGTATATGCAGCAGTTAAAAGGAATACAGTAGAGTTATGTAGAGTGATATGTCAATACGTCTAGGATATAGTAAATGAAAATGCAAAACATTAAAAATATATATTAGCATTCTCATTTATGTAAAAATGTGTATGCATAGGGCTTCCCTGGTGGCACAGTGGTTGAGAGTCCGCCTGCCGATGCAGGGGACGCGGGTTCGTGCCCTGGTCCAGGACGATCCCACATGCCGCGGAGCGGCTGGGCCCGTGAGCCATGGCCGCTGAGCCTGCGCGTCCGGAGCCTGTGCTCCGCAACGGGAGAGGCCACAACAGTGAGAGGCCCGCGTACCGCAAAAAAAAAAAAAAAAATGTGTATGCATAAGCAAATATATTAAAAGGCAATAATGTATTATATAACTCTGTAAATGCATAGAAAAGGTCCAGAAATATAGCCATTAAACCAGTGGTTTTCTCTAGAAAGGAGAGTGAGAACTGACCAAAGAGAAAATTCCATTTTTTTTTACCATAGTATGTATTTCTATGCTGTTTGTAATTTTATCATAATCGTGTGCCACATTTGAAAATTTTAAACAATAAAAGAAAAAAATAAACATATGACTAAAGGAAAACCAGTGGACCTAATTTATTTACATTCTAAATCAAAATATTACTTTTGAAGAAAAATTGGGTTTTTGATAGAATCTAATGGAATGGTTTATTGTACCTGGTTTCTTGAATAAAAAGAAAAAGAGGTTAGGAATATGGGAACATTTTTCTTGATGAAAAATGGTAAATAACAGGTTCCTCCAAATTGATGCTGGTTGTTTGCCTCATTTGATGATTTTATACACAATCTGAAAGAGCCATTCCAAATTGAAATTTCCAAGTTTACCGTAAGAGGAATTTGAATGTGCTGGTGTAAACTTTGATGAGCTTAAGCGTCTGGGCAGAAAATTATCAGAAGGGTATTAATTGGCCACAGAGGTACCACTAAGAACTTTATCAAGATTTTCTCTGGGCGGCACCACCAATGTGGGTGAAGTTTATATGACATTCCTCCAGAAGTGGACTAAAACATTTCAAGTGAACCGTGATATAACAATGAAAAGTAATAAGTTGGAAGTCAGAAGCTTGTATTCTGATGTGACTTATTCATTTATTTTTGCGCTACACGGGCCTCTCACTGTTGTGGCCTCTCCCTTTGCAGAGCACAGGCTCCGGACGCGCAGGCTCAGCGGCCATGGCTCACGGACCCAGCCGCTCCGCGGCATGTGGGATCTTCCCAGACTGGGGAATGAACCCGTGTCCCCTGCATCGGTAGGCGGACTCTCAACCACGGCGCCACCAGGGAAGCCCTGATGTGACTTGTGACAAGCTCTTAACCTCTTTGAATTTCAGTTTCCTCATCTTCAACATAGGAGTCAAGCAACGGCCGTATCTAAAGTGAGATGATGTATATAAAAACCAACTGAGCATCACTAAATACAAAAAATAATACATGTAAAGTGCAATGACTGTGCCCTATGTGTAGTGAGCAGCAGAGCAAACCTGATTTCCTAGATTGTCCATATTTCCCATAGATCCACCTAGACTACACTGATTTTCCTTCAGAGCTACCTGCATTCTTGTGTCCTCCCACACTGGAGAGATACAGTCTGGGAAAGGTAGTGGTCAAATCCTTCCTTGGTAAAAAAAATACTGACAAATATCCCCATAGCGAAACCTAGCCAGGCAAGCAATGGGCTGAAATAATAATCTTAATAAAAATAGTCCTAATTAATGCACACTGAATTTCAGCCACTGGATGTTTACACACACCCCACATTTAATCCTCTCTCTCGTCCTATGTGGTAGAATTCCCTAGTATCCCCATTTCACAGATGAAGATAAGGTAATTTGCCTAGGCACTGCCTGAGAAATTCTTGCTAATGATCCAAGCTCTCAATGAGATACATTAAGGATCTGAAAGCTGAGCTTTAAAATAGGAAATATATAGGAATAAGGCGAAGATTCCAAGAAATGAGTCTAAAAATAAAATAACTTCTTGGAGAGCTTCGGACTACACTACCTTGAGTAATACCTTCCATCACCTCTGTTATTGTGGATTCGGGTGCTGTCAGCCTGATCTTCCTTTATGAAGTTCCCTTTTAGGGCTTCCCTGGTGGCGCAGTGGTTGAGAGTCCGCCTGCCGATACAGGGGACACGGGTTCGTGCCCTGGTCCGGGAGGATCCCACATGCTGCGGAGCGGCTGGGCTCGTGAGCCATGGCCGCTAAGCCTGCGTGTCCGGAGCCTGTGCTCCGCAACGGGAGAGGCCGCAGCAATGAGAGGCCCGCGTACCGCAAAAAAAAAAAGTTCCCTTTTACCTAACAATGTCAGCAGCCACTGATGATCATTGCCCAGATCCATTACTTCATTAGTGGCTTTAAAAGGGTGACATTCTAATTCTAGCATTCCCTCTGCATAGATTAGCTGGAAATCTTCTATGAATAAAAACTTTCCTTCACTAACTATTTGGTTACACTGATAACAGTTTATACTAGAAACTTTCCTTCACTATATGGTTACACTGTTTTGTTTTAGTTTGGTTTTGAGAAGCATCATCAATTCTTTGTGTGTGTGCGTGTGTGTGTGTGTGTGTGTGTGTGTGTGTGTTAATACATTTGAAGTGTTTCCATCAATTATAATTGCTCTTTTTGATGTTCAACTGTTCAATCTTTGGCCAGTAGCAGCCTCTTCAAGTTGGCACCTCTCACCAAACCCCAGTGGTCTTTGATAGCATCCTTGCTTTTGGACAAGAAAAAATATCCTAGGCTCATCTTGTCCATTTGCTGCCCTGGCCCCAGACTCTGTCATTTTCTCAAGGAACCCTGGATCCTTTTGGTGGACAGTGGAATTTAGAGACCACACTATGGAAGCCAGGAATGCTCACTGCTGTTGGGTTGGTCAGTATTTCTGGGTCCTTATAATGGAAATAACTAGGAAAAACTTTTCTTTCGAAAGAAAATACTTCAGGAGTTTATATTGCTTTTTCCAACTCAAATTTAGGATTACAGAGCTTTTACTTGACTTTGGTTTTATATCTGTACTTTTTTTCTTATGCTGAAAATCTTGATTCTTACATTAGTAGTATTACTTATTTGCTTTATCCTAATACATATATTTCAAATTCAGTTCAAGTATCTTTACTAACAACATGATTGCTGAAAGCTGTCTACAGTCTTTGCAGTTCTTTTCATCTTTAAGATATACCTACTAGGGACATACCTAAAACATTGCTATGTTTTAAAGTCATGTGCAGTAATTCCTCTCTGAGAGACGAAGTCACCAACCTAATACACAGGTTTATCCATTTCATTTTGCTTTTGATTTTTAAGAATTGCTTTGCTTTTTCTTTCCCATTCGACATAATGTTTTACAAAGATGGAAAAACCATTACATGGTTTTAAAGTCAAACCAAAAAATCAAGGTACATGAAATCTAAGTCTAGTTCCATCTCTGTTCACTCTCCTCACCCTGATCTCCTCCCTCCAGAGGCAACCATTTTATGTTTGTTTTTAGTTTATTCTTTTATTGTTTGTAACATAAGCAAATATGGATTATATTCATTTTCCTCACTTTCATAAATGAAAGTAGGATACCATACCTGTTACATACTTTACTTCTTTTCCCCCACTGGGGTTCTCTCATTCCTTTTATAGCTAGATAGCACTCCATGTGCATGATCACACCACAGTTTATCCAATCAATCCACTATTGATAGGACTGGGTTGTTTCCATTCTTTTGTTATTGTCAACAGGGAAATGCTCTCTTTACGTACAGCTCAGGTGGTTCTCACTCCCCCTAAAGGGTAATTGCCTAAAATTTCCATGGAGTGTAACAGGCAGAGATAGACTGCAGTGCCCACTGAAATGTTTTCAATAACATAACTTTGGAGATACATGAAGTCTTTCCAATGGGTACCCAGGCAAGGATAGTTTTGAAGGATTATGCAGATCCTCAAGTCTCCTATGGATTTTTTCTAACACTGAGAACTCGCTGTGGTCCAGCAATTTCCCTGCCCAATTGTGCATGCACACACACACATGCCTGCCACTCTCAAAAGGAAAGACAAATCTCTCACTCATTCTAAATCTTAGGATAGAAAACCTACAGAAGACAAATGAATAAACTCTGTGAAATATTGGTATGGGTGTTGAAAATGAATGTCTCTAGTAACTGGGAAATAAATTCTTTTGCAAGTCTGGTGGTTTCCAATTCTTTTCAAACCACTGAAGGGGGACAGACTTCAAAGAATTATCAGCTGAGAGAAGATTAAAAAGAAATTTTGATAAGAGACCAATATGTGATTTTAGGCAAAAAACGAGATAGGAGTTCAAAGAATTGTCACGTTACAGTAACAAAATTCTTTCCTTTCCCATCCGGTTTATTGTGAATAACGTTTCTCATTTCTTATGTTTATAAAAATGAAAAAAACAGTAATAGAATTGATCCTGAACCTTAATCTAATTCCTTACCTTAGCAATAAATAATATTCATCAACGAATACAAACTAATCGAAAAATATAAGAGGTATTTCCAAAAATATTGTATACCTTATCTTTCACATTCATCAAAAGTTGTGATATATATACATTATTTTGATCTACTGCCTATTTCTGTGTATTACTAGTAATTGTAATGATAACTCAATCCAAATCTCTTAACATCTAGAAACTTGTGATCATGTGGCATTAAAAATTATATTTAAATCTTTGTACATATTTCTGTCACACTAAATTATGATAGAATGGCCAATAAAAGCCTTTCATGCATAAAATGAGAATCCATAAGGATAAAATTTGGTAGGGAAACTGGAATGAAAATATAAATTCAAGAAGAAAAAGGAACCATGTAAACCTGAGTGTTTAAGTACTTGTTCATGTGTTTTATAGATGATAGGTCAAATTGCTCTGGTATTTAAAGTTCATTAGCATTAAAGGAGCGATGTAGCTTTCTAATGTCAATATTTACAACGCTGTGGAAATGACATACTTAAAAGTATGGTGACGATTTTAGATGGCAACTTAAAACATGCAAAGGGACATACATGGTTTTTCAAAATTATTTTAGGGGTATTAAAGTTTGAAGATGACAGGTATAGAGCCTGGGCATCTAGGGTGTAAAGTTTATCTTTCCCCAAGGCTGTATGTCACCCATCCTCAGGCCTGCAGCTATACCCTGGGAGAGGATGTGAAAAGAGGAAAGCAAAAACTACAGCCTCACCTCCAGCCTCAGGTGCTTGCCTGAAATCCTCCAGCCTCATTTCTTTCATTCAAGCCTTCAGCCCTCACTCCCAGCCTTGCCCTGAGGGCCAGGAGTAAGTGGGATTGAAGGGTGGAAAAGCAGGATGGCTGCAGAGGCTGCCAGGTTCCTTTTCCTTCTGGGGGCAGGATGCCCTGGGGCAGAGTGTTCCTGGTGGGAGGCAAACCTCCACCCTCCCCACAGCCATCCCTTCTCTTCACAGCCTGCCTTTCCTGAACAAGGAAATTGTCTTGCTTATTTCCATAGAATGATGTCAACTTCCCTGCAGTCAGAGGAACCCACTGCTGTGGGTTAAAGAGAAACTCAGCTGAGCTCGAGAAAGCTCTCAGGTCTCTGCATCTAATTACACAGAAAAGGAGGCAGCTTCTTCAAAGGACATATGGAAGCCCGCTTCTCTCCCAGAAGTTCAAAATGTCTATCTTCACATAATTCTGACAAGGTATAAAGGAGACAAAGTGACCCATATATTCCAGATAAAGAAATAAGGACCCAGCAAAGGTGAGCAAATACAGGGCATTATTGATACCAAGGGAAGGATTCAAGCTTCCTCTGTAATCACTAATCTATATGGGCCATGTCAAAATCTGTTAAAGCCGATGAGAATGGCAGATGCTTTCTGAAGAGTTATAGAAACTTTGCAATGTACATTAATGGCAAAATACCCTAATCAGGAGATTATGATAAAGATTGTCACTTATGGTGCCATTATTTTTTACTTATTCAATTTTAATCTCTCTTAATTGCATGTCTCAGCACATAGAAGAGTCTCCATATCCATTAAGGAAAATAAAAGGCTTAGCATACATGCTTTCTTCATCCCCTGGAAAGTCTCCTGGTTTCCCAAATGCCCCAGTACCTTTGCCTCTTACACCCAGCTCTGCTCGTCTGAGCAGCTCGTCAGCCAGGCGGGGGGCAGTCACCTTGAACATGCCCCAGGTAGGAGTCCCAGCCACTAAACACAGTCTTTAAAATCACTGCCACTCTTATTCCCGAGGGTCTGGGGTTTTCAAGGGCTGCATATCAGTATTAGCTACATCCAATACAGACACATACATCCATACATCGGGAAGGAGACTGTTTAGATGAACATATGTGCATGTCAATCACATGCATGTGAGTACAGTCATGGATACTAACAGGTCTGTCACTCATGCCCCAAACATATGAAGTTGGTGAAATCTCCCTCTGACACCTCTTGAAATAAATGACCTAAATGTAGGAGGAAAGGCCCAAAGTTTTTTTTTTGCTTTTTTTTTCATTTTAACCATTTTTTAAAATTGGAGTATAGTTAATTTACAGTGTTGTGTTAGTTTCAGGTGTATAGCAAAATGATTCAGTTATACACACACACACACACACACACACACACACACATATATATATATACACATACCTGTAGTTTTTCAGATTCTTTTCCATTATAGATTATTACCAGATATTGAATATAATTTCCTGTGCTATACAGTAGGTCCTTGTTTACCTATTTTGTATATTGTAGCGTGTACACATTAATCCCAAACTCCTAATTTATCTACCCGTCCCCTGCTAATCCCTTCGGTAACCATAAGTTTGTTTTGTATGTCTGTGAGTCTGTTTCTGTTTTGTAAATAAGTCCATTTGTATCATTTTTTTCAGATTCCACATAGACGTGATATCATATGATATTTGTCTTTCTCTGACTTACTTCACTTAATATGATAATCTCCAGGTGCATCTATGTTGCTGCAAATGGCATTATTTCATTCTTTTTCATGGCTGAGTAATAGTCCATTTTGTGTGTGTGTGTGTGTGTGTGTGTGTGTGTGTGTGTGTGTGTATCAAAGTCCTTGCATCCTGTCTCCAAGATAGCAAAAATAAATGATTTCACTCTAAACCAGTTGGTTAGCTTTGCTGACAGCCTCAAAACTCGCCAGAATGGCAGAGCCCTCCTTCCTGGAATTAACCCTTCTCACTGCCCGCCCCACTCCAACTGCTGGGCTCTCCTAATAGCTCCATCCCCACATATATGGGAGGCCCTCGGAGCCTTTGAAATGGCAGCCTGCCCTCAGGGAACTCTCTCAGTTCTAACTTCTCTCTCCTCCTCCTCTTTCCTTCTCCCCTCACTTTCTCCAGTGTGGTCTTCTGAGTTGAGGATGCTGTATTTTCAACAAGCTTTTCACCTCCCTGCCCAGCTCTAAAATTTGATCATTCACTAGGTATGCTTCTTTGGTGTCTGAACCTATACTCTTTCCCTCCAGATGACATCTGGATTCCTGGTGCATCTTTAGGGGACCAGTCTGCACTGCAACTGCACACTGTCAAGCCCCTCAAATCCAAGTTCTTTAGAATCCAAGGTCTGAAAGGAGAGATTCAACACTAAAGCTATAGCTCATGAACACACAGGGCTGGGAAGGGCCTTGGAAATTACCTAATCCCCCTAAGGGCATGGAAACCTTGGTTGGAAGAGAGGCAGTGACTTGTTCAAGGCCACTAAGGAAAGTTAAATAAAATGGAACTAAAGTTCCAAAGAATCTTGTTCTCAGTGTGAACCTTTTAGTGGAGAAGGGCATACATACATAAAGGTGTACAAATCAAAAACACACAGATTGAATCTTATGAAGTTTAAATTTTGGATCTATAGTCTCCTTTCCTCACTGATCTGTACGGACTTTGGGTCACCTGGCAGAACTCTGAGTTTCCTCCTGTTGTAATGGTGTGTGCCTTCGGGATGTATTAGCTTGAGTATTTGTTTGGTTTAGATCTACAATCTATGTGTGTGTGCATTCATAAATATGTGTCTGTCTGTGGCTTCATACCAGTTGCAGGGATTTCACGGATGAAACCTTTACACAAAAGACTGAGATTTTTCTATAGTGACATCAGACTTCTGACTTAATAAGGCAAAATTGTTTTGGCTTCTTTTTGTCTCTCTTCCTCTTCCCAATCAAGTAGGGCAAATTATTATGTAACTTCTTATAGACACAAACTGAAGATCACGGCCCCAGGTCTAATGGGTGCTTGGAACTCTTTGGAGGGAAAGTGCAGAGGAAACTCACAAAGACACTATTATAGCACTGCTCCCTCGAAGCAGGGCTTTATGACGGCTTAAGCAAGAAATGTCCGTTTAAGAGAACTTTGGTGGAATGGATGTTTCAGGCTGAGCCTCTAGCCCCAGGATTAGGAAAAACCACTGGAGTTTTCCAAAAATACAAGGAGTTTTAAGAGCCAAGTTGTTCAGCAGTGTGAGCCTAGAGGATAAAGAGGCCCATTGTGATTCTGCCCAACTCTCTTTACCTAGAGCTGCATCTGCCGGGAGCAAGTTCTCAGATGGAAGCCCCAGGACACATACCTTTTATAACTTCCCCTTTTGTTTTCCTCTTTCTAAATCCTGTCTAAATGCTGGCACTCATTCTGAGAACTCATTGTCCTTTACTGCCCCAAACAATGTATATTCCTATAGAGCCTACATTGCAAGTTCAAAGATGTGGGCTGAAAAATGACTTGGCTCTGGTTTTCTTTTCCAAATGCCCAGACGTGGAGCCTCCTGGCTGCACTCATATCTTCTCATGGAAGCAAACTTGAGGGATGTTGTTAAAAGGGCCCAACTTGCTGAACAAAGCTGGAGATATCAGCTCAGCTCAGATCCATGGATCACACTGGATCCAGACTGATCCATTCAGACCCCAAGTGCTTGCTAAACATCAATAGATAAAGGAAGGCAGGAGGATAAAGCCTCTTTGTGATCAATCTAGATTTTTAATTTACCCTGTACAGCTCAGGCACTGATAGGTTTTGGTTTAGATTCAGATTTATTTAGCAAAAATAAGATAATCCCTTTCAAGCAAGAATGGCTTTGCTAAATATTTAGATGTCTCCCCAAATCTGAAAAATATAACAACTGCTATTGAAAATGTGTGTATAGGATGAAGAAACAGAAGATCCAACAGAGCAAAAAGGATAATTTATAACTTGGCCAATACCCTTTACTAGCTAAGCAACCCTAGGGGATGTATTTGACCTCTGAAGACTCAGCTTTCTAGGGTATAAAATGGGGACAATAATGCAGCTACACAGAACATGTACAGACACTAAATGAGATATTAAATGGAACAGAGACATGGTGGGTTTTCAATACACATGCTCAGGCATGTGACTTTGGATCAAAATCTTTCTTGAAAGATGCTACTTTCTCAATGTCTATGTTTAATGAATGAATAGCACCTCTCAATTTTTCCAGGGACTTGAACATTCTGCTCAGTGACCCTTACAACAAAGAGACACCATTCTTGATTTATGGATAAGGAAACCAGCTCAAGAATGGAATGTCAGCAAGTCCATGGTGGATAGAGGCCAAGCTAAAAGTCAATCCACTGCCACACTCCAAATCTCTCTCATTAGGGGTTTTGTGGGTTCAAGACAATTCGACCTACAAACACTGGGAACGGCTAAAAGAAGCTTCCAGGAGCAGTGTGGCCACCAGACCCGGATCCTTGGAATATTTGGCTGTTTACCAAAGCAGGGTTTAGACACTTAGGAAGTGCACCTAATGTGAATCTCAGGGAAGACAAGACCGGGCAGGTTAGTGGCTGCACAGCCTATGAGAGAGGCCTCAGGGGAAAAAAGGAAGAACAAGATAATTTGAATTTTAAAAAGCAAAGACTAAGATGGGATCTTTTTCCTCCAAAAGCAAACCGAATTATAATTGTCTCCTCCAGCCATCTTCTCAGAGACATTAATAACAATAGCAATAATACTTCCTATTGAATGAATATCCCACCAGCCTTAAGACGACAGCATTGACTTTTTAATCACGATTCTAGTTTTATGATATCATCTTATAAGCCTGGGCTTTCCATCCAGGAGCAGGGGTGACCAGACAGCAGATGTGCACCAATGGCTCCATGAGAGAAAGAGCTTTTCTAATAATCGCTGGAATAGCCTCCCTTGAAAGCCAATGAGGCCTTATCTGTAAATAAGCTCAGGCTGAGTCCCCACCTCTTAAGCTTTGAATGAGAGGCTAGACTATGTGGCCTTCTTAACTGAAGGCTTTTTTCCCCTCTAATTTCAAGATTCCAACAGCCTGGCACACTTGACCCGTCATTTATAATGTCTGTTATGCAGACCCAGTGCCTGGGTCGTGGGAACACCTTCTTGCCCTTCCATTGCGAGGGTCCCAAATCAGCTGTCCCAGAAACAGACAGCTTAAAACAGCCTCTGTTTGGTGCTATTGATCTTCATCTCAGACAGAATGTGTGAGGACTAATTAGAGAATGTTTGTAAAGCCTAGCCAGTAGCACGGGACTACCGTGAAAGCACTGATGTATAGTATTATTTCCTATAATGACAGGGATTTCTGTGCTGGTCTGACACCTGCCATCATGAGGGGCTGCTTCTGAACTGTCTCTAAAAGAGGTTTGGCCAGCTGCGGTCTTCCCATTTCCCTCACTGTGAGAACCCTCGGGTCATGATGCATGTGGCTCACACATCTCTCATCTCTCTGGGCCAGAGGGTGGAAAAGGCAGGTAGCTGTTTCTGGGTCAGTGGAAGGTAAGACCTAAAGCCTCTAACAATCTTTGCACCCTGCACACGCTCTACTCAATGCTGTTGAAAAAGCATAAAATCTCCCATTAAAAAAGCTGCTGGGTGCAGAAACTGGTCCCCAGAATGGGAACAGAAGGTGGCCCACCCTTAAGCAGATCGCACAGCAAAGGCAGTATAACATCATGATACAGCATTAGACACAAGGCTGCAAATTCATAGCCATGTCACCTCCAGAAATCACTTAACCTCTCTGAGCCTCGGTTTCTCCATATGTTAAACAACAACTGGTATTTACTTCCTAAAATGACCATGAGGATTAAATAAAATAATCCATGTAAAGCATTTGGCACAGTATCCAGCACATGGCAAGTGTCAATACAACGGTCCCCATTAGCACTATGGGTGTGCTAGTAGCATTGCTATCTTAGCACATATTTGCAAGAAGCGTACTCCACATCGAGGATTTAGATAACATAGGGGGATAGGTTTTGAACTTCTGTGGGTGCAGGTAGACGGGGGTATTTGGTGATGGTAAAGATTGAGGCCGGATTAGGAACTAAATCTCAGGTGTCCTTGGGTATGGCTCGTTCAGTGTTGGGCTTCCGAGAAAGAGAAGTCTTTTTTGGTTTTGTGCTGCCATAAGAAGCAAACAAACCCTTGCCTCCTTTCTCCCCTCTCCCTCCACTTGCCCTGTGCTCTTAATGAAGCATTTGCCATCCCTCAGTTACAGTGCTTAGTGCAGGTTGAACACATCAGCCAGAAAGGCACGGCTGTAGCTAGAGGTAAAATCTGCTACTTCTGAACCTCTCCAAATTAATCATTCTAACCTGAGGGAGACTTGGGCCTTTGGGCCCACCTTTTTGTTTTATTAACTGCCAACAAAAAATGCCGGAAGTGGCTGGGGAAGAAGCACAAAATGGGGGACAGGGAACACTTTGCATATTTTAATTACTTCAGTAAACAATACATATCACAGCAGAAGCCTACCATCAATGGCTACGTCCCAGGCAAAGGGAATTTGGAAGATCATCATGGGACCTGACATAAAAAACATGCACCTCCTCCTTAGGCTAGAGGCTGCCTTATCTAGCTTCCCTGAGCTGGAGTTAAACTTGCAATCCCTCCACGGACTAGTTGCTGGAGCAGCTCCAACTAGGGCAAGAAGGTGAACAATACACAACTTTTCACACTCAAACCTTTCTGGAGAATTGAATGCTCCTCTTCACCCAATAGAAAGAGGGATTCTTCTCGGAGTCATGAAACAAGACCCTTCGATTCTAAAGGCAGGACACTTGGTGCCTGAGAGGAGAGAGCTCACAGATCACTGGCTGGATCTCTGGCAGGACCACAAACATGAACCAGTGGATAACATTCTCCATCCTCATGTAAAGGTGGGGATTCAACTTAGAAAAAATAACAGGATTAAGTTCTCAGGGAAGCCTGCGGTTAGGTGATAGCAGCTGAATCACTCTTCGAACTGCCAAGTGATTAATCAACTTGTTAATACCACTACTATTTTTATGCATCACAGGTTCTTAGTTAGCCCTTCCCCTACGAAATTCCAGGAAAGAGTATTAGTTAACCTAGCCACCCCCCTTCCAGTGATGGGTGGCCTCCAGCATCTTGGGAGGAAGGCAGCAGGAAGGAAGATCTGACACCAAGGGAAGCCGTGGAACCCAGTGGAAAGAACACTGGATTGAGACTCAGGTCAACTGAGTTCTTACCCTAGTTCCACCAGGATGTCGCCCTGCGGCTTTGGCACCCTGTGCTTCCTTTTGGTCTCAATGTTCACATCTGCGATAAGGAAAGAATTGGACCAGAGGATTGCTACGCTTCTTCTCCATGTGAAATCGGCATGAGATTGTCCAAAGCAAAATTTTCTTATCTTCACCAATATACCAGGAGCACTGAACAAAAGCTCAAGGTCCTTCCCAACAACAGCAGCCTCAGCTGCCTGGCTTTCCAGAGTGTGTGTGTGTGTGTGTGTGTGTGTGTGTGTGTGTGTGTGTGTGTTCCAAGAAAGACAAGAAGAGCAATGGGCCAGAACTTGGGAGCTCCAGGGCCCTGCCTTAGGTTTACATCACACCACCTGGCTCATCCCTGGGCCCCTGGGTCCTCATTTATAAAATTGGTAGGGTGAGCGAAGAGAATTGGGCTAGTTGACTTTTAGGTCATCTAGTTCCAAAACACGGTGATTCGGTGAAGCAAAGACTAGATGACCTCTGGATGCCCCTCCCAGCCCTGGGAGAAGGTTAGAGTTCTGAGACCCACTAGTTCCACACAGCCCACTACTCTACAACTGGATCCCGGGGTGCCTTTTTGCAGTGAAGGGTGTGAGCCAAGGGTAATCTCAGATGAAAGAGCTGGAGGAGCTTTCCCTCCACACAGCATCTGGCATCCCAAGCTATCATCTGAGGCCTGCAGCTGTGGGCTGCCCCTTCTCCCTTTATAAACAAGCCCTACCTCTTGGCTTCTCCCTCAAGGTCAAAAGGAGGGGAAAGACTGCTCCGAGGATGAACCCAGGAGAAAGTCTTAAATGCTAAGCCAGTAATCACAGTTGGATGGTTTTTTTCAAAGGCATTCCTACTCTATTGTACACATTCATGTTTCCAAAAGCGTAGAAGGAGGATAAGGGCAAGTGGGCTTCTTGTCTCTAATGAAACTGGGATGAAACATCTTACTCAGGGTCACTTAGTGAGTCCCCAGGAGGTAGAGCGAGACTAAGTCTGGGGTAGGCAATCCTCAAGCATAGTGCCCTCATCTTAATTTATTTAAACCTCTGGTCTCCACTGCAACAGAGGTAGAAAGAGATTCTTTCATTATTTCAAGGTTGGGGCAGAGGAGGAAGGCTTGTCCCAGTGAACAGGGATACAGAACAAAAACTTACTGAGTGTTTATACTGGGCCAGGATCTATGATAGATAAGACAAAATGCACTGCTTCATCCACTCCTCTCAATATGCCTTGGCTCTGGAAATTATTATTATCAAAAGCATTGTATGAAGGAAGGAAGGGAAGGAAAGGGAGGAAGAGGTTAAGCAACTTATGTGAGTTCAAAAGGCTGAAGAGTGAAAGATCCAAGCCTCACACCTAAATTATTCTGATTCCAAAACCAATGTTCTTTTGCACCCCCAAGTCAGAGGTCTTATGCATTTTCAAGTTGAAGGGAGACTCACTTGTAAAAAAAGTTTTCAAGCCTATAAATTGATGGGCTGGAGGTGGCAGATTTGGGGAAGTATGATAGAAATCCCAGAATTTGATTTCTGTAAAAACACCCATAAAAGCTAAAGAGGATTTTCATTCAGAAATATCTAAATCTGCAGATTCAATGAAGGAAGATGGAAGCCAACATCAGCCCAGAGAATGCTCATAAAAATGACACTGGAAAACATCATATGTTCCTCCTCATAGACGGACTGGAAAAAGCAGTCAGTCACGGGCTTTGCTTCCTTGGTCTTTGCTTTGCAGATTTTCTCTGCGTGATGCCTGGCCTGACTCCTGTAGAAGTGAGGCTGATTATTTCAGCTGGGCTCCCCATGGCAAGGACTCCCTGATGAAGACAAGTCTTTGTTAGTGATCAACTAGGTCCCAGATAATCTGTTCAGCTCCTGCAGCATGTATCATCATAATTTTCAAAATTCATTAGCCTTGATTGTTTGGAAATCTATTTCCCATTAATGTCTCTTTCTCTAAGATCATCGTTTCAGACAGAGAAAGAGGAAGGCAGAGAGAGATGGAGGGATGATGGGCAGGTTGAGTAGAGAGGAGAAGGAAGGAGGGAGAGAGCTAGCAACACATGTCAAGCCTGGTGACTTATTTGGGTCTTAGAATTAAGCCACTGCAGAAATAAGTTCTAAACCTGGATTTGGTGATTACTGGGACAATACACTGCCTTTTTGCTTAAGATAGATTAAGTTTTTTGTCACTTGTAGCCAAAAGAATCTTGATCTAACAGTCGAAAATTCAACTCTCAAGTTCATCTTTATTTCTAGGAATAAAATGTTGATTTCTAGAAATGAACCTAAGAAGAAAGACTCAGAGAGATGCCAGAGGCCCAGATAGAAACCAGCTTGCCCAGCTAGGATGGAATTGCAACATACCTTCTCTCACCCCCTGAGTGCACTTTTCTTCTTTCCTGCTCTGCGTGCTGGTACCCACATGCCAGGGTCTCACCAGCCACCAAGCATCACACACATGTGGCTCTGAGACCAGCTGAGGTTCTGAACTGAAATCTTTCCTTGTATGACTGCACCTGCCCAAAACCAGTGCGATTGGCTGCAGGTCGCATCAGACATATAGTTTCCATTAGGGTTAGCCACAAATGCCAGCATGGGAGGAGGTGGCAGAAATCAGAGGAACTAGCTAATGCTCAAGAGAGGTAGGGACCAGCCCAGCAGACCCAGGCAAAAGAGATAGCGGAACTTATGTTATTTCCACCAGCATCTCCAGACAGGAGGTCTTGTCACAATCCTTCCAGACATATGGATTTCTCATAAGTCATCTGTCCCAAAGAATTGTGGAAGCAAATGGACTTGACCAACTTTGAAGATAAGATCCAGAACAAGGAGTATAGAATCCCATCAGAAATGCTAGGGCACCTTTGCTAATGAGCAGCATTATGGCACAACCAGACGGTTCCCTTCTTTTCTCTGTCGTCTTCCCTCTGGCTCCCCAGAGCCCTTTCACGTGAAGCCCTGGGCCCCACCCCATACCAGGCAACTCTCAGCATGCTCTTCTGGGGGTTTGCTCTGATCTGAGACATCTATTTTCAGATCATCAGAGAGCAATGCCAAGAGAACCAGGAGTTCAAAGATTAATTACCATTGAATGGGCAGAGCTCCTATCTCTGGATAAATCTCCAGGTGAGAACCCAAAGGATTGACCCTGGGAACACACAACCAATTTCCCTGAACTTAAGGACATGAGACGCCACATAATTAAGAGGCACCTCCCACAGGACAATGTATTAGGCTCCCTCCCAAAAGGCCAGTCTTCACTTTCTTACATTGCAAGACTTGGAATAGCAACAAAAAGGTGAAAAATCATATCCCACAATTTCAACGCTGTTCAACTATGTTGGTTTTTGACTCCGTCAAAGTCCTAGTGTGTTTTAGAATACTCTCTAGCTCATAGACAACTTCACCACAACTTGGTTCACCCTACAACCTCCGTCCGTGATGGCTGAAAAACACTAACCTGCAGAGAGGGGGCGAAAAAAGCTCATCTTGAGCTCTCTTTTTGTGCCTTGGGTGTGCAAAGAGACAGGTATGTGTTTTCAGGTTAATTAGAAAAACTGGGTTCATTGGGGTGAGGAGATACATCCTTGGGTTCCCAGCATGCTGGTGTAAAGGGTGTGCCTTGGGTCTCCAAGCAAGTTCCCATACTGGGACTCACTTATGACCATGTACCCTCACAGACTTGGGTCAAAGACCCCAGCATTGTCTTTCTAGCTGCAACTAAGTCCTTTCTAGAATTAAGACATTTAATGTGTGACTGGCAGGGTGGGCAGTATGTAATCAGTGAAAGAAGGAATATCCTTGTCAGCTTAAAAGATAAGCAGACATTTCTAACCTTTACTCCTGTTCCAAATTGGTACACCACAGAGCACACGGATGCAGAAGAGAGAAGTCAACTGATGTTGAAACGGGTTCATATTTTAGAAGAAAATGTAGTTTGCTTTCTTGCCTCTTTTTGCCAGGGAGGGGACTCGGAGACAAGTCAGGGAAGAGTACCCTATGGAGGAAGATGAATGATGATTTTCTCCTCAGCTCGTGAGTTTCAAAGTGATGGAGGGAAACTAGATAACAGGCTATAAGCAGAAAAGAACCAGGATTTGACGGGGCAGCCATCATCCAATAGCTGGAATACCACAGTAAGGGACATTCAAGTGCCTGGAGTATATTCTTAAGTGATTCTGACATTGTGATGGTAAAGAAAATCCTGAGTAAATGACAGAGTAATAACTTCTCTCTATCCATATGACACATATTGTGAAACTAAGAGACATTGCCTTGACGTGGACTGAGACCTCTGGATAAATACGTTACAGAAGTCCAAGGAAATAACTGCGTTGCAGGTGGAAAGATCCTCCTTAAGAGTAAAAGGAAAACGGGAGAGGGTTATTGGAGATCCCAAAATAATTCTTCACTTTGCTACAGCAGCTCTCTCTGGTGCACGTAAACGGTGGTTTGCTTACCACACCACTTTACCAAGAGCCCACCTTATGCATAAAATAAGATTCTACTTAATTTTTTTTCTGAGAAGTATGTAAATGTACATTACAAATAGACACAAGGTCACAGAGTGATATCAACGTTAAGTATAACCATAAGAAGGTGTGGTCCAGAGACTTCCTGCTTCTTGTTAATAGCAGTCCCAAGACTGGGTGAAGTCAGTCTGTGGGTTCCATTCACAAAGGCAGGCAGGAAACTTAGGATTCTCTTCAAACTCAACTCTTCACTCAATCCCCTGTTGAAAAACCTTTGTCTGGTCTCAGACGTCTGCATGCATTCTCCCCAACCCTATTACCTATACAGAGACCCATGCACCGCCCTCCTTCCAACGTGCACGAAACCCAGGAACCCAGGACACACTGAAGTCAAGCTCCACCTCTGCCTAGGATGGATGCCCCAATGGGAAGACGAGCTCTCATGCCCCCCAAATGGTCCATGCCTATCCCCATTCCCAAGGACAACAACATAAGGAGAAGCAGCAGAAGTTGCTGTACGTCATGCACAGTCAGCAAAGACATGAACAATCACCCCAATACATCTACTCCTCATCCAGCCATGCGCGTCAGCCAATTCGCAGGACCTTGTGGTAATCCAGCGAGTCCTACTTCTCTTTTCTTTCTACTACTTCCTGCCAACTGGTATCTATGGATGGATGCTGAGACTAACTGATAGAAGCAGGGTTTCAGATATACTTTCACCTGGGTTTAGATCCTGGCTGCACAATTTTCTAGTTCCATGTTTAAATGTCGGTGTTCTAACCCATAAAGTAAGACTTTGATAAATTCTTCGTGAGAACAGTGTAAATTAAATAAACATACTCAGAGCCCCTAGCAAAGTGCCTGACAGGTGTAGGTGCACAATAAATGTGAGTTGTCATCCACTACTACCCCCAAGGACACCAGATGGAAGAAGAAAAGCCTCGAACTATCCTGAATGGCCAGGGCAAGTCAAAGATTGAGGGATTTTCTACAAAGATGCTCCCCAAGTGGATAAAGCCACAGCCTCATTCACTTTCTGACACCCTCTCAGTGATGTTAGTTGGAGATGAAACCTATCAAAGACAAGGTATGCTTCCAATGCCATGGCCACCCCTGATTCTGTCTCCTCAATTTTTTTTGGTCATTCTGAAGTTTTTGAGGTTTCTTTTGCTTTGGATTCAGAATTTCCAGATTTGACTTGTTTCAGAAAAATTTAAGCCAAGCCATTAAAGCCTTCCTTGGCTAAATTAAATAAACTAAAATACACTGCAGTCTTCAGGAGACTCAACTGCTTTGACCTCCCCGTCTAAAACTGCAAACACACATGTGCACACACACACACACACACACACACACACACACACCACCACCACCACCACCACCACCACCACCACCACCACCACCCCCCCACCACCACCCCACCACCACCATTACCATCACCAAGCATTTCTTTTTCTCTCCTCTGCTTTATTTTTCTTCTAAGGACCTGTTATTCTCTAACATGAAATATATTTTACTTTATCTTTATTTTCTATCTTCCTTATTAAGGTCAGAGATTTTTGTCTGTTTTATTCACAGTTGTATCCTTAGCACCTAGAACAGTTCACAGTACATGAAGAGAGTGACTGTATGTCCCAATTTCTCAGGGAAGGTCCCAGTTTATGCCTGTGGTATCTATTTAATTATTAGTAGCTTCTCTTTTCATTCTCTGAGACATCCAAGTTTAGCCAGTCAAATACACATAGTTGATTAATAATAAATATTTGTTGAACTTAATTCATAAATTTGACCAATTTGATACTTTAATTAAGCCCATCAACTCCTGAAACCAAGAGTTTTACCTTGATGTGAATGAAATGCATATGATGTTTTAAAAGCATGAGAGTGATTAATCTCTTATAATGGTCCTGCTTTCAAAATTCTCACAAGACTGGCAAACATGTTCTGATCAACTCAAGCTCTACACAGCTGTTAGCACTGAAAAATCCTAAACGTTAATCCCTTTATTGGTAACAGTGCCAAGAAGAGATACCTATAAAAATGGGATCCTGAGAGAACTTGGGAAGCTATGCTTAATTTACCTCCTTAACCAAATCATGAGAGAAATGAATGGAATTGTAAAAGCAACCCCGTTCACCTGCCCAGAAGACTGACCTCAGGATAATGTCATGTAATAGAAACCAGAGGCTTCTCTCTTAAAAATGAACTACAACACACCCAGTCAGTGTCTGGAAACAGCATCTGGCCTGTGGGAAAGCATCTCGAGATGGCAAGAAGGACTCGTATTTCCTAGTCTGTGTGAGATTTTAAGGTTGGGTAGGTAAATTTTGTGTTTCTATTTTCCCAAGTGGACCATTCCCCAAACAGAAGGAAACAGCCTCTAGGCAAAAAGTGGAAGGAAGCGATCCACTTCTGTCTGATGATCAAGGCAAGACGGATGGAACTTTGACTAACGCTGCAGTATGTCCATCTCCACTCCAGAAACTACCGTAGAAATTACAATGGGGAGGGGGAAATCCTTTCCCTCAATACTCAGGGATATGACTCAGGCATGGAGCTCTGTAATAGCTATCCTGAACATCAAATTTCTTAGACTAAGCTTCGCCTGAAGTCAACGGGGAGACCTCCAGTTTTTCAGACCCTGAAGTCTATGTGGTACTCTTAGTTCCTTAAAGGGAGTCTCTTAGGGCGTGTAGGCATCCAATGTGTATTCAAAACTCAAGGCACCCTTCCTGAAACGCAAGAAAGCAGCCAAACCACAGTCCATGCAGAGCCTCCAGCCTCTACCACACGCGCAGGCCCGGACAGAATCCCTGGCAGCCATTTGAACTCCGGCGGCTCTCCCAGATGTGCACCTCATTTTAGCAGAACATGGCCCCGGCCCCTCCACCACCACCACCACCACCACCATGCTTCTTGCCCATGAGACATCCGAAGCACATCAAAGCCTTTGGCAGGAAACTTCCATGAATGTTAAACGATGTCCCCATGATGGGAGGCAGGGGAGGAGATGTGGGGAGCAGCCCCAGCCCATGGAAGTTCCTCTCCAAAGTCTGCAAGCTGTCAGTTTGTGTGTGGACTGCCCAGCCCCCTGACCCCAGAAACGAAATCCAGACTCACTGTGGAAGCTGCCGATGCTTCTAGCCTCTGCCGCTGCCATGACACGCTGAGTGGGCCCTTCTGGCATAGCCCTTCCTGACAGTGAATGGGGGAGAGAGGGGGGCAGGGGAAGAGAGAAGAAAGGGATGAAGGCATAGGAAGGAAGCATGGAAGGACGAAAGCAAGGAGGAGAAGGGAGGTGGGTATATCCTTAACTGAATGGCCTGTCTCTCTTGGCCACAGCTTCCAAACACCTCTCCCATGTTACTAGAGAGAAAGGCTGACTGCATCAACTCATCCCAACTGCCCTCACTCAGGAGTCCATGGCTAGGCAGACACACCATCACACCACTCCTAGTACACGACAACCAGCTTCTTCCGTTGTGAGCCACCAAGATCCAACTGGTTTCCCTCCAAGTGTTCTACTCCTGACCAGATGAGCCTTCCAGCCAACTGACTCTCTGAAAAGAGGTAGATTTTTACCTAGAATTTTCATCCCTTTAGGTCAAGAAATAGCACCTTCTCCAAAGCTTCTGAGGAAATATTTGTCTTCAGCGAAAAATCACTGAATTTATCACTACTTTTAGGGGTTTCTCTCCCAGATGCCCTTTCCTGCCTTTCCAATTTAGAAAGGAGGTGAGCTAACAGGACGTCATCTGTATAGAGCCTCAGCCCTCTTCCTCCTTGCTGTCAACAGAATCACCATTTATTTTCCCTGTTACCACTTGGGAAAAACCGTTTTCCCTCAAAAAGTCTCTTGAGAAGTCAGAGGAGGGGGTGTGTGTCAGGCTGCCTTAGAGAAGGAACTTACAGTACCTTAGCAATAGCATTTTTCAAGCACCTCCCAAATCAAGGGCTGTGGACAGAAGACAAGAGACACAGTCCCTGCTCTCAGTCAAACCAGAGGCAGAGAAGCACAGGAATGAATCAAAAAAAAAAAAAAGAAGAAGCACATTCAGGGCTTCCCTCGTGGCGCAGTGGTTGAGAGTCCGCCTGCCGATGCAGGGGACGTGGGTTCGTGCCCCGGTCCGGGAAGATCCCACATGCCGTGGAGCGGCTGGGCCCATGAGCCATGGCCGCTGAGCCTGCGCGTCCGGAGCCTGTGCTCCGCAACGGGAGAGGCCACAACAGTGAGAGGCCCGCGTACCGCAAAAAAAAAAAAAAAAAAAAAAAAAAAAAGAAGCACATTCATGAAGCAATACATCTGTGTGTGTAAACCAATAGGGCGATGCCAAGGAGACCATCCCGAGAGGACAACGAAATGGGCATCACTGGCTTTTGATGGCAGTGAGGAACAGACAGAGAGAAAAAACAAAGGGGGATATGAGAAAAAGAGCACATGGGAAGTTGGGAAGAGAAGATGTTATGGGCTGAATTCTGTCCTCCCACCAAATTCTTACGTATTAATCCCCAGTACCCCAGAATGTGACTAGATGTATAGAAAGGGTCTTTAAAGAGGTAGTTAAGGTTCAAAGAGGTCATCAGGGTGGGCCCTAATCCAATATGACTTGGGTGCCTAGAAGACTAGGACATTTGGACCCAGACATGTACAGAGGGAAGATGATGTGATGACACAGGGAGAAGACGGCCGTCTACAAGTCAGGGAGAGAGGCCTCAGAAGAAACCAACCCTGCCAACATCTTGATCTCAGACTTTTGTGGTACTTTGTTATGGCAGCCCTAGCAAACTGATGCAGAAGTCCTTATGAAACAATGGGAATGAGCAAGTGCCATTGTGGAATGAGGGACAGGCTGGCTAGGTGTCAGGGGGCTTCTTGTGGGAGGGAACAGGAAGGAGACTGGCAGAGTGCAGGGTGAGAAATGTATATTTTTGAGAAATTATATCTCCCCAAGCTTTTAAGCAAGCAGGCAGAATGATGAAAAGTTTGAGAAGTATGGGATGGAGGGCTCTGAGACTGAAGGTGCACACACTGATCCAAGTGTTGGTCTGATCAGGGTGTGAATTAGGATCATTCCAGCCAACATTCAAAGAACAAGTGATGCTGAGGTGCTATGAAGAAAGATATAACAGGATTTGGTGAAGAATTAGGTACAAATGGGGAAGAGACAAGTTCAAAAATGACTCCCATTCCGGGAACCTCCCAAAAGAGTTTTTGTTCATGCCAACAGACTGCTGAGGAGTGGCTACTTGAGAAGTAGGAGGTCACCACGGTGAGTAGTATCTCCAACGAGACAAGTTTCAATCACCAATGAACTGTCCAGGGGAGACTTACTGGTTAAGCAATCAAAGAGAGAAGAGGTAGAAGCTAAAAATGTAAATTCAAACAGCTTCTGCACAAAAGCAAGAAAGGGTTATAACCATATGAGTGTGAGCTTTCCAAAGTAGATGTCTAAAATGGTGGCACTAGAACTTCCAATGGGAAGGAGAGAAACCAGTGGAAGAGGTAAAGAATGGCTATAAAGGGGAGTAGATCATAGAGCATCATTAAGGCATTGAACAAGGATGTTAAGCAGTGGGGGAGTGGAGGGGCGGGAGAAGGAATGGGGCAGTTATTGATAATGTCATTCAACAGTTAGTTCAAAAATGGATTAGGCTCTTTAGAGGAAAGGAATCTGAATTTGGCCATGGTGAAATAATTAGTGAACCCCAAAATGCAGAGTCAAGGAAGGGGTAAGATCAGAAGCTTAAAAATTAAGACAGAAGATGAACACAGCCTATTAGAGTAGTTGAGGAGACAAATGAAAGTTGGAGGTGGCAGAAAGGTCAAATGAAGAGTTTTCTTTAAAGTAAAAGAGATCATAGAAGACAGAAAGAAAGACTTCAAGATAGAGTGAGACAAACAGTCACAGCAAGAGGTGGGCTAGAAACAGGGCAGGTGACAGATGGTGAGGTGTGAGGGAAGTGAGAAAGAATGCAGATGTGTGAATCTGTTGATATGGAGAGGGTGAATCTGGCCTAATATTTCACAGCATTACAAAAATACATATTTGACACAGTTCCTGGCATAAGCATAATAGTTCCTTAAATTACTCTGCCACTTCTAACTTTAAACTCTACCTAACTTTATGGAGATAGTGCTATACTGTTAGACCATTTAAAATGTCTATTCACAAATGGCCTCACATTCTTTAGAAAACCTTACTTAGGAATCAGAATACGGAAACCATCTCTGCCCTGCCCAACGTTTTTGTGCAATCTGAGGAACACCAACTAATCTCTCTGAGCCTCGGTTTACTGGTCTGTAAGTAGGAATAATAACAATAGCCTGGTTGACCTCTAAGTCCTTTGATGATGACCAAAGAGAAGCATTGGACCTGTGAGATGGGAGACCAACGTTCTTATTTTAACTCTACCACCAAATAGATACATGAGCTTGAGAAACACCTGCCTTTCTCTGGAGTTCAGTGTCTCCATCTGTCAAATAAGTGGGTTCAACAAGATGACCTCCAAGTTGATTTCTAGCCAGGATTTCATGAGTTTGCCGGTGTAGATCGCTTACCCAAATTTCATGGCATTTATCACGGGCTCTCACAACTGGCTTAGGAACAAAAGAGGTTAATGGATGTAGGAGGACAGTCCAATTGGGTGGCTTCAGTCAGGGGAGAGAGGAGGATTTAAGCAGAAGACTAGGAAGCCAAGAAGTCCTTGCTATCAGATCAATAGGGATATATCAGAATTTCTAAGCTAGATGACACTGACCATTTGATTCATCTGACTCCCTTGCTCTGATTTCTTCCTCATGTAACCTTCTCAGTGTGGTCAGGCTCCCCACACAGGCTGGCTTACTGGGAGTGAATGCTTTGATCACACAGCCTTTCAATAATCTGGTCCCCTGTGCACATTAATAAATTGTCCTCCTGGTGCTAACTGCAGTCTCATGGGTGTTTTAATTATTGTGAGACATTCTCTCAGGACTTTTCACTGATAAGCAGATGTTTGGGCCTTTGGTAGGGAATCAGATCCTGCTGGCTTTTTCTTAGGTGACACCACTGCATCTTCCAGATATACCTACCCAGAATCCCCACATACTGACTATTGGTACCTGGCAAGTGGGGACCATTATAGGACCGTTAAGGAATAATAGCCGTTATTCCTTACCCATCACAAACACTTGGCATAGGGTAATATATTTTTTAATTAAGCACTTTTATTAAGCGCTTTTTATGTGAAACATCACGGTGATAAAAATGGAGTGGGTTCCTTTGCCTTTAAGGGAATTTATGCTGTAGAGGGCTACAGGACATGCATGTACCCAAAAGACTCAAGGATATGACTAACTAAATAAATACAAAGATCAGGAAGTTGGGGATTGACCCATTAAGTAAGAAAATTATCAACTTCAAGAACAAACTGGGCCACAACTCAAAGTTCCATCCTGGCTACAGAGGCTGGAGAGCATGACTCAGTGGAAGAGAGGTTGTCATGGTGATTGGCAGAGTAGAAGAGATGGCCTACTGACAACCACTGCCAATCAAGTTTGGGGATGAACTTGTTTCCAGAGTGCACATGATCATCTACTAAGCAGACTATACTGCTGGTGATGGTGGTAATGGTGGTGGTGGCAGTGGTGATAAAATCAGCAGCACCCAAGCCAACAGTTCACAAAGCTCTTGAATATCCGTTATCTCATGTTATGCACAGGAATGAGCAGTGGCCATCGAGTTGCATATAATAAGAGATAAAAAGGAGGGAGGACTGGGCTTTAACCAGCCTTGTCTCTATCCCCAAGGCTCTGGGGCACATGACCCTAACATCTTCCTCTAGGGTAACAAGGGGCATCACACACTTAGGAGGCCTGGCCTGGAGAATGAGCTCTAGTTCTGAAGGCCTTTGTCTACCACAGAATTCATGGTTATGGTTATCAAAAGTTAGCTTCTTCTTGGAGCTACCAGGTCCGAAATGGGAAAGTTCTTCCTCTGACCAACTAGAAGTGCTTTCTTTTTCCTCCTGGGCTTCCAACAGACCAACTCCAGTGGTCTACATCAGTCCTGGAAGAGTGAGCGGCTTTGTTTTTATCTCCCTGAGTTCTCTTAAGTAGGCTCTTCTCCCCTTCAATGTTAGGATCTAGCACCAAAGACCATCATAGGAAATACCTTGGCTTGTAGCTAACTTTAAATTATTTAAAATTTCTTAGACGGATGGTCCCCAACTTATGATAGTCCAGCTTCAGCGTAGTGTGAAAGTGACACGCATTAGGTAGAAACAGCACATCGAATTTTGAATTTTGACCCTTTCCTGGGCTAGTGGTAATGCAGCAGGATGCTCTGACGTGATGTTGGGTAGCAGCAATGAGCCTCAGCTGCCGGTCAGCCATGAGGTCACAACCCACACACTTACAACTATTCTACACCAATACGACCCTGCTATTTTTCACTTTCAGTACAGTAGTCGATAAATTACGTGAAACATGCAATACTTTATTATAAAATACACTTTGTGTTCGATGACTTCGTCCAAGTGTAGGCTAATATAAGTGTTCTGAGCACGTTTAGGGTAGGTGAGGCTAGGCCCTGATGGTCAGTAGCTTAGGTGTATTAAATGCCTCTTTGACGTAGGATATTTTCAAGTTACAATGGGTTTATCAGGAAGTAACCCCATCGTAAGTCGAGGAAGATCTGTATGTGATTTCTACCTTATTCATTCACATAGAATAATAACTACCATCTATTGAGTGCCTAATAGGTACCAGGCAATTTGCATACATTATCTTATTTAACCCACACGAAAGAAGAAATTGTTCTCATTTTTTTTTTCTCAGATGAGGATCTAAGGCTTAGAGAATTTAAGAAAATTTCCTGAGGTCACATAGCTCATAAGCAGAAGCTCAGGATTCAAAGGAATATCCATCTGCCGGACTCCAGAATTACTGGGTACTTTGCCCATTTTCTCTTGGGTTCTTCCCATCCCCACCTCAGCTTTGTCCTGTGGGATTGGCTAAACTTAAAAAATAAACAACTGGGAGTAAAAACTCTGTTTAAAATTCTGAATATCAAACGCTATGTTGACCCAGTCCTCCTCCCTCTCCTCCTGTTTAGACTCAGATCACAAAGTCCTGGGCTTTGAGGATTAGGAGAGAAATACAGTCCCCTACTAGGAGGAAGTCAAGGGAACATACTGTTCTCTTTACATGCAAATATCTTTGTGTGTGTGTGTGTGTGTGTGTGTGTGTGTGTGTGTGTGTGTGTGTTTGCAGTACGCGGGCCTCTCACTGTTGTGGCCTCTCCCGTTGCGGAGCACAGGCTCCGGATGCGCAGGCTCAGCGGCCATGGCTCACGGGCCCAGCCGCTCCGCGGCATGTGGGATCTTCCCGGACCGGGGCACGAACCCACGTCCCCTGCATCGGCAGGCGGACTCTCAACCACTGCGCCACCACGGAAGCCCACATACAAATATCTTAATTACAGCTGGTAGAGAAGATATTTGTATGGAAATTTATGTATCTTTATATGCTATATATTCAGTTTGCCATTAAAAAAAAAAAAAAGCCCTTTATACTTGAGGACCCCAAACTGGGTCTGTTATAATACTCGCCACAGTCAAGTTATAAAGAGGCTGCTATCCCCACCGTCCACAGGAGCAGAGAAGGATAAAGTGAATCAACACCCTGCTGCCTTCTCCTCTCCTTTCTTGAGGTTGGGTTCCAGTATAAACATGCCTCATGTTCTTGAAACTTTCTGATGAGGATTCTGCCTGTCCTTATTTTTCCGCAATATCTGTCCCCATGGAGATCAGGCTGACTATGATAGCATCTATCCCATGCCTGCACCACTGTCACTGACAAAAGGAAACAACTAGATTTCAATATTACAGGGAAGTGAAACCAAATTTAGGAGACCCCTGGAAACTGCTCTCAGAAAGAGGATATTATGTTTTTGGCATGTCAAGGGAGGGAGATATTTATATCCCATTGATTCCCCTCCAGCAAATAAAACACAACCAATTACCTATTTTGGTCTCACTGAGCATCTTCACGTTTTCCTGAGTGTTATAATGTCTGTTTTATAATATAAACTGTGTTTATCTCCTCTAAGGATATAGGAAAATATAGACTTATTTTGCAGCAGGTAAAATTCTGGCTAGACATAACTGAGAACTTCCCACTTCTAAAGGGTGTTACGAATTAGAAAGAAAAATATAGATAAATCTCTCACTAATGATAGCTTCCCTTTGCCACAGCTGGAAGGAATAAGGGGGAGCCAGTGGAATCCCAGGAGATGCACCGGAATAGAGCAAGCAAACCATCTGTCGGGAATGATTCTGAAGCTGTTCTGCCTGGGGCCACAGGGGTGAAATAGATGACATTTAAGGCTCCTTCCAGCTTCATGTTTCTTTAAAATTGAATGATTTGGCATTTGTTCATCTGTTTTTAACACTCTAGGGATGCAGAATGGACTAGGTGGCCTAAAATATGCATTTGTAAAAAATCCATCCCGACCCTCCATTTCACTGTTATTCTTTTTCAAGCTTACAGTACAAAACGGATAGAGGCTTTGAGTTCCCAGGCCCTAGCCTTGAGTTCACCTTTCCCAGCCCCACTAATTCCGATGGCTTCTCTTCCACACTCCACTGCTAACCCCACAGCAAACAGCCTTATTGTCTCTTCCCTGGACCATTGCCATGGCTTTAGTGGCCTCGGGTCCCAGCCGTCTCTCCTACATGCCACTGCCTGATGACTGGTCCTCACAGAGCCTCATTTACACTAAAACAGATGACAAACTTCCCATGACTGTCCTTCAGTTACCCACGTCAGAACAGCTGGCCTTTCAAGAGCTGCCATAGTGGTCCCATCCTTCCTTTACAAACATCCTTCCATGCATCTTTCATGTACCTTCAGGTTTGGCTGGTTGAGTGACACACTGTTCCAGATCACTCTCCTGGTTTGCCTATTTCAAAACTATCTTTATTCCTCCTAAAATTCAACCCACTGACTGCCTCAAGACCCAAATCATCCCTCTAATTACATGGGCTTTTGAAATTGGTAACCCTATTGTGTTATGGTGGAATTACAAATTTTCATCCTGTTTCAAATTCCCTATGAAAATTTCATTTCCTTGGGAATACAGATCACATTCTCTTCATCCTTGCACATAGTCAGGGAATTGTATTGAATCCTGTCCCCAGCACACGGACCTTCTCAATGGCTAGGGTATTTGGCACAAGGGGAAATAAACCAGCATGGACAAGTTTAGCAAATGTACAAAGTGGATCGCTTATCCTAAGGCTGTATAAAGGATCTAACACTGACTTGCTGCTGGAGAATCTCAAGGTCTTGAACACATCACCAACCCTCTCCAAGGCTTAACTATAAAACGGAGGCCAATAATAGCTGACCTGGAAGATTTCAGAAGACCCTCTTCCTTTCCCAGTAGAGCACTAAGAGGCTGGTGAGAAAGTGCAAAGCTCCACAATCAGCATGTGTAAAATGAGCATGCCTCCTTCAGCCGGTTTTGGTGTGAGGGCTTACATGATCAAGCAGGGAGCCCCAGGACACAGGAGAATCAGGCAGGATTCAAGAGCAAAGTTATTCATCCACTGATTCTCTGCTGCTACCATTCTGGTTGTCACCTCTGTCACTATTAGGTGTAGCTGGAACACATAAGATCTGCCCTAGATCCTAACTGGGGAGCCTATTGAAGGGATCCCGATGCTTGGCCCTGCAGGGCATGGAAGGCCTTCCACAAAAGTGATGCCTATTCAGGCTCCTCTTGGTCTGGCCTAATCCACTTCCTGCCTAACTCTGAATTCCCATTCTGACTTCATTCATTCTTTCATGCATTTGTTCATATGTTCATTGGGTGTCTGCCAAGTCCTAGGTCCTGTGCCGGGCACGGAGGATGGCAGAGTGAACAGGAAGGTGCATCCCTGGCCCTCTGCATCAGGAGGATCAGAGCACCAATCTCTTACACCCCCATTCTTCCTGTGTCAGCATACCACCTCCCCTCCAAATCAAAACATCTGAAAACGTTTCTATTCTGGAATTCCAACCTCGTCTTCTTCAGGACTTTCTTTAATTCCAGATTTGAGCCCTAAACTCTTAGTGTTGTCTGATATTCTGAGAAAGATATAATGGTACCAAAACCCCACC
This sequence comes from Monodon monoceros, assembly GCF_005190385.1. NCBI lineage: Eukaryota > Metazoa > Chordata > Mammalia > Artiodactyla > Monodontidae > Monodon > Monodon monoceros. Next base: position 39,253,103 of record NW_021703778.1, on the reverse strand, counting down.
CTTGTCAAAGCCAGGTTAAAGGCAGTCTCAGAAGTGTATGAGTCAGTGACCCATACAAGAAAAGGGATCTGTCATGGGGCATAGTCTTAAGAAGCGAGAACAAATCGCTCTGGCACTCACTCTGGTGCAGAGATGTTTGTTTTCTCTCTGTAAATATGTAACAGGAAATTAAGCAGTTCACCTTTGTACATCATTTTCATACCACCTGTGCATGAGCCAGATGGCAGCTCTTTGTTTTAAAAAATTAAAAAGGAAAGAATAGAAGGAGGAGTTTATCTCCACCTCTCCCTCTGCCCTCCTATACACACCCTGGAACCTACACTGGGCAGATGAGCGCATGCACACGCGCACGCACGCACGCACACACACACACACACACACACGCCTGAATTATCTGCATTTAGCTGTGTTAGGTACCAGAAATCAGCAAACTCCTAGGCCCAACAGATTTCAGTAACGTATGGTAGCCGAGAGGTGCAAACCTGTCCCGGGTGTCAGCTTGCAGAGAGAATCCTTCAGCGTTCTTGCTATCTAATAAATCACTGTATTCCCCCAGAGTCTCAGCCGGTGTACCAAACAAAAAAAATCTTTCATAAATCACCTGAACATGGACTTAGCTCTAAGATTCATGAGCAAGACCATATAAACACAGACCGGAAGAACAGGCAAGTACTGATGACCCAGTATTTCTATTTAAGTTGAAACCTTGGGAAGGAAATTTTCCAGAGGTGGTCAACATAAAGGCTCTGCTCCTTTGGGGCAGCTACACGATCCCAGTTTATTTTCCAGTGGTCAGGAGGTCCTTCTCTCTGACCCGAGAACTACATGTGGAAATAAGATTATCCCTGAGGTTCTCCTGCCTTGGGTGTGAAGGGGACTAAGGAAAATAAACAACAGTTTATCCAGTAAGTAGTGTATTCCGGGCTCTTTACACAGATCAACTTGCTTAACATCAAAAATAACCTGATTGAGAGACCATGTTTGTCCTCATTTGAAAAACGGGGAAATTAAATAGAGGTTTCAGGAAAGCACATTGAGGTCCCATGGCTGTTAATGGCAGTGTTAGGATGTGAACATAGGTAACATTGGGCCCAAATACAGAACTCCCTCGTCACCTTGATGTCTTCCAATATGGATAATAAGACTTCACAGTTTATTACTGATATGACCTCAGGCAAGTCTACTTCTGCCTTTTGTTTTACAGAAGGTGAGGGAGGGGTTGGGGCTGTGTACACATGACGACCTTGTGGGCACCTGTACTGAACATGAAGATATGACACAAGCTGCTCTTTGAATATGCAGAGTATAATATCTACCCACCATGAGTGGATATGCGGTTCTCTGATGGTGCATTGTGTTTTTACTGCAATGGCTATCCGTTTTTGTTTTTGTTTTTAAGTTTTTGGCTGCACCCCATGGCATGTGGGATCTTAGTTCCCCGACCAGGGATCGAACCCACGCTTCCTGCATTGGAAGGCAGAGTCTTAACCACTGGACTGCCAGGGAACCCCCAGCTATCCTTTTTTTATTTTATACTTCCTTGGGACCAAAGACACACATTTTCAGGCCAGCTGGCCTCTGCTTATACCTGGCTTAGAACTCATGAAAAGGGAACTGTGGATACCTGGTATGTGAACATGTTCCCACCTCACTCTCCCATCCTTGAATTCCAATCTGCCCTGGAGCCCACAGAAACAAGATGGATCTACTCCTTGTAGCGCTCCCAGGTATAAAGGGCAACAGTTCACAACTGTTCAAGTCAGGGCACAGCAGGATCATTTGGAGATGTAATCTTTTTTTTCTTCTCTCTTTTAAATCAAAATCAAGAAATATCAATTGCGCTCCTTGAAGCAAGCTTAAAGTTGAGTTTGCACACATTCTGGTCAGATATTGTTTCCCAACACCCTGGTAAAGCCAGTGGAGACCAGATTGGTATAATCAAACATCTGCCTCACACAGAAAAACAATGATCCATCCCTTGCTTTTATCAACACCAACATAAATCTGAGCTCAGCCAGACAGGCCAGCAAACCCCATTATGCAGAGTGCAGAAGCAATTAAACGGTGCCAGTTCCAGCTAGACTCAAGAAATCTATGACCCATGGGCCCTTAGTGACCACACCGATGCCTCTCTTGGAAATGACTGAAAAAAAATTGGTCTAGATGCGAAAGAAAGACTCCACTTTGACATTTCCTGGCAGGTCTGCCCTGCCCATCAGTCTGTGCCTACTGCTACATCATGCTCCTTTTTCCATATCTAGGGATGTTGGACTGGGCAGGTAGCTAGAGAAACTGCCCAGTTTTCTGCAGACTTTCTACCTTCGCTACTGTTTGGTCTACTTTGCTTCATATTCTCATGATGGTCTACCATCTGCCATCTTTTGGCTGTACCATGAACTCGTCCATTTTTAGCCACAAAAGGAATTTCTCAAATATTCCATTTTTCTCCAGGTTATGGCTAAAATAAAGTGTCTTGAGTGATCCCTTATAACGTCTGAGCAATGTTGTTTAGGCAAAGCCATCAAGAGCATCCAGACAGAATTGATTTACAGATGCCAACCCCAAACCCACAGCCTCCTGACCCACCGTGCTCAGGCCAAAAAGACATATATCTAGGTCCTTTGATTCACAATATGATCATTCATTCTGTACAAAGAAGATGAGGGAAATGGCTGCCATGCCTCTCAACCTCCAAAACATTGCCCCACCCTCTCCTTATATACCATCCAAACTCCTTACCCATTCAAAGACCCCAAAGTAAATCCTCCATATATCTGAGGCATCTGCCTCCCAATCAACTTGCAGAAGTTATCCTATCTCTGTATACAGGTTGCACCCATATTTCTCCTTTTGGGAATAAATGCCACTCACGCCCACCCGTCCTTTCCCTGGCAATAATAACATTGTCAGAACCACTCACTGATCCGTGGGAAGATGATTCCCAAATACAAAGGGGAGCAAAATAAGACACCTATTAATATAAAGTAGACACTTTTATAGAGGTAAAATTGAACGTGATATCTCCTCTCACAATCAGAAAGCTTTTCCTAAGGCCCACCTGTACCTCTCTCCAAAGTTGGCAATGAGAACCTGCTTCCTTCCCTCATCTTTCCTACGCCATTTGGATAATTCTGCTCAGCAATACGTTAACCATTTTTGCTACTTTATGTTGGGTTCTGACTTCTTATCAAGATCTACCTTTGAAAACAAGCCTATAAGTTCACCAAATAATGTTAAAGAATAAAATGTGTCGTGGGTGAGGCTGGATACGGAACTCAGTTGAAAGATGTTAAAATGTAGCACCAAGTTGAGCTTGTCCACGTGAGCATTTGGGGATATATATATGTGTGTGTGTGTGTGTGTGTGTGTGTGTGTGTATGTACCTGTTTGCATGAAGAATGAGTATTGATGGAAGTAAGAACACAGTGCATTATGTCATTGCAATGTAAGTATACAGTCAAGTATCCCTATCCAGGTGGAAGGGAGGAGTGAGCTATCCAGAGAATAATTAACAGGTATGTTGAGATGCAGGAGTGGCCAAAGGACAAGCATCAGATGTATATCTGGGCACAGATGTGTATATGTGTGCTCCGGAGTAACAGGGTTAATGGACAATGACAAAGACATGTGAGAAGGCACTAGCTCTGCCACGGATTGCTGCATCTGGAGAAGCCACCTTACCCTGTAGTAATCAGTGCTGTAGACATCTCTGGACATGCCAAAGTCTCCGATCTTCACCAGCAGGTTAGCTCCAACCAGGCAGTTCCTGGTGGCCAGGTCCCGGTGCACGAAATGCTGGGAGGCCAGGTACACCATGCCAGAGGCAATCTGACTGGCAATGTGGAGCATTTGAGAGAGCCCCAGCTCTCCTTTTGCCTGGCGTGGCTGCCCGTCCACAAGGATCATTGCATCTGGCCCATGGGCCCTGTGGGGTTAGGCAGAGAAGAGAGGGGGCAGAGAGAATTAAGGAGATCAAGGGGAAATGTCTTCTTGCGTTCCTGTTCTCTGGAATGCACCACAGAAATGAATAAGATCTCTTCTCAGTCTACTTATGGACTATTTCTATCTACCCAAAATTATATTCTGTGAGTATGGATATGGTCAAACTCTACAACCAGATTCCCAACTAAGATGACAGCAGACGTGCTTTAACGAATCAGGGAATGAACCTACTCTTGAATATGTTATGGTTATCCAGGGGCTTCCCAGGTTCTTGATGTCTACTACAGAACAATTAATAAAACAATTAACTCTTACACAGCCCTTACTATGTTCCACACACTGCTCTAAGTGTCTTAAATATTATGTATTAATTCACTCAATCTTCCCACCCCAATTTTGAAGATAAGGAAACTGAGGCACGAAATGATCAGATCACTTGGTCAAAGTCACAGAGGTCCCACAGTGGCCACATGGGTGACATGTGGCTGTGGAAGAGAGTTTTAAACTAAGCTTCCAGAGGGCTTGTTAAATACAATTCCTGGGCCCCTACGATTCTGATTGGCTAGGCAGAGCTCATTCATTTGCATTTCCCAGGGCTGATGCTTCCAGGGCTGATACAGTCCACATTTCAGGTAGCAACGCTCTTCAGTCTACCTCCTAACCTCTCCACCACACTGTCTAGGATTGGGTAACTTTTGTTAATGGCAAGATGGGATGAAGAGACCCTGTGACCCTGAGGCAGAGACCTGGGGAGCCACAGCACCTGCTCCATCCCAAATCATGGGCCAGATTTGTTATCCTAACACCTTGCCCTGTCATATCAGTCACTTTTAGTGTTCACTCTTTTCTCTAAAGAGCCCAGTCAGCTCTAACTACACCCAGGGCCCTTATTTATGAAGTTGTGAGCCAAGGAGCCCTGGTGTACAATGAGACCTCAGCCTGTTTTACTGCTTCTCCGGTTTCCACTGAAAGGTACCGTTAAATATAACACGCTCATTTTATTATCTCCTGTGGGCTCTGCCTACCTCATGCCTCCAAAGGAGAACTACTACATCAGCTCACAAGGAAGAGGGATCAGCAGGCAAGCCACATTCCCACTTACCAGGAGAGTGCACTGCAGCCTGCCCCTAAAACACACCGACTGGGAGATGCAAGAGCAGGAAGGGCCTTCTTCTCTCTTTTTCTTTTTCTTCCTGTTCCCTTAGAGCGGGCATGACAGTGGTACGGAGTGGCACTCGGGACCTCTCTTTAGCCTTGCTGGTGGCACTTGGGGCTGAAGGCACTACTGAATCTATGGGGAGGGCTTGATGGTAAATGGACCATGTCCCTCTGACCTCAGGGAAATGGAAGCACAGGAAGAGGAAGATCCTGAGTCCTGAGAAAGGATGCTGCCTGTATTAGAAACTACCATGGTTCACAGTTCTGATAAAATAATAATTGTAATACTTTTAATCGTAGCTACCATTGACTGAACACCTAGCTACATGGGAAACTTGTCCAGGCCTTATACAAATATAGTCATTGAATACTCATAACGACAAACATGTGAAGCAGTTATGAATAGTCTCATTTTCCAGGAGAGAGAATTAGGGGTTAATAACTTGCTCCAGGTTACATCACTAAGACATATTCAGAATATGAACCCAAGTCTGTCTTATGCTAAGGACTCAATTCTTCAGGAAAGGAGTAAATTTCACTGTGAAACCAAGTTCAGGAAGTTTAGGAAAGCCTACAGATACCTTCCAATTCCTCTAGGGCCAATTTTGGAAACCTGCTACCAACCCTTTCCATTCCCTCCTCAAAACACCACACCACTCAGTTGAACGTCCCACTTCAAGGAGATGCTCATCAAGGCTTGGGGAGTGTGCTAGAGTTTGCCATAACCCACATCTGAGCTCTGGAAATCTCATTCTCAGCAGTGGAACCACACCCTAAAAGCGTCCAGGGCCCGAGTGTTCAATGTGCTTCCTGGGACCCTGGATTCCACAGACGCTCACACATGCCTGCTTCTTCCACATCTGGGCACTACTTGGAGGTAACAGGTATGAGAGGCAGAGAAGTGCTAACTCTGCTCTGTCAGTGAGATGCTATCTTCTTTGGGGAAGGTAGATTTCACATCTCCCCAAACCCCACTGTAACTCCATCCAGAACATCTGCTTGGGGTCTCAGTCTCTTAAAAGTTCTATCAGGAGCCCCTCAAAATCCAGATGATCCTGCTTCCAGGCTTGTGGAAACCCTTCTTACAAAAAATCCAATCCTTCTAGAACAGTGCTAGCCAACAGGACTTTCTATTAATGGAAATGTTCTATACTGCACCGTCCAATATGGTAGCCACTAGCCACATGTGGCTATTGAGTATTTGAAGTGTGGCTAGTGAGACTGAGGAATTTTTAAATCTTATTTAAATTTAGTTATTGTAAATTTAAATTTAAATAGCCATATATGGTTACTATACTGGATAGCCCAGCTCTAAATTTATCTGGGGGAAAACCTGCCCTTGAATTCAACCATCTCTGTCTCCCAGTGAGTTTGTAACCTTGTACCTTCTTATTCATCATCAAAAAGTCTCTGACAAAAAGGTTTTCAGGAGGTGTGGAAGGTGCTAGCCTCACTTTGCTAGTGAGAGCATAAGGCGCAAAGTCAGAAAGCTATTCACGGCATCAGGGGAAGGGCTGGCCCTAGAATCCTAAAGTTGGAAGTTACAGGCTGGCAGGTCCTCTGATCTCCCTCCTTGGACCCATTTCACACCCTGCCCTTCTTCTTAGTCTACCTTAGAATCAGGAAGAAGAGTACAGGTTCCTTTTCATAGCATCCTCAACATCCCCCCCTAGAAATCAGGGGCAAAGGCCTATATCCAACTGCTCAGGAGGTAATGTAGAAGAATGAAAGGTTGTTTTCATTTCTAATCTCCAGACTGAAGTGTTCAGAGGAGCGACAGGACTTCTGGCTCCAGAGAGAACCCCAGGGGTTCGGTGGGGGTTAGGGGCGGGGATGGCCATCCTCGCTTACCTGAGGAACTTGTTCAGATCTCCGTGCTTCATGTATTCAAAGACCATGATGAGGGGGTCCCCATCGCCACACACCCCATAGAACTTGACAATGTGCTCGTGCTGCAGGTTGGTGAGCAGTTCAGCTTCCCTCTGGAAATCCTTCCTGGCCGCCAGGGTGGGATCCTTCAGGGCCTGGAAACAACACGGGATACTGGTTTTTAGCAGCTAGAGGGCAGGGGTTTGTCTGTTCCCCTCCTGGGAAGAAAGCTGGTGCCCATAATAAAGACAATGCTGATTCCCAACAAGCACGATCCTAATCGGCCTTTAAAGATCATGAGGCTAAATCACAATAGCCAGACCTGACTCCTGCTTCCTTCAGCATTTTGAACCTTGTAGAAACAGAAACCAACTTTTTGACACCCACGTCCCATCCCATCCACCAGCCAGTTATTTCAAACTTTGTTCATCTCAGAGCCCTAGGCTTCCTCAGAGATCAGCGTGAATGGCGGAGGGAGGGAGCTGGGAGGTAGAAGGCCTGACAAAGACCCATGCCCCCAAGAATTCCCCAAAGAAATGGTCTCACAGTTAAAATAAACAGTGGGGGAACCAGTGCCCCAAATGCTTTATCTTTGTAAATTAGCCTATGCTCACAGCCCATCTGAAATCAGGATGACAATGTAATTAAGTTTCCTTGCTCTTTCTATTTCTTGATTTTAGATTATGAAAAAGTGTGTATTTGCAGAGAAACATGAACACTTTGGCTTCTAGAAGGCACCTGTGTCCTCCTTTAGGGGACTGAAGGAAGTACTGGGGTGTAACTGGGACTACAGCTGTGGGAACAGCAGTTAATGGGCAGAAGGCTTAGGACCCACCCAGGACCGGGACCTGGTAAGGTATCACAAAGTCCCAGGGTAGGATGGGAGGGTGGGCATCTGGTGGCCACAGAAATGTCACAGCTTGGCCCCTGTGGGAGTGGGAGACCCGGTGTGAGGGAGAAGCACCAGACCAAGCCACTTGCCCTGGGACCCAGGAAGATAAATGGAAGAGCAATGGTTAAAAGGGGTGTCAGTGAATGTGGACTTTGTAGACCAGAAGGGGAGGGTGAGGCCAGACCACCTCCAAGGGTCCTTGAACAGGACCTTGAATAGAGCCCAGCAATGACCAACGCAGCCATGCTGAATGATGAACTGTGAAGGGCAGGGTCATTTCTACAGGAGAAGCAGCCTGCACAGTTGAGCTCACGTATGTCTTCAGCCTTTCCCATCCACCTCATGAGGTCAGAAGGCAAATGGAACCAAACATCCACTTGCTTCAAATGACAGAGTTTAGTAACCTCAAAAGACAAGACATGAGGCAATGAAGGAATGGGTGTGAAGTTTACACATCATGCTCAGGGTAGTGGAAATCTAGACACGATTGGTTTGCATTCCCTCTGCCAAGCATCTGGCCTTTTCTGGTTATTTAGGCAGACTAGGCTCCCCTGTAAATTATGCTACTCTTGAGAAGCCTCCCGAACCAGAGATCTTCCTCTTGCCACTGCAATCCCCACTAGCTGAAATCCACAGGGCTGCCTTGGCTTACAGCGCTGCAGGAATGTGAATGTGCAAAAATCATATCTAAGGGGCCCATCAAACCTCCGTCAGTCATTAGCATACATTAGAGATGCTGGACTCATAGCTTTAAAAGGGCACTAGATATCATGTTTCCACCTGCTCATTTCTGGTGGCTCAGCCCTCAGTTTCCTCTGGGGATCAGGACACATTCACACAACTTGAATGACAGAAGCTAGAGTTTAATTATACCACAGTAATCTCTTGGTGCTGGGCTTCTTGGTGCCACCAAGTTCAATGGCAATGCCTCTAGAGCCATGGTGTCTCAGCCAGCAATCAAGGCCCACTCCAACTTCAACAAGCACCACCTTGCATTCTTTTCAAAATTTGGAGGTTTCACCAAAAAAATGTTGGATTAAATGATTCTACTCTTGACCAAAATGTTGGAAGCTGTCTAATACAGTTTTCCCATCTTACAGGTGAGAAATCTGAGGTCCAGACAGGGAAATGATTTGTCAAAGATCATGTAAGAAGTAATAGCTTGAGTGTGGAGCCCAGGATACATTCCTGTCCAGCATACCTGCTTGAGTTAATTTATCAGATGAATTAGTCACTGGTCAGGTCCTCAGGGGAATGGTGGGCACGGAAGTTAAAAGATGTGAAAGGGCAGAGGAGAGGGTCAGGAAAGGTGAGGCGTGTGGGCAGTCAGCAGAATGGCTGGGCCCAGCAAGGATACCAGGCAGGCCAAGGCCAGCAGGAAAGTGGGAGGGCCACTGGTCCATTACTGATTTTTACCAGCTCTGATCTCATGTGCTTTCCACTTCATCTCTGGCTGCCTTCTCAGAAAATCTACCCGATAATAAAGGCATAGGCTGCCGTGTGTCCACATGCAACCAGAACAAAGATGTCTGCAAAGCCTTCTTTCTACGGGTGGAAGAAGGCAGAGACTAATGGTGAGAGGGAGCCTCTCTTGGTGACCCAGCTCCTGAGCTTCATGGACTGGGGCACGGGTATAGGATGACTGTCAGTGATTTACTTATTTTCATGAAGAATAAAAAGGAAAAAAAAAAAAAAAAAAAAGGAACCCAGCATGGGTGGGATGAGAATACAGAGATTTATGTGAACACTGGATTTATGAGAGGGAAAAGTAGATCAAATTTGGGGCCAGCCAGATGGCCTCTCTCCATCTCTGTAAATCAGTCTCTCGCACAGTCCGGATGCCAATGGCAGCCGTTGGATATTTCCATTCTCAGCTCTCGAGCAGTCGCAGCCATCATTCCCAGGGCTGGCACCTACTCTGCAGAGCAGATAGGAGTTCCTCATTTGGAAGATGGGGCACAAAGCAACTGCTGTCTCTTTTGGTCTTTCCACACCCCTTCTCCTACCCATTATCTCTCTACTTTTATGATGGGCTTTCCAGCTCTTGGGTTAAACCTGAAGTTCCTATGTAATTGGCAAGGGGTCTATTGTGGCAACTGGGGTCCAGAGCTGCAAGTGGCCCAGGTCCCCAGGGATTGATGCAATTGGGACAGAGATGCCAGGAAAAAAATCTTGAGAAGGAAAATCAGCCCAGAGACTCTCATGCACCTCTCAGCAGAGTCCATGCTCAACCTCTTCGGAGCCGGGAAACTTCAAAATGGGTCACCAGCCAGTGGCATGGGGTGGAATGGGTGTTCCTCACAGCTGCCAACTGTTGGTGCAGGAAGACAGGGCTTGCCAAGGAGTCTCTGAAGCCAGGGAGGTTGTGTCCAGGCCCTTCCAGTGGTATCCATAGAGCAAAGAGGAGATCTGGAATTTTCCCTTCTTATCTCCTTTTTCCCCCAAAGTCTGAAGACATTGCCCTTTTTAGTCTCTCCTTTATGTACATCAGGTCTCATGTCCACTCCCAACCCTGGGTTTCAGTGGGGCTGTTTCGTCGGTTGGGGGAGAAGCAGTCTAGATGGCAAGAACATTCAAATTTCTCAACAGCTGCCATCTCCTTCAGAGTCACTTCACATCATCATTTCCAGTCTAGGGGTTTTGCTGCTTTCCATTTTCCTTTTCTTTTATTGGGGCAGAGATATTTCAACAGATGCTCAGCTTCAGATTTTACTAATATACTAAAACCCATTTTAGTACATGTGCAGAGATACACACATCCATAAACACTAGAGCTTAGTTGTACTTATTTTTTGAATTTTAAATAAATGGAATCATACATATAGTGCTATATATATATATAAAATATATGTATATTTCTATATCTGTCTTTTTTCATTCAGCACTGTGTTTTTGAGATTTTTCCAAATTGTTGCATGCAGCTGTAGTTCATTCATTTTCCTTGTTGCAAAGTTTCTCACTGAATGAATATACCACATTTATTTATCCAAGCTGCTACTGATGGACACTGGGGTTGTTTGTAGCTTTTGGCTGTTATAAAGAATGCTTACGAACATTCTTAAACACATCTCTTTGTGGAAAGATAGATAGAGATAGATAGATAGATAGATAGATAGATAGACAGACAGATAGATACATAGCTGTCAGGTCTAGACCTAGAATGCAAGTGCTAGGTCACACAGATGCCAATGTTCTAAAATACCAAGCTGTTTTTCAAAACAATTAGACCACTTTATAGTTCCACCAGAGTATGAAAGTGGCAATTGCTCCATATCCTTGTCAGCACTTGGTTTTGTCATTGTCATTTAGCCATTCTGCTTGGTATACAGTGGTATCTCATTATGGTTCAATTTACGTATTTCTGATGATTAATTAGAATGGACACATTTCTCATAGTCTTATCGGCTATTTGTCTGTCAGAGGAGACTCTTGAGCAAGTCTATTGTTTGTCAAATAACTATTTAAAAGTTGCACTACCTATTTAAAAATATGAATTACATGCTTTTAATGTCACTCTTAACACTACACATATATACAGATTACACTCTGTCTTGTCCTGCTCTGCGTTTGTTTCATGGGTATTCTCTTGTCTCCCCAACAGACTGCAAGTGTCTTCAGAACAGAGGCTGGGATTTCGGCTCTTTGTTTCCACCATAGCAACTGCTGGGCAAAAAAATCTTGCTTTAAAAACCACAACTGTGGGAAAACTTAATTTGGGGTTATACTTGGATGTGTTCTCTGGAAGTCCATAATTACCCTGCATCAACTTGAGAACAAACTCAAGAGGAGGAAGCCTGCAAAAAGGAATACAATCTAAAGAGGATGAGAAGCAGGAAGCACCATTTCTTGGCTGTTCTCCAGAGAAGACAAGCATCTCCTCCAGGGGTTGGTCGCTGGGCGGATCCATTGGGAGGCAAATGGTGTAAAATCCCAGAACATTCATCTTCTCAAGCTTCCCAGACCAAAAAGGAGGAAAGGAAACCCTTTTAAAAGGGTGACAACAGAAACACATTTTCTGCATTACCCAATCTGGGTACTGCCCCTTAATACCAGACCACTCATCGGGAAACGTTTCCCAGGGTTTAGGCCATCATTTCATTTCCTGCTCAAAGCACAAAAATATTAAGTTCATCCACCAGTCCCCAGATGGATGCTGGAACACCCAGTCGATTAGTGTCATCCTATAAATTAAAATTTTTAGGGCAGGGTAGATTCTAAGTTTAGGGACAAAATTAGAAAGCTTTCCACATCCCTGGTCCAAACTTTAAAGACACCCTCACTAATCTGACCATCCCATGTCTATGGAGACACACTGAGCAAGTTTACTCACAGCATATCCAGCAATAATAAGCATTAGCCTTTTATGGGGCAATATGCTAGTTCCTTATTTATTTTCTAGAGCAGAGGTCAACAGACAATGCCCACTTCTGAAAAAAAAAAGAAAAATTATTGGAAGACAGCCACCCCCCCATTCATTTATGTATGGTTTAGGCTGCTTTCCCACTACATGGTTAGAGTTGAGTAGCTGTAAGGAAGAGTGTATGATCCTCAAAACCTAAAATTTTTACTATCTGGCCTAGTATAGAAGGAGTTTGGCAACTCCTGTTCTAGACGGTTAATGCAAGCTCAGCAGGTCATATGTCGTGTGTCTAAGCACATTGGATAATATCAACATCAAGAACAATGATGTTGATAAAAACAAATAGCAATGAGTCTTTACTAAGCATTTACTGTGTCCCAAGCAGTATACTAAATATTTTTCATATGTTATGTAATTTAATCACCAAAATTTTAAAGAGGAGATATTATATCTCCTATTTTACAGAGAAGGAAACTGAGGCTCAAAGAGGTTAAGCATCTTGCACAGGGTCACAGAGCTAATCAGTGATGGCCAGGCACCCACCCAGCTCTCTGATTCCTACCCTATGCCTGTAGCCTGCACAGCACTGCCTGCATCCACGGAGGGCACTTACCCTCTGCAGACACAACAAACTGTGAATACAGAGACCCCAAAGTCTCAGAAATATGCAACTGCCATAAGAGGTGGCTCGGTCATGAGCCCTCAGTGCTAAGGATGGACCTTTTGAGGCCCAGGTGAGAGTCCACGTGGGGAAGGAGGTATCTCCTGCTCTCAGCCCAGAACATCACGCAGAATTCACGCTGGCCTCAGAGGCCTGCTCGCTGCACCCACTCCCACAGGGGCCACTCCACACCCCAGACCTGTGGGTGCCTCAGTGAGGCTACTTGACTCTTGTCTGTGCCAGTCGTGTTCAAAGACGTGTCTAACAGTGACTGAGAGAAGCTGCTTCCTGCTGGAGGAAGGTAACTGGTAGTAGCAAAGTTCCTTCTCTCCTGCCCCAAGCAAGTCGGCTCCAACTGCAAATCTGCAGGGCTGGCTCAGCAATACCAAAGCCCTGTGGTTAATGACCCATCTAAGAAGGCAGGAAACCTCAGGCATGCTGCCCCTTGGGCGCTGAACCTGGATCCCACGGGGTACCTAAGAATGTCCTCCAGCCTCACTCACTGTCCCTCCCTGTGCTCAGTACCTGACCCCCCAGCCCATCTCCTATGCCCAGTGACGTCTGCTGACTTGAGCAGTGGCTCCCAGGGCCTCTGTAAGCTACCCACCCCTCATGCAATTGTACTCCCGAGAAATGGTCAAATGACTTTCTGGGCACGGGCAGCACATCCTGCAAAGTCGCTGAGATGGGAGGAGGGACAGCTGGGGACAGCGGTGAGCCCAGGGCCTCCAGAATAAAACCAGGGCCCATCAAAGGCATAACTTGTCCCTCCGGCTGCACCGTGGGCACAGTCCCCTTATGTGCTACAGCTCTTGACTTCCGAAGCCAAAGGAAGCTGATTTGGGTCCTAAGGAAACTTCATTTACCTTGGAGCAAGGGCATCTGATTACGTTAGTTGATACCATCTTCCAGCATGGAGTGAGTCTCTCTTTCCCTCCCACCTGACCCCAGCCACTCCTCTTCCTTCCTGGGGCCCACATGCCTCTGAGAATTACCTTCACAGCCACGAGCATCTTGTCCTTGGTGGGGCTGAGGTTGTAGCACTCGGCCAGGAAGACCTTTCCAAAGGCTCCCTCGCCCAGTTCTCGCTTCAACACGATGTCTCTCCTTTTAATGTGCTGCACATCTGCAGGAGGGGACAGAAGAGAGCAGCCAAGTCAGTCCCAGGCACTTGTCCTCCTCGGAGGCTCAGGGGGACAGGGGAGCACAGGGGTCTAGAGCAGGGAGTTCTGCTTTTGAGTCCACGGTAGGGACAGGCAAGCTCTAGCACCTTACCTTGGGCGTGAAAACAGCCCTCGCATGGTGGTTTGAGGGTTCCACCCAGAATGAAATCTCAGCTCTGTCCCTGACTAGCCCCGAACCTCTCTAAACCAGAGTCAGTAATCGTTAACACCCAGGATTCCGGCATAATCAGCTATAGTTGCTGGAGAGAGTATACAGCAGTCTCAACAGTTACTGTGCATGGGAATCCCCTGGGCATCATGCAGGTCCTGATTCAAGTGGCTCTGAGAATCTGCATCGCTAATAAACTCTCAGGGGATGTCTGTGGGCTGTGGGTCCATGCACTGCACTGAGTAGTCAAGAATCGAGTTTGAACCCTGGTTTCCACTCCCTGCTAGTTTTTGAGCTTCGGGAAGTTATTTCGCCCCAGAGCCTCAGTTTCCTCATCTGTAAAATGGAATTAACACCAATACTTTACTCTCTGAATTCTTGGGAAGATTAAATGAGATAATTCACATGAGAGTTTGGCCCAGTGCCCTCCCCCCCAACACACATGCACACACACACACACACACGGACACACCACACTGGCTCTTGTTATAACATAATGACTACAGTGCTCCTAGCACAGTGTCCGGTTCATGATAGAGACCACTAAGTGGGAGTTACAGTTATCTGGGGGAAGCCTCTACTTGACAAGTCCCTCTCCTGTGAGAGAGAAAACACAACGAAATCACAAAATCAAGTCCAGAGACCTCCCCAGAACCAGGCTCTGTGCAAAGAGAAGGGCTACCACGGCCTTGGCTAATTTAGCAACCTAATTAAAGTCTGCCTGCCAGGAGAAAGCAAAGATGTGACCTCAGCCCTCCCACCTATTTGGAAAGAATGCTTCGAAGGAATTGTACAAGAAGTGGGCTGCTGAGGTGGGGAGTGAGCCGGAGATTACTCACCGACCTTTCCATTAATCGTTCAACAGGCAGAAGCCCATTAAATACCTGTATTCACATTATGAAGAGCATCGCAGAGCCAGGAAAGAGGGTTTTCTCAACCTTGTCAAAAAAATAATAGTTGAGGACACAGGACCATGGCAGACTGTCCCCAAGAACAAGAGAACACATTACAGGGACAGAGGGGTGTGACTGCAGGGCCGTAGTTAGTGTTTTGGTTGGCCAGGGGATTCTTCTCATAATAGACTACACAAATCTTGTTTTTTTCTATCAGAATTATTGGTAGCCCTGCCATGTCCCAGATGACCTGCCGGCCAGCATCTGTGGGTGCAAGCATTTACAGACCATTATTCTCTCTTCCCAGCAAGACAGACCTGCACGCTCCCAGGCCACAGGGCTGCCAGGGAGCTGCCACGTGCTGCAGGGCTTTGCCCCCATCTTTACAAGGGAATTAGAAATCGGTTCCCTCTTCACACCCTCTGCTGCTCTGTCCTAGCCCTCTGAGGAATGGTATTTGTTGGCCTTGAAGGGGAGGCTGAGTCTCACATCGAGAGAAAATGGGATGTCAGGACCTCTCCAGGGAGGCCATCTGCTCATCACTGCACAGTCATTCCCAGGTGACTACTGATGGGCTCCTGCGAGATGAGCATTCTGAGGCAGCCTCAGAGTGGAGATGGGACGGCAGATTTATAGGGCCATGCCCACGCCTCTGAGCCCGCAGGGATCAGTCAGGGATGGAAAGTCAAGGGCACTGGGCTCAGGACCTGGATTCTCCCCCACTATGGGCTGGCCCACCTCACAAAACATCTGGAGTCTCAGTTTCCTTATCTGTAAAATGGGTGTGGGAGGATAATACAAGTTCTACTTACCTGCTACAAGGGCTACTCTATGTAAAAGTTAGTAAACCTTCAAGTCCTCTGAAATGGTGTGTGTTTTCACCATATTATTTTACAAGAGGGGAAAATGAGGGCCAAGTCAGGAATCGCCAACTGGGTTGAGATGGGGCTCGAATCCAGAGCATCAGGACAGACCAGACTAGCCAGGCCACTTGAGGGCCCTTTGGCCCCTGACCCCTCCCCAACCCCAGCCTCCCACGACATTGCAATAGGACAAAAATCAAAATCACCTAGAGGGCTTATGAAAACTGTTCACTGGGGCCTTCTCCCAGAGCTTTCTGTTCAGGAGGTCCAGGTTGAGGCCTGCAAATTTGCCTTTTCTAACAAGTTCCCAGGTGATGTTGATACTGCTGGTCCGGCACCCCTCTTTAAGAACCACTGGAACAGGGTGACATGAGTGGGGTGAGGAATTAGTCAGCCGATGACCAATGTTCACTTTTTTTTTTTTCCGTCTTACTCCTCCGCCATCTTGAAGATCCTCTCTTCTTCCTGCCCCTTTCTTTTTTTTTTTTACATCTTTATTGGAGTATAATTGCTTTACAATGGTATGTTAGTTTCTGCTTTAATGTTCACTTTAACAGCTTGGCCTCAACAAGTGCCACAGCCACAGGTACGTGAGACATGCATCACCACTCAAACACCAGGAGGAGGCCTGCAATCCCGGACTTACCCGTGTGGCCTAGGCGGAGTCAAGCCCCCTCTCAGAGCCTCAATCCCTCATCCTCACGATGGAGATCACACCTCTCTTGATTTCTTACATTCTGGACGCACCTCTACAAAGGCAGAGCTACAGAGCTATATATGTTCCTGGGTCCCTAAATCCAACTCCGGACTGGGTGACGTCACCAGCTCCCCCGCCAGAGCTTCTGACTCTCAGCCACCGTGAGTCCAGAATGAGCAGGGAGGACCTCTAAGGAGAGTGGGGCTCCATTTTCCAGCTGCTGTGCCTGGGTCACGTCTCAGAGCCCTCCATCTCCTCTCCCTCCCTCGGCAGCAAGAATCACAAGCCTTGAAAAGTTCAGAAAAGTAGAGCTTCCGGGAAGATGGCGGAAGAGTAAGACGCGGAGATCATTTTCCTCCCCACAGATACACCAGAAATACATTTACATGTAGAACAACTCCTACAGAACACCTACTGAACGCTGGCAGAAGACCTCAGACCTCCCAAACGGCAAGAAAGTCCCCACGTACCTGGGTAGGGCAAAAGAAAAAAGAATAAACAGAGACAAAAGGATAGGGATGGGACCTGCACCAGTGGGAGGGAGCTGTGAAGGAGGAAAGCTTTCCACACACTAGAAGCCCCTTCGCGGGCGGAGACTGCGGGTGGCAGAGGGGTAAAGCTTCGGAGCCACGGAGGAGAGCACAGCAACAGGGATGCGGAGGGCAAAGCGGAGAGATTCCTGCACAGACGATCAGGGCCAACCAGCACTCACCAGCCCGAGAGGCCTGTCGGCTCACCCGCCAGGGCAGGCGGGGGCTGGGAGTTGAGGCTTGGGCTTCCGTCAGAGCGCAGGGAGAGGACTGGCAGCGTGAACAGAGCCTGAAGGGGTTAGTGCGCCACGGCTAGCCGGGAGGGAGTCCGGGAAAAGGTCTGGAGCTGTCGAAGAGGCAGGAGACTTTTTCTTCCCTCTTTGTTTCCTGGTGCGCGAGGAGAGGGGATTAAGAGCGCTGCTTAAAGGAGTTCCAGAGACGGGCGCGAGCCGTGGCTAAAAGCGCGGACCCCAGAGACGGGCATGAGACGCTAAGGCTGCTGCTGCCGCCACCAAGAAGCCTCTGTGCGAGCACAGGTCAGTATCCACACCCCCTTCCGGGGAGCCTGCGCAGCCCGCCACTACCAGAGTTCTGGGATCCAGGGACAACTTCCTCCGGAGAACGCACGGTGCGCCTCAGGCTGGTGCAACGTCATGCCGGCCTCTAGACGCCGCAGGCCCGCCCCGCACTCCGTGCCCCTCCCTCCCCCGGCCTAAGTGAGCCAGAGCCCCCGAATCAGCGGCTCCTTTAACCCCGTCCTGTCTGAGCGAAGAACAGACGCCCTCCGTTGATCTACACGCAGAGGCGGGGCCAAATCCAAAGCTGAGCCCCTGGGAGCTGTGAGAACAAAGAAGAGAAAGGGAAATCTCTCCCAGCAGCCTCAGAAGCAGCGGATTAAATCTCCACAATCAACTTGATGTATCCTGCATCTGTGGTATATATGAATAGACACCGAATCATCCCAAATTGAGGAGGTGGACTTTGAGAGCAAGATTTATGATTTTTTCCCCTTTTCCTCTTTTTATGAGTGTGTATGTGTATGCTTCTGCGTGAGATTTTGTCTGTATAGCTTTGCTTCCACCATTTTTGCTAGGGTTTTATCTGTCCTTTTTTTTGTTGTTGTTTTTAATTTTTTTCTTTTTTTTTATTTTAATAACTTTATTATATTTTATCTTACTTTATTTTATTTTACTTTCTCATTTTTCTTTCTTTTTTCCTTCTTTCCCTGCTTCCTTCCTTCCTTCCTTCCTCCCTCCCTCCCTCCTTTCTTTCTTCTTCTACTAATTCTTTCTTTCTACTTCTACTAATTCTTTCTTTCTACTTTTTCTCCCTTTTATTCTGAGCCGTGTGGATGAAAGGCTCTTGGTGCTGCAGCCAGGAGTCAGTGCTGTGCCTCTGAGGTGGGAGAGCCAACTTCAGGACACTGGCCCACAAGAGACCTCCCAGCTACACATATCAAACGGCGAAAATCTCCCAGAGATCTCCATCTCAACACCAGCACCCAGCTTCACTCAACGACCAGCAAGCTACAGTGCTGGACATCCTATGCCAAACAACTAGCAAGACAGGAACACAGCCCCACCCATTAGCAGAGAGGCTGCCTAAAATCATAATAAGTCCACAGACACCATAAAACACACCACCAGATGTGGACCTGCCCACCAGAAAGACAAGATCCAGCCTCACCCATCAGAACACAGGCACTAGTCCCCTCCACCAGGAAGCCTACACAACCCACTGAACCAACCTTAGCCACTGGGGACAGACACCAAAAACAACGGGAACTACGAACCTGCAGCCTGCAAAAAGGAGACCCCAAACACAGTAAGATAAGCAAAATGAGAAGACAGAAAAACACACAGCAGATGAAGGAGCAAGATAAAAACCCACCAGACCTAACGAAGAGGAAATAGGCAGTCTACCTGAAAAAGAATTCAGAATAATGATAGTAAAGATGATCCAAAATCTTGGAAATAGAATAGAGAAAATGCAAGAAACATTTAACAAGGACCTAGAAGAACTAAAGATGAAACAAACAATGATGAACAACACAATAAATGAAATTAAAACTACTCTAGATGGGATCAATGGCAGAATAACTGAGGCAGAAGAACGGATAAGTGAACTGGAAGATAAAAGAGTGGAAATAACTACTGCAGAGCAGGATAAAGAAAAAAGAATGAAAAGAACTGAGGACAGTCTCAGAGACCTCTGGGACATTAAATGCACCAACATTCGAATTATAGGAGTTCCAGAAGAAGAAGAGAAAAAGAAAGGGACTGAGAAAATATTTGAAGAGATTATAGTTGAAAACTTCCCTAATATGGGAAAGGAAATAGTTAATCAAGTCCAGGAAGCACAGAGAGTCCCATACAGGATAAATCCAAGGAGAAGTATGCCAAGACACATATTAATCAAACTGTCAAAAATAAAATACAAAGAAAACATATTAAAAGCAGCAAGGGAAAAGCAACAAATGACACACAAGGGAATCCCCATAAGATTAACAGTGATTTTTCAGCAGAAACTCTGCAAGGCAGAAGGGACTGGCAGGACATATTTTAAGTGATGAAGGAGAAAAACCTACAACCAAGATTACTCTACCCAGCAAGGATCTCATTCAGATTTGATGGAGAAATTAAAACCATTACAGACAAGCAAAACCTGAGAGAGTTCAGCACCACCAAACCATCTTTACAACAACTGCTAAAGGAACTTCTCTAGGTAAGAAACACAAGAGAAGGAAAAGACCTACAATAACAAACCCAAAACAATTAAGAAAATGGGAATAGGAACATACATATCGATAATTACCTTAAATGTAAATAGACTAAATGCTCCCACCAAAAGACACAGATTAGCTGAATGGATACAAAAACAAGACCCATATTTTTGCTGTCTACAAGAGACCCACTTCAGACCTAGAGACACATACAGAATGAAAGTAAGGGGATGGAAAAAGGTATTTCATGCAAATGGAAACCAAAATAAAGCTGGAGTAGCAACTCTCATATCAGACAAAATAGACTTTAAAATAAAGAATATTAGAAGAGACAAAGAAGGACACTACATAATGATCAAGTGATCGATCCAAGAAGAAGATATAACAATTGTAAATATTTATGCACCCAACATAGGAGCACCTCAATACATAAGACAAATACTAACAGCCATAAAACGGGAAATCGACAGTAACACATTCATAGTAGGGGACTTTAACACCCCACTTTCACCCATGGACAGATCATCCAAAATGAAAATAAATAAGGAAACACAAGCTTTAAATGATACATTAAACAAGATGGACTTAATTGATATTTATAGGACATTCCATCCAAAAACAACAGAATACACATTTTTCTCAAGTGCTCATGGAACATTCTCCAGGATAGATCATATCTTGGGTCACAAATCAAGCCTTGGTAAATTTAAGAAAACTGAAATTGTATCAAGTATCTTTTCCAACCACAATGCTATGAGACTAGATATCAATTACAGGAAACGATCTGTAAAAAATACAAACACATGGAGGCTAAACAATACACTACTTAATAATGAAGTGATCACTGAAGAAATCAAAGAGGAAATAAAAAAATACCTAGAAACAAATGACAATGGAGACATGACGACGCAAAATCTATGGGATGCAGCAAAAGCAGTTCTAAGAGGGAAGTTTATAGCAATACAATACTACCTTAAGAAACAGGAAACATCTCGAATAAACAACCTAACCTTGCAGCTAAAGCAATTAGAGAAAGAAGAACAAAAAAACCCCAAAGTTAGCAGAAGGAAAGAAGTCATAAAAATCAGATCAGAAATAAATGAAAAAGAAATGAAGGAAACGATAGCAAAGATCAATAAAACTAAAAGCTGGTTCTTTGAGAAGATAAACAAAATTGATAAACCACTAGCCAGACTCATCAAGAAAAAAAGGGAGAAGACTCAAATCAATAGAATTAGAAATGAAAAAGGAGAAGTAACAACTGACACTGCAGAAATACAAAAGATCATGAGAGATTACTACAAGCAACTCTATGCCAATAAAATGGAAAACCTGGAAGAAATGGACAAATTCTTAGAAATGCACAACCTGCCAAGACTGAATCAGGAAGAAATAGAAAATATAAACAGACCAATCACAAGCACTGAAATTGAAACTGTGATTAAAAATCTTCCAACAAACAGAAGCCCAGGACCAGATGGCTTCACAGGCCAATTCTATCAAACATTTAGAGAAGAGCTAACACCTATCCTTCTCAAACTCTTCCAAAATATAGCAGAGGGAGGAACACTCCCAAACTCATTCTACGAGGCCACCATCACCCTGATACCAAAACCAGACAAGGATGTCACAAAGAAAGAAAACTACAGGCCAATATCACTGATGAACACAGATGCAAAAATCCTCAACAAAATACTAGCAAACAGAATCCAACAGCGCATTAAAAGGATCATACACCATGATCAAGTGGGGTTTATTCCAGGAATGCAAGGATTCTTTAATATATGCAAATCAATCAATGTGATAAACCATATTAACAAATTGAAGGAGAAAAACCATATGATCATCTCAATAGATGCAGAGAAAGCTTTCGACAAAATTCAACACCGATTTATGATAAAAACCCTGCAGAAAGTAGGCATAGAGGGAACTTTCCTCAACATAATAAAGGCCATATATAACAAACCCACAGCCAACATCGTCCTCAATGGTGAAAAACTGAAAGCATTTCCACTAAGATCAGGAACAAGACAAGGTTGGCCACTCTCACCACTCTTATTCAACATAGTTTTGGAAGTTTTAGCCACAGCAATCAGAGAAGAAAAGGAAATAAAAGGAATCCAAATTGGAAAAGAAGAAGTAAAGCTGTCACTGTTTGCAGGTGACATGATACTATACACAGAGAATCCTAAAGATGCTACCAGAAAACTACTAGAGCTAATCAATGAATTTGGTAAAGTTGCAGGATACAAAATTAATGAACAGAAATCTCTGGCATTCCTATACACTAATGATGAAAAATCTGAAAGTGAAATCAAGAAAACACTCCCATTTACCATTGCAACAAAAAGAATAAAATATCTAGGAATAAACCTACCTAAGGAGACAAAAGACCTGTATGCAGAAAACTATAAGACATGGATGAAAGAAATTAAAGATGACACAAATAGATGGAGAGATATACCATGTTCTTGGATTGGAAGAGTCAACACTGTGAAAATGACTCTACTACCCAAAGCAATCTACAGATTCAATGCAATCCCTTTCAAACTACACTGGCATTTTTCACAGAACTAGAACAAAAAATTTCACAATTTGTATGGAAACACAAAAGACCCCGAATAGCCAAAGCAATCTTGAGAACAAAAAACGGAGCTGGAGGAATCAGGCTCCCTAACGTCAGACTATACTACAAAGCTACAGTAATCAAGACAGTATGGTACTGGCACAAAAACAGAAATATAGATCAATGGAACAGGATAGAAAGCCCAGAGATAAACCCACGCACATATGGTCACCCTACCTTTGATAAAGGAGGCAGGAATGTACAGTGGATAAAGGACAGCCTCTTCAATAAGTGGTGCTGGGAAAACTGGACAGGTACATGTAAAAGTATGAGATTAGATCACTCCCTAACACTATACGCAAAAACAAACTCAAAATGGATTAAAGACCTAAATGTAAGGCCAGAAACTATCAAACTCTTAGAGGAAAACATAGGCAGAACACGCTATGACATAAATCACAGCAAGATCCTTTTTGACCCACCTCCTAGAGAAATGGAAATAAAAACAAAAACAAAATGGACCTAATGAAACTTCAAAGCTTTTGCACAGCAAAGGAAACCATAAACAAGACCAAAAGACAACCCTCAGAATGGGAAAAAATATTTGCAAATGAAGCAACTGACAAAGGATTAATCTCCAAAATTTATAAGCAGCTCATGCAGCTCAATAACAAAAAAACAAACAACCCAATCCAAAAATGGGCAGAAGACCTAAATAGACATTTCTCCAAAGAAGATATACAGACTGCCAACAAACACATGAACGAATGCTCAACATCATTAATCATTAGAGAAATGCAAATCAAAACTACAATGAGATATCATCTCACACCAGTCAGAATGGCCATCATGAAAAAATCTAGAAACAATAAATGCTGGAGAGGGTGTGGAGAAAAGGGAACACCCTTGCACTGCTGGTGGGAATGTGAATTGGTACAGCCACTATGGAGAACAGTATGGAGGTTCCTTAAAAAACTACAAATAGAACTACCATATGACCCAGCAATCCCACCACTGGGCATATACCCTGAGAAAACCAAAATTCAATAAGAGTCATGTACCAAAATGTTCATTGCAGCTCTATTTACAATAGCCAGAAGATGGAAACAACCTAAGTGTCCATCATCGGATGAATGGATAAAGAAGATGTGGCACATATATACAATGGAATATTACTCAGCCATAAAAAGAAACGAAATTGAGCTATTTGTAATGAGGTGGATAGACCTAGAGTCTGTCATACAGAGTGAAGTAAGTCAGAAAGAGAAAGACAAATACCATATGCTAACACATATATATGGAATTTAAGAAAAAAAATGTCATGAAGAACCTAGGGGTAAGACAGGAATAAAGACACAGACCTACTAGAGAATGGACTTGAGATTATGGGGAGGGTGAAGGGTACGCTGTGACAAAGCGCGAGAGAGGCATGGACATATATACACTACCGAACGTAAGGTAGATAGCTAGTGGGAAGCAGCCGCATAGCACAGGGAGAGCAGCTCGGTGCTTTGTGACCGCCTGGAAGGGTGGGATAGGGAGGGTGGGAGGGAAGGAGACGCAAGAGGGAAGAGATATGGGAACATATGTATATGTATAACTGATTCACTTTGTTATAAAGCAGAAACTAACACACTCTTGTAAAGCAATTATACTCCAATAATGATATAAAAAAAAAAAGTTCAGAAAAGTCATGTGGCAGCCGCATAGAGGGGGCCTTTTCTTGACCCTCCCTCCACATGCCAGGAGTTAAGAGCCTGGGGGCAGCTGCCAAACCCCAGCTTCAGGAGGTCAGAGCTTTGACAGCTGTGGGTCTTGAATGTGGCAGGGGGCAGGTGACCATGATGCCGGAAACTTGTCTGCTCTCTGAAAGCACGAAGCAGAGCCAGCCACGGACCAGTGTCTGCCCTCAATCTGCAAATGGATCTCTTTCAGAGACATGGAAATGCCCAGTGGCTCAGAATGAAATCACTGGGGCTCATTCAATTTGTCTGCAGGGAGAAGTATTTTGAGACCAATACCTGAGCTAAGCCCACGGATGGGGTGGTGAGATCTGAGAAGGGGCAGAAGAAGCAAGGGACAATAAAAACAGACTCCATCCCACCATAAATCCTCCCCCAGGAGAGAACTTCCTCCCAGCCATAGGGATAAGAACTCCACAAGGTAACCTGGGAACTTCGGCTTCGGCACAGAGAGGCTGGATTAGGGCTAAATGCATAAAGCAAATCACTTCCATGTGGAGAACCCCGTGTACCAACAAGACTCTAGACTCCAAAATACCATTCGAGCAGCTTCTTTCCCTGAACCTAAATAGGAAGACACAGGTAAAGGGGATTAATTTGTGCCCAATCCTACTATTTGTTCAACATTCCATTCTCACGATAACCCTGGGAGGTATGTGTGATTGTACCCCTTTCGCAGATGAGAAAATGGAGGCGGGGGGGGGGGGGGGGGTAACTTTCCAAAGTTTGCGGAACTAAAATGTGGCCAAAGGACTCTCTCTTTTTTTTCTGACTCCTGAGCCTGTGTGCTTTCTGTTACCCGGGGCTGCCTTTCCTCTGTCCTCCCCGACTTTGTGGCCGCCAAGACCATCGGTCCACAGAAGCTCAACCCTCTGTCTTCCCCCTTCCCCTACTCCTGCCTGACTTCTCTAACCCTGTCCATCCCTGGACCCTGATGCAACATCTTCCCAAGGGAAAGGGTAAGAGCCCCCACCCACCCACCCAGGAGGCCCCGGGGAGGAGGGTGTGGGTGGGGAGTGTGGGAGGAAAGGGCACTGACTGTTCAGGCCCCTGGGGAGTGGCGGGAATGAGCCATTTTCATTTCTGACGTCCATATGTCTATTGGGGCCTTTTTTGTGTGTTGATTTTTAGCTCACACAGTACTGCTCAGAGCTGCCTCTGGTGAAGCCATCTGACCCACAGGCCACAAAGTGATGGATTTTCCTAGGAGGCAGGGGCATCAATCTCCTTTTCCTGCCTGGCTGGCCAGCTCAGCAGAGTCTGGGTCACAAGGCTCAGACGTCGGGACATGGGCAGGGGAGGAGGAGAGAGGTGGATACACAGCACAGGCCGTGGGAAGACCTCCCAGCCTCCTGCACTGAGGGGGCTGCTGGAGAGAGCAAGGGGCTGGTATACAGTAAGGAGTGTTCTTGGGAAATGGAAAGGGTTCCTGACCTCTTCTGGCCTGGCTCTTCCCTAACTCCTTTTTTCGGGACAGCCACCACTGGATTCCCCCAGAGGAAGCCACCTGTACAGCCTCCTGTTCCCATAGGGCAGCTAATCGATTCATCAGACAGGCACAGACTGAGGATTTCTATGAAATAGTTACTGCACCACAAATTTTTCTCTATATTGAGGCCCAAGATACTCATTTCATCTGTGTGGGATTCACTTTGGGGAGGTCTTCTAGGCCCGGAGCAAGCTTGACTTAGGGCAGAATCACTAATCCAAGGAGGTCACCAGCTACCTCTGTTCAAAAGACCTTGGGACCCTGAGAAGTCGGCAGGCAGGCTGTGTTTACACCCTTGTCCTTAATCTGCTCACCTGGGCTGCCTCATCCTGGCAGGTAGAGGTTTTCTGCAATACTTAGTGTGACCTGCAGAGACCCACTGGTCATAGATGTGGCCCAAGACACGGGTGGCCACTGTCAGCTTCACCTCTGTGTTCTAGGAAAATGGGGGTATGGCAGCCATATACTACTTATTCATCCCTGCAGACCAGGGATGAAGAAGAAGCATAAAACCCAGGGGAAAACATTATGTTGCTGAAAGAGTGAGACCTTGGGAAAAGAGACAGGTATTTTAATCCTGACCCTGCCACTAACTGTGCCTTACCCTCCCTCAGGCTCTGGTTCCTTATGTGTAGAATGGAAACCTTCAATATCTACTTGGCAGAGTTGTTAAGGGGACTGATATAAAAATTTTAGGTAAAAGACAATAGAAAATATCTGAAACATAATGGACATTTAACAACAGTATGTCTCCTTCCTTTCTGCAAGATTTTGCTTTTAACTAAAAGCTCAATCTACCTGTGAACAAAATAGTGGCCTGGAAAGAAACTTGGAGAAGGGTGGTGATATTCTCCTGAAATAAAATGACATGAGGTTGCATGGGGGTGGTGGGGGGCCAGCAGTGACTCAGGGGGTCACTGGCAGCCTATCTGAGCCTGCCACCGCAATGTCCAACCGCCTCCTCCTTCAGGTCCAAAATAGTTTGCGGGAGGAGGTTTTTCAGACAATGGAATAAAGACATCAAAGGCAGAGACAGCCACCTACTAAAGATTGCTATTGATCAACAGAGAAAAAACAGATTTCCCAGGCTTGGCAGTTATAAATAATGGTGATCCTGACTCTGCTGTATGTCAACAGTAAAGTCAGTCCCCCAAAGCCAGCATGCTCCCTCAGTCACACTCAAAATTCCTTAAGAGAAATTCATTGGCCACCTCGGTGCTTTGGCTAATTATTGTCCTAGGAGGCCAAGTATTCATGCAGCACTGAGATTGTCCTTCCCTGAAGGCTGTCGCCTAGGGGTTGCAGAAGCAGGCTTCCCAGCACTCCCAAGGGCTGGCCATGAGTTCTCTTAGCTGAGCCTTGATGGGTTTTCCTAACCACCCTGGCTTACCTTCTTCCCTGGCCCATTGTAATACCCAGCTCCTAACTGGTTCCTAGGCTCCTTGCTAAGACCCCACAGATCTTTCCCCCATCAACTCTATCTCACCCTGCACTTGTCTCTTTTAGCCCATTGTTATCCCTTTGTGCCCTTATTAATAGTAAAAATAACTGTCATTGACTGAGCACTTACCCTGTGCCCGGCACCGCGCTAAGTAGCACCTTCTCTTCACAACTCTCTTAAACGCAGCACATTGCTACCCAAGTGCTACAGATGAGGAAGTTAAAGTTCAAGGTGTTGAAGCAATTGCCCAAGCTCACCCAGCTGTTAGAAGTGGCCCACCAGACTCTAAACTCTGGGATAAGCAGATGGCTGCCACCGAGCCCATCCTTTTGTCACAGCCCCCTCACCTCTGTAACTCGTACGCCAGACAGAGGCACTGATTTCACATCTATATACTCAGCCATAAAAAGGAACGAAATTGAGTTATTTGTAATGAGGTGGATGGACCTAGAGTCTGTCATACAGAGTGAAGTAAGTCAGAAAGAGAAAGACAAATACCGTATGCTAACACATATATACGGAATCTAAAAAAAACGGTACTGACAAACCTAGTGGCAGGGCAGGAATAAAGATGCAGACGTAGAGAATGGACTTGAGGACCCGGGGGAGGGGGGGGAAGGGGAAGCTGGGATGGAGTGAAGGAGTAGCACTGACATATATACACTACCAAACGTAAAATAGATAGCTAGTGGGAAGCCGCCGCATAGCACAGGGAGATCATCTCGGTGCTTTGTGACGACCTAGAGGGGTGGGGTAGGGAGGGTGGGAGGGAGGCTCAAGAAGGAGGGGATATGGAGATATATGTATACATAGAGCTGATTCACTTTGTTGTACAGCAGAAACTAACACACCATTGTAAAGCAATTATACTCCAATAAAGATGAACAGAAAAAAAGAACAGAGATTTTCTTCCAATGGAACCCACTCCTGCCACCCTTGGTCGTCACCACCTGAGGTCCAGGTGAGCAGTGAGGATGCCTTCTGGAGATGAGGGTGGTGCCAGAGGCAGAAATCCGAGACCCCAATGCCCCGTAGAAGAACAGAGGGTCTCCACAGCCTTGGAGGCTCGCGCATTACAAAGTGAGTCCTGAGAGCAACTGTGTGCAAAGGAGGAGGGAGATTCTTGGCAGGAAAGGGTGGAAGAAGGAACAAGGAGAGGAAGGAACGATCTCTGAGAAGTGTGTGTTTTCCTTGCACCAGCCAGACCCAGGGTCTCAGGCTGCCAAAAATGCTCAGAAGAAAACATTCATGCAATACCACACATTTAATTACACATGAAATGGAATGTCTTTAAATGAAAAAGAATAACATTCCCGGAGCTCCAACTGTGGGTTTTTGAAGCGGCAGGAGGCAGATAGAAGGCCAGCTCTGAATCTTGGAGGGGGAAAGTGACTGCCGAGAGGGCAGGACCCTGCCTTTGCTAGTGGTGGGAATATCCGCCTGCCATCACAGACCTACCCTAGCCCCTCCTCCTGGCCCAACTGGCTGCGTCTTGCATCATGCCTATGCGTGGCAGGACAAGTGTAACTAACTTCCCCTTTTGTACCATATAAGAGCATGACAGGTAAATGTGCCCTCCCAGCCAGCTACCGACCCTTTGTTGTGGTCTGCAGTCAACCCAGCCAGTTCTCCACCTGGACAGAACAGAGCATGGCTGTACTGTCCCAATAACTGCTCTTGCAAAGAAATCCCTGGTTCATTTATGGACTAGGAAAACAAGAGGACCTCCTGGGTCCATGTCAAGGATTTTCCAAGAGAAGATATTTCCAAGGCTAGAGAGCCAACAGAAGAACTCTGCAGAATTTCTCTTGGAGGTATAGATTTTTAAATTAGTCCCCAGTTACTAACCAAATGGAGGTAACAAGGACAATGGAAAAGGATTCCAGGAACACCAGCGTTGTCTGTTGCTGTCGCTGCCCCACGGTGGATTGTTTGTCTAAGACCCTGATGTTTCTGCAGGCCAGCCCATATCCCATCCCAAGGCTCTTCTCACTGAATTCCACACCCCACGTTACTTTCAGTTTGATGGCTTTGCAAAGGGGCTCTGGAGGGTGCTAGCAGATGTTAAAATCAAAAGGGCAATACCCTGTGTTATTGACTTTGTAGATTGGGTCCAGCACAGGGCCCAATACACAGTAGGTACTCACTAAATATTGAATGAATGAATCAATCAATCAAAAAACACCTCCAGGGCGCTGCTAGAGACTTTAGCAAGAAAAACACTACTAAGAGAGAGGAAGAAGGGAAGCCGAGGAAGTAGTAAAAAGAAAAGAAAGATGAGTGAGAATGGGAAAGGAACAAGAAAGTTCCAAAGAGCAAACTTATTTATGTCCTGGCTCCAAGACTGGCCCCAGGAACCAGGATCACAGGGAACCAAGACAGTTCTGAGACTCACATCCTACCTCTCAGTCTCTGGCACTGCAGACTTCTGAGCAAAGTGACCCTGCAGGTCTGCATCTGCCAAAGTTCCGCAAACACCAGGTCTCTGCTCCAGGGCACATGTGCACACTTAGGCTAGAGGTAGCGGTCTAGGGCTGCAAGACACCGTGTTCCCACCAAGATGAATAAATAGACAAGACACCCTGCTGTTTCTGGAAGCAGTGAAGAGAGAGGATCAGCAGAGGACTGTCTGTTCTGGGGTGATTTCCAGCTCACGTTTCCTGACACAAGAAGTTCAGTGAGTGAGGCTAAAGTTCAGATGTGCTTCTGCCCCCAGGTGCTACCCCTCGGAGCTCAGTCACAGGAGCTCAGACATTTACTGACATCGCGGGGCCCCTGACACCAGCCTCCCTAACCAAGCCCATCCTTTCCTACCCACTTCCTTCGTCTCCATGCTGTGTCAGCTCTTCCCATGGTGAGAGTACCCCTCTGGCTCTAGTTAAGCGTGGACGGCCCGAGCCAAGAGGAAAAAGCAAAAGAACTCCCCAAGGAGAGCATCTGGAATTGAGAAGTTAGGTGCTGAAAGATGAAGCTCAGGCTCTGACTGGGAATCTGTCCCTCCAACAACTTGCCCAGCTTCCCACTTCCTCCCCCTTTCTTCTGGATGTTCCCTTTCCAACTTGATAATGTCAAACTCCCACTCGAAATGCCCATACAAGGGGTTCTTCTGCATCTCAGTCTCCCCAGAAGTCCTTCTCCTCCAGCATCAGTGCAGGGATGCTGCCTCAGCCTCCCACCCCTGGCATATAACTCTCTCCCCCAAGTGCATCTGGTGATGTCATGGTTTCCCACAGCAGACATGGTTTCCCAATATTCAAGGTTGCTCCTTCCAGCTCTGGAGCTCTGGACCAAGACATAGACTGCAGGGCACCATGGAGCCCTGCATCTTCACACAGGAAGTCTTGAGGTCAGGAAGCAGAAACACCTATGAGAACCCCAGGGTGAAGCAGAGGAAGGTGGACCACAGAACCACAATCACCCATTCATGGAACATGCCACTGGCCTGGACAATTACCGGTGACCTTGGATCCAACCGAAAACTGAACCCCTTCAGACAGGAAGAGGTTGGGCATTGGAAGATGGACATTAGGAGACCTCTGTAGTCAGAAGCAACAATATGTCCAAATATACAAAACAAATACAAAAGAAAGAAAAGACACCAGTATTAGAGGCAGGGGAGTGAAGAAGAGCTTGGCTCTGGAGTGAGACAGGACTGGGTACAGATTCACGTTCAATGACACATCTTAGGAAGGAGCATTTGACAATTTACTAAACCAGTCTCAAGCCTCGATGTTTTCCTGAGTGAAATTAAGAAAGTGTCCATCTCACAATGTTGTATCTTTTTCAGTGTAGAAGTCTTACAAAGCTTGTGTTAAATTTATTTCTGAGTATTTTGTGCTATTGTGAACGAAATTTCTAAAATTTTATTTCTGGCTTGTTATTTGCTAGTATACAGAAATACAGCTAACTTTGGTTTTCTGATCTTGTATCATGCAATCTTACTAAATTCACTTAGTTCTAGTTCCTTTTTTTTTTTGTGGAAATTCCTTAGAACATTCTACATACATGCTAACGTTATTTTCAAATAAAGTTTTATTTCTTCTTTTCAAAAAAAAAAGCGTCCATCTCATTGAATTGTCATGAGGAGTCAATGAAATTATGTGCGTGTACAGAGATGTGTTTGCAGTACGTTGAATGAACTCATGCTGTAAATATTCATAAAGGAGCAGACCCGTTCCTTCCTTTCACCCACCCCTTCCTCAACCCTCCAATGATCCTCCCTGATGACTTAATCTCTCTGAGCCTCGATTGCCTCACCTGTAAAATGGAGAGTAAAAAAGAAAAAAGTGCCTGTTGCATGGAGGTGTGGTATCTTTAAGTGAGATAAGAAGTGTTAAATGCTTAGAACAGTGCGGGGGGCACAGAGTCGGTGCTCAATACACATTAGCCTATAGTGTCAGTGCCCTCAGGGTAATCTTTAATCTTAGTTCTGATAGTTGAGAACTGTGATAACATGGCCCAACTCAGCTGGGCTCAGACATGCTTCCTTTTCAGCCCCATCTGCACAAAGTGCTCTTTGTTGCAGGCTCACCGCTGCCCACCCCATTATACCCAGTCAGGCCTCCCTTCACCTGGCCTCAGGGTTTGCACCCCTTTCTTCCAGACTCTGTTGGAGGCCCCTGAAGCCCACCTCCACAGACTGCGGAGGCCGTCGGGGGGCCTAAGGGGTTCGTGATTGAGCCCCTTCCAAGGGGGATGCTCCCATTTCCAGCTCCCCCTCCCAGAGCTAAGGCGTCCTCCGGTCACGGGCCCCCTCCCTCTCTAAGCCTCCCGCTCTAGTCCGCACTCTCTTCAGCCCTGTATCTGATAGGGTTCAAGGTCAGAGGCTGGAACCTGTGGGTCCCGGCCACGCAGGCCCTGGGTGTGGGCAGCTTGAGCTCAGCGCAGCCGGCAGATTCGTTCCGCACAGCCTCTGCGATCCCGAATCCCAGCCTCCCGTGTGGAAGCCCGCTTGCTCCGCCAGGTGTTTTCCCACCACGTCCTCTGAGCTGACTTCCAAGAGTTCCCCCCTCACCAGATGTTAAAAGCACTGGCCGGTGGTTTCCTGGCCTCTCTCCTGAACCTCCCCCTACTCTATAATTCTGCAACCAAAAACAAACAAACAAAAAAGATAAAGTTTGAACTGGTGGAAATCCGGGTGCCACACTTGGAAGCTCAGACTAGGTCTAATCAAGTTCACCAAGTTCCAAGTTTGCTGCCTCTCGGGCACTGGCTAAAGGCATTAGCAAACCCTCGTATGGTGCCTTGGATCAGAAGCTCATTCTTTCTAGCTCTCCTAGTGCCCAAGGAAATGGAGACAGATAGAAGTTTGGGCTTTGAACAATGTCAGTATTATTTTTTTCTTACCAGTCCTTTGGAAGATCCCAGAATTTGGGGCTAAGTAACTGTTGGGACTAATGTCAGTGGAAAATCTGGAGAGAAGAGACCTCATTGACTATCACAGAACCCAGACCAGTGTTGCTGACAAGTGGGCAGCTCTCATCGTTAGGTCTGGACGCCCTGGGGTGGCCCCCCAAAGCATCAGCCTCAGGAATCCACATAAGACACACTCAAGAGCTCCACAAGACGCCATGTTCCCATCTCCTGCAGGTGGACCCCAACTCTCTCTTCCCATCAAGATGGGGGCAGTGCTTCCCTGGTGGCGCAGTGGTTGAGAGTCTGCCTACCGATGTGGGGGGCGAGGGTTCGTGCCCCTGTCTGGGAGGATCCCACATGCCGTGGAGCAACTAAGCCTGTGCGCCATGGCCGCTGAGCCTGCGCATCCGGAGCCTGTGCTCCGCAAGGGGAGAGTCCACAACAGTGAGAGGTCCGCATACCGCAAAAAAAAAAAAAAAAAAAAGATGGGGGATCCCTCCCCTTTCATTTTTCATAGGAGATTTTCATTTAATGTCGCAACATTTATACACCCTCTGTCTACTGTGGCTGCCTTCACCAGAGAGCACTGCGACCCTCTCCTGACCCTTACCACTGCTTTCTCGTTCTCTGAGAACAAGCTGTTCTTAACCCCTTGCCCACCTGCCCCTTCTCCTTGTGGGTTATTAGCCTTCATTGCTGGCCTGCTTTTTACTCCTCTGTGCAGCTGCTCTGCTCCTGTCTGACCTTTTCAGTGTGCATGTTTGTATGTGTGTATGTGTGTGTGTGTGTGCGTGTGTGTGTGCATGTGTGTGCTTTCTTTTTCTCTGAAATAGATCCCCACTGCAGGCTCCCCAGGCAGGAGTGAAGGGCTCCTGAACCTCCATGGCACAAAGTGCAAGCAGGGTCCACAGGCCTGGGCTGCTGTTCCCTCCTGCCAGCTCTCTGAGAGGCCAGCCTTTGAGCAGGGCTCCCTTTGCACAGCCCATCCTGGCCCCACTGACTGCAGGCAGAGGAATTATTTGAGATCAGATGTTTCCTGCACCAACTCTTTTACCCTTTCCCTGTAAGTCTCTTCTCTGGGAACTTACCCATTTTCTCATTTTCAGCACAAAAAGTACAGAAGCTGAAAGCCCAGGCAGCTATGGCCCTCTCCTGCAAATGTGTCTTTTGTCAATTACACATGGATGTAATCCTCTATAACTTTTCCATATCTGTGAGATTTTGGATCAAACATATGTGAATCTCCAGTTACTCCAGGTCATGATTTAGGCAGAATGATTTAGGAAATCCAAGTTATAAAATCAGGAAGGAATTAAATATTTGGATGGAAGACCAGTCATGGAAAAAAAAATGTTATCTGCAAAAGAGCAAAACCGCTTGATAAATGTCTCACTGAAATGAGGAAACCCCCAAAAAAGTTTGTAGCAGACCAGAGTTTAATAAATAGAATTCGCTGTACAGTGCCCAGTGAATTTAACATGTGTGAAAAGCTATGTCATGCTCTTCACCTGATGTGCTGTCTGTTCCGTTTTAGTTTCGTGGATGTTCAAAATAAACAGATTAATAAATAAAATCAACTGTAAGTGCATTCATAAGTTCCCTGACAGCTACAGTGATCTACAGGGGTCTGATTTTTTATACATATAAATCTTTTCGCTGCTCATGTTGCAATTTTGGGGGCCATAGATTTCCCAGGAGTGTGGTCGGGAGAATGAACCGTGAGACGGTGCAGGTTTTTGGTCTTGTGGGAGTGGAAAGGGCAGGGGGGTGGAGAAGCACCTTTTATGCCTTGGTGGTCAAAGGCCCCAGTGTTGGCATTAGACATACCCAGCTCTGCTACTGACTAGCTGTGTGACACTGGGCATCTTAACCTCTCTGAGATGATATCTATTCTGATAAATGTGATCCACCTTAGATGTAAGTAAATGAGATAATATCAGTCTGTAAACCTCTTAGCACAGTACCAGGCATCTAATGAGTCCTAAGACTGCTAAGACATTCATTTCTACTCTCTTAGCCCAGATTGCTCAGTTTAGGCTGTCTCACACACGCTCACTTACCCTGACACTCGTGGACACAGAGAGAGGGATGGATTCAAAGGTCCTCTCTTCTCTAAGTACACGCCTACTCCGCCTACCCACCTACCCTGAAATAGGAATTCGTCCTCAGAAGCCTCTGCCTGCCACTTTCAGCTATAGACAACTCCAATAGCTCCAGGCCAGATGCCTTCGAAAAGGGCACTTTGCTTGGCTGATGGAGGCTTTTTGTTATCTGCTGTCAGGAGGGTCGGGAGACCTGGGGACACGGCAAGGCACAGGGAAGCTGGAGGGCAGCAGGTGACACATGATAAGCTCACAGTAGGTGGAAGTTACTTGGAGTAGCCTCTACCTTGGCTTATGGAGCTGTAGGAGTGGCTGAATGGGACGCTGGCCAGTGAGTGACTCTGTGTCTGGGTCCTGGCTAAGAAGAGCATGGAAGGAGCTAGAAAATGTCCACCCGCCACAGAGCCTGTAAGTAACCCTTGCTCCAAACCTATCTGGCAAGTACAGCCATTGACCCACCCCAGCCCCCTGCATGATAGTGGTGGTCCTGCACAGAAAAGAAGCCAGTTCAACAAAAAAAGTCATTTTGACAGAGATGGAAACTGGATTACCCACCTGGACTCTCCTGGGGCCACACAGTCATTCAATCTGTGATATAGTTAACAAATGTGCATTAAAGTTACAGTGTGTCTCCCTATGTGCTGGGGACACAGTGGAGAACAAAAGACTATCCTGGGTCTACAGGAGCCCACTAGTCTAGACCCAAGACAGACGAGTCACGGGCAAGTTTAACACGGTGTGATAAGCCCCGCAGAGGGGCGGGGTAAGGAGAAGCCTCCTGCACCACCTGGAAGGTACATCTAACTGGGTCTTGAGGGATCGGGGAAGACTGTGCAGGGAAACTATCTCTCCTCTCTGAGCCTACATTGCTTCCCGTATAAATGGGAAAGTATATGTAAAAGTGACCTTCCCCAGCAATCAGCAAGAAAATGCTCCATTTCTGTCATCCTCCGAGAATAGCAATAAAAAGGCGTGAATAGCATGCTGCAAGTTACTCCAGTAAGTGCTCACAGACTGTGCCGCTCTGTTTTTCAGTGGGGGGAGAGGAGGTCGTCTAAAGGAGAGCTGCCCAGGAAAGCCAGCCTTGCTCCGATCACCGCGCCTCAATCCTCTGGCTGTGCCTAAAAATCTCCCATCACTGGGGCAGAGAGGAGGGTTTTATTGCCTCCTTATCCTACCTACTTGGCTCCAGCCAACCATGGTCAACATGACGAATAGACCAGACCGCCTGGGATCAAATTCAGACTACACCAGTCATTTTGCTCTGTGATCTTGGGAAGGTTACTTAGCTTCTCTGGTCTTCAGTTTCTTTATCTATACAAGATTTGGATATAATAATAGCGCCCACCTCATAGAACTGTTCTGAGTATAAATGTGTTAGTGTGTGCAAACTACTTAGAAAAGTACCTAAATTAGGCAAGCATCATTAAATGTTAATTATCTTCACTATCACCGTTGTCCTCCTCCTGTTCATCAAGATCTTCATCATATGATGAGCACAGTCCCACAGAGAAAGCATTTACACTGGCGGCACCCTCATTGTGGAGTGTCATTAAGAGGTTGGGTGTGGGGGGCTAGAGTGGGAGTATGGGATTAACAGATGCACACTATAATATATAAAATAGATAAACACAAGGATTTACTGTATAGCACAGGGCACAGGGAACTATATTCAAGATCTTGTAATGAACTATAATGGAAAAGAATTTTAAGGAAAGAATATATATAAGTATATGTATAACTGAATCACTTTGCTGTACACCTGAAACTAACACAATACTGTAAATCAACTATACTTCAATAATAAAAAAAGATGTTGGGTTGACTCAAACCCAGGCTTCACTGCCACTAGCTGTGTTGTCATTTTGAGCCTCAACTTTCTCATCTGTGAAATGGGCTCATAAGAGGACCCATAGTATGGTATTTTCAGATTAAATGAGCTCACCGATAGAAAGCATCCAGCAGAACCCCTGGAACAAAAGGAGCTCTTGGTAAATGGTCATGGCTGGGTTGCTACTAGGTTAACACAGAGGAAGTCAATGTTTACGTCTCATCCGACTGTAGTCATTGTCTCCTTTAAGAACGGGGGGGACATGCTTCATATAAGTGAGAAATAAATCTTACTGCTTCCTTGGCCTCTCAGAGACTGTGAAAGAAGACAAAAACATTTTAGCCTCCTTCTAGTTCTCCCTGATACTGGAAGTTGGACCCGAAGTAGCTGGCTCATTATTTAGCAGAGCACATTAATTAGTCTGTGTAAATGCAAAAGCAGGCTCAGCGCTGAGTAAGGAAAGAACTAAACTGCACTGAACGTTGAAATGTGGTGCCTGGATTTCCCTGGGAGGAGATGAGCGAGGAGAACTTGAAAGAGAAAAAAGGGGGGCCTAGCATCATGGAAGTGGCTTGGTGGCTGGAGGGCCATTCAGGAACAGAAATGTCTAAGATTTCATATTTGGTAATTTGTGTTGCTTCCACATAACCTTCCCCTGTAACATCAAAACTATAGCAAAAGCCACTCTCTGTGATGTTCTGAGAATAAAACACTGAACAAAAGGCACGTTTCACATATCAAGGATAAAGA
This sequence comes from Monodon monoceros, assembly GCF_005190385.1. Lineage (NCBI taxonomy): Eukaryota > Metazoa > Chordata > Mammalia > Artiodactyla > Monodontidae > Monodon > Monodon monoceros. The sequence goes on along the minus strand of NW_021703778.1, from coordinate 39,215,908 downwards.
TTCAGGAGAGCTGTGGTCCATGTAGATGCTGAGGCAGGTCTGTAAACTCACCCATCCAGTGAGAACAGGAACTTGGAAATTTTTATGAGAAGAACAAGACACCCTCAGCCTACCCCATCCCTGGGCATCCTTGGAGGATGGGCTGGAATGTGTATGTGGGGTGGGGCTCCCACAGTTTCATGTGAAGGATGCTCAGCTGTCATCTGGCTTGTGAAATCATACTCATTATCCCAATCCCTACCTGACATCTCAGCTTGAGTGTCTAGTGGTCTTTCACATGTTGCACAGCCAGAAGAGAACTCTCTCTTTTTACCCTGCCCCTGCCCCTCCCCAGGGCCTCAATTTTCCCCAGCATGGGAAAGGACATTCCCATTCACTCAGTGGCATAGACCCCCAATCCACCCGTTTTACTCGATGGTTCTTTTCCATAGTGCCACCAGACCCATCCATATATCCGATTGACTCCAACCTCCAAACATGTCTCAAATCTGTCTGCATCCCCACTTCTTCTCACCCCGCTGCCACCATCCTCCATCCTCACCTGGGCAATGGTCTCCCAACTGAGCTTCCATTCTTTTTCCCACCCCTCACTCCCATGCCTCCACCCCTTCTGGGACACGGTTGGCCAGCCAGGGTCATCTTTAATAAAAAGTAAAGTAGGAAATTTACTATCCCTTCCCTACTTCAAATCTGAGTTTAGGATGAAAGCCAAACTCACTTTATCGTTGCTTATGGGATGTAATCCTGCTCTCTGACCGCACCACCGACCCCTCCTGCACCCTGCTTCCTTCCTTCTCACACATTCCAAGCTCAGTGCCACCTTAGAGCCCTGATAGCAGCCCTGACAGAGTCCTGATTACCTGTCCCCAAATGCCCACTTTCCGACCATTCAACTGAAAGGGACACTGGGTAGAAGGGACACTTCTATCACAAGACACTGTTTAAACTTTCATGCATGGCACTGCTGCCATCGGAGAGTTGTCTTCCTGACTTGTCTGTTTATCCACTGGCCTCCCCAGTGGAATGCCAGCTCCATGAGAGCTAAGGATCTTTGTGTCCCCATCAGAACTGTGCCCCAGCAACTCAAGGGATAGATGAGTGACCGCACGGGTGGGTTTGATTATCATTATTCCATAGGCTCCTGTGACTCTGAAAACCTCCAGTGAGAACTGGAGATCGAGCACCATCCATGGTGGCTGTGGCTTCAGCAGAACCAAATTCTGAAGCCAAGGTGGATGTGCTAATTATTAAGCCAGGGCAGTTCCCAGCAGGAGGGCAATCACAGCTCTGAGTTAATATAAAGCTTAAGGCCACAGTCATCTGAGCATAGATTCCACCAGTAAACACAAGAATGTCAAAGTTACTGAAAACCAGAAGCTCAGGTTTTCCGTCTCCCCTGAAATCCCATCTTCTCCTTAACCTGAGTCCCTGCACCCAAGTGAGGGCTTGATCACAACATTAATTCATTAAACCACTGACACAGACAAAATAAAGAGCCATTTCATCAACTGGGAAGTCCTGAACTGCATTGCAATTAGGTGGGTTCTGTGAATGTCTCCAAGGGTAATGGCTAGGAGGCCAGGCATGGAACCTCACTCCATCTCTGGGACACAGGGTGGGCATCCTTGTATGGGCCAGCATATCCTGCCACAGCCTGCCAAGCTGAATCCACAGCAGGGTGGGAGACTGAGGATGAAGGGGTTTGCCTACTGCATTTCCCAGATTGCACCCTACTAGGCAGCCACCAAGTTTGGCTACGAAGCACCCACAATCAAATGTGCATGGAAATTGAGTTCAGCCAACACTCACAGTAGCGGAAATAGGCGGTATTTTGCGTCCTTTATGAATGTAAGTTCATCAAGATCTGGGTCTCCTTCCCAAACAAGACTGACCCAGGACCTCCTTCCAGGGGAACCATAGAAAAAACCTTCCCAGTGCAAACTGGCTCATTCTCAGTGACTTTGTTCAATACTTTGCTAATGAAACAAAAAGAAATTCCCTCAATTCCCTCTCTTCAATTCTACTTATCTCACTTTTATTTTTCCCTCGTCTTAGATGAATTGATAGTTCTTTTTTTTCCAAGGATACCCTCTCCACCCAAGCTTTCATCTTCAGTTTTTTCCATCTACTTTTCAGATATTGTCCCATCTAGTATTTACCTCTGCTCGATATTATAAATCTCTCCTTCCCACTGACTTCTCACCTACAGAATAAGGTTTCCCCATTCCTAATAAAAAGCGTTCCTTGACCCTACTTCCCCTGGAAATTTCTCCCGTGCCCCACTTCATCACCAGATTCACTGATAGGGAGTCTACCTGCTCGTGCCGGCTACTAAGCTTCAGCTCCCTATTTGTTTCTCAAGCCTTTAAACTCTTCCTTTTACCATTTCACTCCCTGACCTGTCACAAAGTCATGGGGATCTCCTGATACCCAAATCCAACAGCTTTTTCTTAGTCCTCATTCAACGCAGATGAATCCCGAGTCCTTCAGGGTCTGACCAAAGCTCACCTAAGCTCTCTCATCAACAGCTATCTTGCCCATGACCAGGGGCACTCACTTATCTATTCAGACATAGATATGATCAGGATTCTGGAATTCCAGGAAGCAGAGAACATACAGAGAATGATCATAATGTTGTGTATTACTTCACTGTGCATGACCATTTCAGTGACCAGAGCTGAATTCTCTTTGCAACCCTGTTGCAAAGCCCTGTGCTTTGAATTAAGTTTAGATACCCATTCAATCCTGGAGTATTATTAAGAGAATGTGTGCCACTGAGGCAGAAAAATCCTCAGTGAGTCATATGGGTGAACTTCCAGGGAAACTGGAAATACTCCTTCCTGGGAGATCTTTCAAAGGAAAGGAGCATTTAGTTAATGCCTTAGTTAACAACTTTTGAAAATGAACAGCTATTTATCAAGCACACACGGTGCTGAGCACGGTGGCATTAGCAGTTTTGCAGATCAGCGCACCAGCTGCAGCAGGGCCCGGGGAAGGGGAGGGGGGAGTTAGGCAGGCAGGAAGCAAGCCAGACCTGAGGTGGCTGCAGTGGCAGGGCCGATTCCTGGGTGCGCACTGTGCTCTCCGCTTCCTGGGCTGGGGTAGGTCCTGCCGAGGGCATGACTGGATGAAATAAGCAAGAAATGGACACTAGTATGTCAGTGAGGGCACCAGGCCCCCTATGGCCTGGGCATCAGTGGCTGCTCCAATCACCTACAACTGCTTCTTTGCAAATCCCATTGCAGGGAGGGAGAAAGACAGTCTCTCAGAGGTCCTTCCCATGCTGTACTTCCTTGATTCCCAGCTAGCCTGGCTTCCAGGAGAATGCCAGAGAGCCTCATATGGTGGGCCACACATGCCTGAGTGGGCTTCCAGGGCTGGCATCCACGGTCCCTCCCTCAGCCTGGCAGATATGAAGGGCTAGCACCCAGGGATCCTGGAATACACATGCCATCTTGGCAGCCGCCTCTAACAGATGACCCACGAACAGCTTGCCTGGGCTGTAGGTAGTGACACAAACCTAATTGCACTCGTTGGTCTCCATTTCAGTGCTCCTCCCAGGCCCAGTTTTCCTTTCCCTTCCCTGTTACCACCCGATCTCAATCCTTAATATCAGCCCCTTATGCTTGTCTGTGCCCCCATATGTTTGGGTACTTTCTGGACCATCTGCTGTGCTGTCCATGTACCTCTCCTTTCCCCAGGACCTCCTCTCCAGCAGATAAGAGCCCAGGAACTCAGAAGAGGGGAGGGTCAGTTTCTCCTCTTGGTCAGCCTCTGTCCCACGCCCACCTCAGAAGGACACTAAGGGCCCTTTTAGGAAAAGAGAAGGGGACTCACTGGAATCTCAGCATGCTCTTTGCTGTCACCACTGAGAGCTACCACAGAGAAAACATGGCTGTCGCTTGGCCTCCAAAGCTGCAGATTTAGATAATCTCATGATCAGTCTCTCCACTTCTTCATCTTTCCTGTTGCTATTTCCTTGAATCCGCTCCAGCTGGTTGACTTCTCTCCAGTTTGGGCCCCTCTTTTTTGGCTGGAAATGTCTCGCTCTGAATTGTCTGTGGCCTTTCTTGCAGCCAGCTTCAACCTCTACTGCTGTGCCCCACTCAGTATGTTCCCAGGTGGCCACCTGCTTAAAGGCCAGGGCAGGAGGTCAGGGTACATGGGGACTGCCTCCCAACCCTCACCCTGACCTTGAGAAAGTCAAGCTGCCACGCTTGGTCAGCCATCTGAACGACATATGAGATTAGAGGCTTCACTCAGAATCCCATTAACATTTCGACTGTGCAGCTCAGAATCCCCAAACCTAAAATGTGGCAGGACTCTGGCCAGAAGAGCCCTTTGGAGAACAACATTATGGGAATACTGACAGCGCTTTGAAGTCACCTGGGCAAAGGTAAGGACCCCTACACTCACCAACTTTGTATCCTGGGCTCTGAAGACATCGTGTTCTAGAAGGAGATGGCTTCCCTAAGTTAGCTCTCTGTTACAAGAGGACAGCTGTCTTAAGGAGAGCCCACTGGCTACTTGGGGATTCTTGGGGAGTCCCTAAATACCCAGGGGTGTCTGCAGTGGGCCACAAGGCATGGATGCAGGGACACACAGCGCCTCTGGTGGGCGCTGCCGCTCAGCCATCCCCCTCATTCAGCTTAGCTACCAAAAGTGTGGAAATGCCTGCTGTTATTCATAAGAATAGAAAAATAAAACAAAATAAGCCAAGTTTCCAAACAGTAAAATAAAGATGGTATATCCACACAGTGGAACCTTACCCAGCCGTTAAAAATCATGCTGCAACTCTGTGTTTATTGAGGCTGTGGAGAACCTCATTCTCATATATTATTACTGAGGGTACACATTGGTATAACCTCATATGGGTTATAGGTACAAAACAGGTATACCAAATAGCCTGTGGGGATTATTTGGACCTGTATTAATGTTGTATTTAGGTTCAACCACATTTATTTAGGTTCATTATATTTTTGATCAATCCACTGAAGTTATTTGTAAGAGCAAAATATTATAAAGAAATTAAATGAATTTGGATACACCAAGGCAATGGAATAGCATGTATCTCTAAAAAAAAAACAATGAGCAATTTCTCTCAGAGTTCCAAAAAGCTTGCAGGGGGAATACTATAAAGCACAGGATAATATGTGTGATATAGTTTTACATGTGCAAAATGGAGGGGAAACAAGAGTGTATATTAATATTTGTTTATATATAATTTGTTTAGATATAATTCATAAGGACACACAATAACAGTGGTTACCTGTGTGGTGATGGTGGTGGTGGTACAATGAACCTGCAGATGAGGGACAGGTGTAGGAAGAATTCATGTATATATGTAACATATATATAATAACTGAGGTAAACAATACCTCAATAAAGTTTGTACATAAAATCTTTATTTTACATCAACATGTTACATATATTTATTATATATATCATACATATAAACTTTATTTTACATATATATTGACATATAAATAAATAAACTTTATTGAGGTATTATTTACCTACCATAAATCTCACCCATTTTAATGTACAATTCAATGATTTTTAGTAAATCTACCAGTGGCACAACCATCACCATAATCCAGTTTTTGTACATTTTCATCACCCCAATAAGATCTCTTGGGTCCATTTACAGGTAATCCCCATTCCCAACCCCAAACCTAGGCAACCACTAATCCACTTCTTGTCTACATAGATTTGCCTCTTCGGGACATTTCATAGAAGTGGCATCGTGCAAAACAGGATCTTTCATGTCCTGCTTCTTTCACTACTTAGTATATTGTTTTCGATGTTCATTCACGTAGCATATACCAGTACTCCATTCCTTTTTACTGCTGAGTGGTATCCATTGTTCGTGTATCCCGTATTTTGTTTATCATCGGTTGATACACATTTGGGTTGTTTCTACTTTTTGGCTATTTTGAAAAATGCTGCTATGAACATTCATGCACAAGTTTTGTGTGTGTGTGTGTGTGTATGTGTTTGAACCATGTGAATAGATTATCTATAAAAAGTCTTTTAATATTGCAAAAGGTTAGTTAAATGGCACATGAAACAACCTTATAAAAAAGGAAGTAGCAAAGCAATGGGTGTGTGTGTGCACGTGCACATAGAATGATTTGATTCTGTTTAATAATTAAATAAGAACATAAAAAAGATTTGAAAGGCAGAAAGCTAAAATGTTAGCAGTGTTGTCTCTGGGTGATGGGACTGTGGATAATTTATGTGTTTGTGTGCTTTTCTGTATTTCAACAAATTGTCTACTGTGAATATAAATTACTTTTGTAATCAGAAACAAACCACAATGCTATTAGAAGAAAAACACCATCATACCCATGCAATTTCTCCAAGGTCTTTACCTCTCTGCTGTGGAAAGATACCCTCCCAATAGTCCCCATGTAGGGGAGGGGAGAGTGCATCCTATCTCTCTCTCTCTCTCTCTCTCTCTCTCTCTTTCTCTCTCTGTTTAATGCTGGTCACAGCATCCGGAAAACAGCAGATCCCCAATAAATACAAATCAATTTTGGAGACCTCAAGATCAGTCTCCATGGCAACCTGACAAGGGCATGACACTATATGAGCACCACCTCAGGGTGGAGATGGTCCAGCACAAAGAACGCTTGACTTGAACAGCCCGAGGCTGCCAATGGACCATAGTATTTATCTATGTGGCAATGGGATCAGGCTTCCCAGACTCAAAGAGGCAGACATCTCTCTAAATGACAGAACATTGAAAGTCTGAACTGATCATCCTGATTGTGGGTTCCCTGAACTGCCATTTCTATTTATACAGCTGCAAACAGATGTCATGATTCAGTATTTTCCAGAACTACATTTAAGAACTAAGTGTCCTTCCTCTATGTTTATCTCATTCACAATTTCATCATATTGCTTCATAATTACTCATTTGTCTGCACCAGGCCTGTCCCTTACATTTGTAGGACCTGGGACAATAGAATAATTAGAAGCTCACATCTCACATGTTCAAAAATTCAGAAGTCATTAATCAAGCTAACACGCTCTTAAATAAGGTAGATCCTATCTTCCTACCTTATTGAATACATTTTCAGAATGACCTGAAGAACCAGGTACAAATTTAGACATCTCAGGCTCCTTGGAGTTGGGAATTGGGCCATGCGGTGCCAGAGAGCTGGCCCCTGGCTTGCTCCCCTTTTCCATTGCACAGCCAAAGAAGCACAAGTCGCCCCAGCCTGAGCCACCACTCACCCCTCACTCACACTCCCCTCTGCCCCCAAACAGCAGCCCCTTGGCCAACTCTTGGGCTTTACAGGGCACACACCTGCAGTGCAGCCCACCCTTAGGAGAAAAGACCAGCGGACAGGCCTGCAAGTGCCCTGGAAGTGGGCTAAGGACCATTTTGGTAAGGAATTCTGGTTTAGGCAACTACAACTTTATCTAGAAGGGGTGTAGGACAGGGGATATGGATGCCATGGCCCTCGGACTCCTGGCAGGTGAAGGAGGGCCCTGAAAAGTATGAAAACCCTCTTGCCCAAGATAAGGGATACCGATCTGTATTCCCACTAGACTGGATTTCTTGACCTTGGCACTACTGACATTTTGGGCCAGGTAATTCATTGTTATGGGGGCTGTCAGTTATGGGGGCTATACCCTTACTTGTGATAATCAAACTCCCTGGGAGACAAGTCACCCCTTCCCCCAATAAGAACCAATGCAGTAGACTGTGAAGCTCTAGAGGGCAGGAAATACAACTGCTTCACTCAATGGCAGAGTAGATGCCACTCATGGTACAGAGTAGATGCCCAATAACTGTTTGAAGGATGAATCAATGAACCAACATCAACTCATGACCTCAGAGGCATTCTTGAAAGACCTTATTTTCCTGGTGAGGATTGTGAAATACTGGGGACAAAGGGCTCCTCAGAACAAGCTGAGAGCCGTTCTTGATCCCCCAGATATAAATGATAAATCTGGGTTATACAGGTAGAAACGCTAGGAAGCATAAACACGGTGTCGTGCACCCAGGACCCCAAGGACGGGACAACTCCCTCTGTCTGACGCACGTATCGAGTTGACCCGACGAGGCTCCTTAAGACCTTATGCATTTCATGGTCCAATCTTTCTCCACCAAAGCTGCCCAGGTTAGGTGCATGAGGGAGGGACCAGGGTCTCTAAACTTAAATAGACGCTCCTAAGGGACCTGGTAGAACACTGCTAAGTCCTACGTGTTCCTTAGACAAATCCAAATGCGATGCACAACGAGGGCTATGATGCACATGATGAGACTTCTGACCCGCAAGGTGCCGATTGCAAAAGCTCTTCATCCCCCTGACATTCATTCTCCCTGTCCTCAACATTGGGATTTTGCAAACCCTGTTCATGCTGAGTCTCTTCAATCGGCCAATAATATTTACTGCTGCATCAAGCCCACGTTCCTTCTCCAGAGCAAGCACGCACCCAACCTCCCAGTTTTCTTTATAATAGATGAATTCTTTCTTGTACGGTTCCCACATTCCTAGCAACCGAGCATACATGGTTATATCCAGTTGGGTTTGGGCTGGCACTTTAGGGGCAGTGGTGATGTTTGCATTAAGAAATGAAGTTCTGATGGAGTCCGACATTTGGAGCAAAGTGCATAACTGGTACCATTCACTGGTACCAAGAGGACCTAGACTTGATTTCCGAATCTGCTCATGCATCAGTTTTCCCTAGAGTGGCAGGTCTCAAAATGTGGTCCAAATAGCCCTGGTGGCCCTGAGACCTTCTCGGGAGATCCACGTGTCAAAACTATTTTCCTAGGAATACTAAGATGGTCTGTCCTTTTGTTCACTCTCATTCTCTCACAGGTATACTAGGAGTTTTTCCAGTGACTTCCTGACATGTGATGGCATCATTGCCCTGATGGCTAAATAAAATGTGTGTGTGTGTGTGTGTGTGTGTGCGCGCGCACTTGTGTTTTCCAATGTTTCTCAGTTTTAATTTAAATTACAGTAATTGTAGATGAATATAACCCACATAAACAAAAACTCTTCAAGGTCTTTCTAATTTTTGAGTGTAAAGGGGTTCCAAGCCCAGAAAGTTTGAGAACCACTGTCCTAGAGCAAGAATGCCAGTCGTACTTCTACAGCATTGAAAGTAGGGAGTGGGGAAAAGATATTTGGAAGACCTTTCTGTGAGGTAGAGTAAGTTACCGAATATAAAAATAAGTACACTTTCAGAGTTTTATAACAGGAGTGTCACTGTGACATTTTAACTGCAAAATGTTCTCTAGGTTCTTCGAAGTGGAAAAAAAACAAGTCTAGAAAAAAAGCAAAAGTATTAATATTTTCAGTAAAAGCAATACATCTTAAACACAACATTGCTTGTTTGGAGGTTTACCGATGATCTGATTTGCACCTGGACCAGCCTCAACTCAAACACCCGCAACCTGTCCAAAGATTGGCTCTATTTGTTGGCATCCCTGAGAGTGTCAATTACACTTGCAATTTTAAATTTGACTGCAATTTTGAGATTATCAGTGGCTTTCAGTTACCCATGCTATAGAATCAGGATGCATTATCAAACAGAAGTATTTTTATTAATATCTAAACAACATCACTGAGGAAAATAAACAGATGAAAGACCCCATTCCCTCTGGGTTTAACACCAGTCCTTCCATCACATCTGATTTTCCCTTTTTAAATTTCTTTAATTCCTTTTCCCCCTTCATGTAACAGAGATGCTATTTTCTTGCCACCCTCACCCAAGTGCCTAGGTGTTTTGACCACATGGCGTCATTCATACGCCCAGTATACCTAGAAGAGGCATATGACAATTGGCTCCATTTTTTAGATGGAACAACTGACACATGAAATCCACCTTCCCAGATCAACATGGCCAACTGATGGCCAGGCCACCAACTGCTACCCAAGATGCTACCCACCCATACTGGAGAGGGGGTCCCCAGATCCTTGTCTGAAGAGGCACAAGCTGGAAGCTGATGGGGTCATTTCTAGAAACTGCCTCTCCCCGACTCACAGAAGCAAAAGCCATACATTTTCTTAATTAAAAGAACAATAATAGTAATCATAATAACAGATAAGGAGAGGTCAAGAGCGTGTCACCAACAAGAAAAGTTTTACCATTTCAAAGCTGGGGCAGTTGGATCGTGAACTACCATCTCAAGCCCAGCCACTTTTCTACATCCAGCTTCCATCTTCTGCGCTATAAATAATTCAGAGTTTTCTTTTTTCTTAAATATCACAAAACCAAGTCGGAATCTTTATGTGAAGGATTCTGCTGTGTCCTTCTCTCCCTCCTCCTCTCCCTCCCTAGCCAGCCCAGGCAACTCCCAGGAGAACGACCCCTCAAGCTTTAACATTTATTCTTTGACATTTCAGACTATTTGTTAGGCAGAGCTGCCTTCTTGAGATCAAAGTTGGAAAATCTCGCCAAGAACTCCCGCTTGGCCCTGTCCGACGGTGACAGCGAGGGTCTATTAACCTCCAAGAATCTGCTCCATTCCTCTTCGGGAGAAATCCACCAGCCCTCACCCAGAAGGGCAGCCATCCTCTCCCTCTTCCCCCTCCCCAGCACTCCAGGAGGGGCCAGAGGTCACCCTCCCCACGTGATACACTAAGACACTCAGCACAGAGAGACAGACCCCAGAACCAAAAGATGTCCCCCACTAGGAGACAACAGTGACTCGTGGGGACATGGTATTTGGGACACCTGTCTGGGTAGGACCTTTTATCTGAGGGACAGCAAGCTCAGAGACAAATATGGAACAAGGAAAGGTAACTTACCCAAGTCATTTTGCTGGCGGTAGTGCTGAGACTGATGCCAGCTCTTCACTGCCGTGCACTACTGCTAGATGATGTCACCTCCATCCACCTGGGAGGGTGACCAGGTTTAGGGCTGAAGTCTTAAGCTCTTACGTGAAATGACTTACCATTTTCTTCCGAGGCATCGCAGTGAAGGGTTCCTGCACTTCACAAGAGCACCTACCCACCAGCTGCCAGAATCATTTCTTCCTCCATACAAAGCCGAGGGCCAAACTGGGGGACCGAGCCTAAAGCTGGGCAAAGGTGTCGGGGTGTTGTGGTTCACCTTTTTTTTTTTTCTCTATTTATTTATTTTTTTTTTGTGGTGGTTCATCTTGATGTAAGAGGTCAGTGGTTGACTAACCCATTTTGCTCGGTTCTTCTTCAAAAAGCTTCTGCCCACACCCTGACCCAGTGTTACCTAGAGTGTATGCATGAGTCTATTTAGCGTGAAGAGTGGTTTATGTTCAATTAGATTGGGAAAGAGGTAGGATAAAAAGGGTTATTTAAAGGAGGACTTCTCAGAGCCTTTGGTATCCTAACATGCATGGTAAACCTACAAGAGGTTGGCTATACCATACAATGCTCTCCAAAGTTATTTGATGGGCTCTTAGCATCTTCTGAAACTAGAGGGAAACATTTCCACAGCCAAGGAAAAGGAGAGCACTTGATCCTTACAGCATGATTTATTTAATAACAAGTTGGGCATTCAAATGAAGACAGGACCCCATTGTAGAAACTGAAGCTTTCCCAGAAAACTGATCAATCCATGTAGGGCAGTAGTTGGTCAAGTGGCTGACCCACAAAATTACTAAGATGGCCAAAGATACCATCCTAGAAATGCACAGTGGTGTCATTCTGGTCTTCTTAGTGACCAGGTTGTCCGTTTGGTATCAAAGGTACTACACAGCAGTTGCCTGTTACAATACTGGGAAGTGTCAAGTTGACAGCCACAAAGATTGAACGATTCCGTGAGTCATTCGCGCATGAACTCAGAATTTCAGTTCTCGCAGGAAGGACATTCTCAGAATATATTCTTTATTCATGGTGCCTCTCCTACCCACCCTCCCCACCAGAGTCAAGTTCTCACTGGTCGGCTCCGCATCTGGCTCCCTCTGAAGCAGAAGGCTTTGGTCCAGAGCTGTGGCTCTAAGATGGGAGCGACAAGAGAGATCCTGGCTGTGCCCTCTCAGCCAGCGTGAGTTTTCAGAGACCTAACGCTCATGACAAAAATTGCTTTGAGATTTCCTCTCAGGTTCTCTGTCACGTGAGTCTTTTTCTCAGAATTAACAGTAAGAGAAGGCTGACACGTTGGTGTATTGGTGTATACATAATACGTGGGCTGGACTTAGCATCTAGCCTGCGTTCCGGAATTTTCCTTATCCCTAAGGTTGCTTGTAGGAGGGACCTGGGAGAGGTGCCTACATTGGTTGGCCCATGGTAGACAGACTTTAGGACTTGTCCTTCTTGACTGTGGCAGCAGGAGGGCAGATCTTGGAGACAGTTTGTCTGGCCAGTGCTGAGAAGGGTTGGCAGTGAAACAGCGTTTGTAGGTCCAGGGGTCTCCTGTGTTATGGGATCTAAACCCTCTCAGCTCCAAATTCAAGGGTGTTCCGTGTGTCCCTGCTCCCAACACCCTCGAGAACCTGGCTGTGTGTAGTAAATATCTCCCTAGGCCTGTCCAGCTACTAAGAACTGTGGCACAGACTGTAGACAGATGTCATTCCTCCAAGAGCACCCAGGACCCCTTCCCCCCAGCCCCACACCTTCTCTTCCCCTGAGAAGTCCATCTGGGAGTCAGGATCACATGACTTTGGCCAAAGGCTGCTGCAAACGTTGCAATGTAATGGACATTGCATTGCAATTTTAAAACATTATCACGGGGACCAAAACAGACCAAAGCTGGTGTGTGCTTCAGAGTAAAAAAGTAGGTGGCATTTCAGAGCTCTATAAAAGAAGCATCACCAGGCCACAGTTGACAGCAGTGAAGTCACTTTACAGGGGTTAGGTCCTTGCCCTTCTCACTGCAGAATAAACGTAGGGACAAGAGAGGGAAGCCTTGTCCCTTGCCTTTTGAAGGGAAATAGGCCGGTTGCTCCACTGAGGTGCCCAAAGGCCGAACCAGGCTTCATTTTGCTGCCATGGTAACAGCACATGGGAGGTAGAAACGGGGAGGAGGAAAGAGAGCTCCATAGACAAGCTGGGTGTCACTGTCAGCCACCAAGGCCTCCGCCATTATTCACCCAAGTCAGGCTTGGTGGGGTTTTTCCGAACTGACATGACACTCTGTTCCTCAAACTTGGATGGAGCCACAAGTCGGACACAACCCTGGAACTCATACCTTTGAGCAGCCTCAACCCTTGGTCTTCAAACCTTCTCCACAGCCATGTAGGCCATTCTGATCCACCTTCCAAACTCTCAGACAGCGCCTGCCATTGCTCTTAGACAGGGTGTGAAGGGAGAATTGCTCTTTCCCTCTCAGAAAAGCCAAGCTCCATTCTTCCTGCCTTATGCCACATGCCCCACCCCGTCCACTCTCAGCCAAATCAAAGTCAGGTTTATGGACATCAGAGGGGCCTTAAGCGGCTCCTATTTGCAGAGGGTCGTGGGAAGACACGTGATCCTGAGATGCCCAGGGCTGCCTCTGGTCTGAGTAGGAAGCTCATGCATCCCCTGTTTTCCAGGCTTGAAGGTCTCAACAAAGCTCTCAGTCAGGGTTTCTCTACAGCTCGGATCTTCCCTGGGAACTTGGAAATCCTGCCTTTCTCCTCTACCCAAGTAGTTCCACATTCCTTCCCAAACTGGACCTGCATGGACCTGGCCTTGCCTTTGGCACAGAATCTGAGTCATCAGCATCCTCTGTGTCCCTCTAGGATCTGTGCTTCTCAGAGATCCTCCTGCCTTTCTGGTTTCTTTCTTGCACGGGAGCCGAACAGGCTGTAGTCAAAGGATAACCCCAATATCTCCCTCACTTTCCCCAGTTCTCACAATGCCCCACCCCCAAACCTGCAGAATATCTGAGCAATGCATCCCCTCCAGCTGGAAGGCAAAGGGGGTGGGGAAGGAAGAGCTACTGCTCTCAGGTACACACCCAGGAGGGGACAGGGTCCTGATGGAAAGAGACGAAAAGGCAGCGAGCTCTTAGGCCTCATCACCCACCCAATCTCCTCCCCGAGCAAGCAGAGCTTAAGTCCCAGGGGCAAACTGGGGTCACTTTATCGAAGGAGGAATTGGGATTAAAATCCTACCCTCGGAATCCTGATTAAATTTCCAAACCATGTGCAAAAGCAGACGAGAAATCTGATCTCTTGCCAGCAAGAGATCTTCAACTCACTTTGGGTTCAAGGAGAGTGGAAGGAGGCTTATTTAGCTCTGGGATATATGATTAGATCTTGGCTGAGATTTTCTTGAGAGGTGAGTAGGGCGGTGTGGGGGGGTGGGGGTGGTACAGGATTTCTAAAGGCAAAATGCAGAACCAGAGCTATCCAAGGCAACTGAGGCCACTGGCCGCTTCGGCCACTCCCCAGCAGTACAGTGGGGATGTCAGGGGTGGGGCAAAGCTAGGGGTGCAGGGGAGTAGAGCTTCAGGCCTCCTGGACAATTTGGATGCGGACCAGGTTCCCCTGAAGCTCCCACCCTCCTCGCTGCCCCGTCGCCTCCTCCGCTGTCACACTGAAGAGTTTTCCCTCTGTCCTTCCCAAAGGAGCCTCAGAGCAGCCAGCATCCCTTCACCTTCACGCCTCCCCGTCTGTCCCTCACTGCTACCCTCATCTTGCTCTCCATTTCAGAGTCACTCTGGAGGCCACCTGTGAGTCTAGCCGGAGCTCCGAGTCGGTAAACACTGAAGGAACAAAGGCCCTCTGCCTAGTCCGCATGTGGTGCAGTCCAGGAAGCTACACACAATGAAGTCACCCTGCATTGATCTGCCGGCTCCCCGTGCTCTCTCCACAGCATCAAACCCTCCCTGGCGTCTAGCTGCTGTATCTGAGACGCTTGAGCGTCTGCTCAGGCCTGGCCTTGACCTGCAGGAGCTGGGCAGAGCCAGGGGAAGCGTCACGGCCCAGTGCTAGGCTGAGGTCACACCTGCGGCTGGGGAGGGGAGCATGTGGTGCCTGGGAGCTTGGCTACACAAAAGAATTCCCACGTAAGAAGGGAGCGACAGGGTAGCCCAGAGCCCAGCTTCTTGGCTTCCAAATTGAAGATGCTTGGCATCTGCTCTTTCCCTGGGTGAGAAGCACATGGCCGAGCTTCCACACACCAGGAGGTCTTTGAGGAAGGGTGAACAAAGTTCAGATGGGGGTGCACAAGTCAGGCAAGGATCTTCCTTCCACTACCTTCCTGCCTGAAGCCGCTCCTGCTTGCCCAGACCTGAGCAGCCTCACCTACCAACTTGAGGATCAGGTGTGTCTCAGCCAACAAGTCCTTCTTGACAGCAAAGATGCCACCCTTGTCTGTTTGGGGATCTCACCAACTGAAAACCAGATGATTCATCTTAGATGTAAGAACAACCACATTTTCAGGCATCAAGGGTCACTAAATGCTAGAATGTGTGAAGAAGGAGCGTGGCAGACGTTCTTTTCAAAATCACCGTGTTCGGGTGTTTCCAGGAGGAAGTTAGGGATAGCATCTAGCCCCAAAGACCCCTGAAGGACTTCATCTAGGGAGCCAGGGGGAGGCTATGACTGTGGAGATCCCAGGACTGCAGCTTTCCAGGAGCAGATGGGGCTGCTCTATGGGGCAGCTGAACAGCCAAGAGCACCAGGAGGTCAAAGAGACCCCGTGTCAGTCCCAGCTCTGCCACTCACAGCTGTGAAAACCTGGCCTAGTGATTACTAACCCTTTCTGAGCTTCAGCGTCCTCATGGGTCAAATGTGCCTGGCTCTGAATAGGCGCTTCATAAGTTCGCCATAATGATCGTTACTAAGGCTCCCCAGGAAAGCCCATTCTTTGGAGCTTGGCAACCAGGTCCGGGATCTGTCCACACAGCCCTAGTGAAAGACTCAGGTCCTCTCCAGAGCATGTCCCTGGAAGGCCCTACAACTGAGCTGACCACTGTCTACAGCTTCTGAAGGGAACAGTGAGCTCCCCACCCTCTGAGCTTCAGGGAACAGGGTTCAGAACCAGGGCCCCTCAATCACTCCTTCCAGAATGAAGATCCAGACAGCACATGGCAGGCACACCGGTTTCATGGATTGAAGCTTTGCCGCGAAATCCCCTAGGACCAAAACGTAACCTCAAGTCTGAGAAAGCCACTGTGAAATCCTGTGGGTGAGATTCCAAACACAGAGCTACGGGTCTTGTTGGTCCCCTGAGCCTCCCTGCCTGAAGCCTGTCCAACCCAGCATCCTTGGTGGGCTGAGTTCCTCTCTCCACGCCTCCCCTGTGCCAGCGCTGACTGGCCCAGAGCCTCTAACGTTGGGGTAGATGCCATGGGACTTCAAAGCCCAGCAGGAAAGCATGGGGAACAGAATCCTGGACACTCAAAACAGCTCCCCAGTCTCAGCCAGTCCTCATTCCTCCCGGCAACTTTTTCATGCTTCCCTGCCATCTGCCACGGTCTCTTCTGCTGCTTTAGACCTTCTCAGCGCTCTTAGATGCTCTCACTTGTAGCACAAGGCCTTGCCTTACACTTGATAGGCAAAATAGAAGCCACCAGACAAGAACTCTCTCATTCCCTTGCCTGCCCCAAACCTCTAAACCCTCATCTTTTCCTCTTCCTCCTGCTGCACCAGGAGAGCTCTCCCTCCATGTGGCTGAGCCTTCCTCCTGAGGATGGGCGCTTTTCTTTCCCATCTTCCCAGGGGCCGTTTCTATTCATCATCTTTTCTCCCAAGCATTGGCAGGCTCTACGCATCCTGATTAAAAAAAAAACCTTAAATATCTCTACTTATTAATAATGAAATTCTCCCTAGAATCCATGCAGCCTGAAGGTCCCAAAGGCACTCTCAACCCTTGGGGCATCCCTGGTCCAATCCTGGAACCCTTGAGAACAGGAGAATGTGGAGCTGGGCAACCCCCTACCCAGGCCACTCTATAGAAAAGGAGCTTCCACTGGGGATGAGGTGAGGTGAGGGCTCAAACCAAGCTAGACTTAAATAAGAGATTGAGTAAGGGTAAGTAGAAAAAGCACCAACCTAGCCGAATCAATCCCTGTTGGACTTCCACCTTGAGCTCACCCACCTTACTTCCGCATGCCTCATCTTTATTTCCTAAGTAAGAAGCCCCCAAAAAGCCTACTGAGACCAAGGGAAGGGTCAAAATCCTCCCAACCCCCGACCTCCTCTCTTGTTCCAAATCTCCTACATACAAAGTCCCTTCCTCCTAAAAGGAAGATATTGTAAGTTACAGAAGGCATTTTGACCCTTCTAGCTGGGTCAGGGCCCAGGAACCAAGGGCAGACAGATACAGCCAGCTCATCTAAGCATTTTAGCCTCAGTAGGACCCCAGGACCCTTCTGCCTCTCCTTTTCTGGTAGCCCACATGAGACCTGACATGAGAGTTTGGCCTACCTTAGTGTGTATGTGTCTGTGGGGGGGCAGGGAGTGGTCTCTGGATGATTGGCATGTTGGCCTACAAGCCCAAAACCCCATCTTCCTCTGGGCAAAGTCACTTCCCCAAGATCCATAAGGGAGATATAAAACCACTGCAACCAAGGGAAAAATTACATTGGCTTACTGGTGCACCAAAGATAAAGGATCCTTCAACCCCACTCCCAGACCCCCTTACACATCAGCTCTGAAGAAAGAATCTCCATAAGCCTTGGCTGTACGGACAATAGAAGAGTCCCCAGCCACCGAGGAGACGAGGGTCTCAGTAACTTGAGTTGTAGCTGAAAGAGTCAGGTTTGAACCTGGCTTCTGTCTCTTGTGCTTGTGTGACCCTGAGCGAACCATTCAACTCTCTGTGCCTCTAATTCTTTCTCAGTAAGATGAGGAAACCCTTCACTGTATGGACTCAGTCTGTATCTGGAGGGGTCTCAGTGAAAGCAACCAATGGAACAGATTGTAAAATCCTTTGCAAACAGGACTTGGCTAAGAAACTTCTTTAAAAGAGTAATAGTAAAATTGGGGGGAATTAAAAAACAGGGTAGCCTGAAATTTCTATGTATCTTTAATATTCTTTGCAAAATTGCCAAATAAGAGGTCTGATCCAGTCATTTCATTAGAAAATAAAGTGTTTATTAAGAAACTATACACTGAACACTCCTATATGTCTCTGCGGAAACACAACGCCCCATGGTCATAGCACAAGGTGAAGAAAATGGCAGAATAAAAGATGCTGGGATGGATGGAGCCTGGGAGGCTGGAAATGAGGTAATGATTTACAATAATTAAAAAACATCATCCTCAAGCTTACTCCTTAAAGCCACACTCAGGAGGGGGCCCTGGCCCAAAGGGTTGGCAGGACACAATGGGGAATAGCCAGACATGAAGCAATGGGGAGCAGGATGGCGGGGAGCTGGGAGGGGCTAAATAAACACACTTCTAGGCCCTGGAGAGAAGCTGAATCCCCGTGTGATACTCTGAACATTCAGGCGCCCGGGAGGCCACCCCAGATACTAGGCAAGAACTTGGAAAGCTGTGCATTTTTAAAGCCCATGGAGGTGTCTGCAGAATCAGGCTGGGAACCCGACGTGAAGAACCACCATCCACAGGACTCAGGACCTAAAACCCTAAGTGGGAATCCTAACCCCCAGGGCAGAGAATCTGTTATCTATTACTGTGCATCATCACTCCAAGACTCAGTGGATTAAAACCACCACCATTTTGCCCTACGATCTCCCCATGGTTGGCCCCCTCTTCCATGCTCCACCCTCAAGGGGGCAGCCTGCGCTGACCCCCTACGACGGAGGCACCATGGGTGGGTTGGGGGGAACTAGGCCAAGCCCGAAGTCCACGCAGCCAACATGGCAGCAAATCTGGGAGAGGTTCAGGCCCTACAACTGTACCTTTCCTATTGAAGCAGGGGGAAAAGCATCCCTTTCCCTCTCCCCAGTGGATCAAATTGAAAATGGGGGAAACAAACCTCCCTCTTTGGGAGAGGGTGGCCATGGAGTAAGGCATGAGTCAAAGCAAGCAAAGTAAACACATATATTGACCAGAGAACAGGATGACACTTCCATTGGAGCCATGAGAGGGGCTGGAGGAGGCCAATTTTTACTTCTCTTCCCCTTCAGTTCATCTTGGCCTTGAAATGGTGATTCCATTGGGTGCCAAAAGTTCTCAGAGTCAAGAATAAGTAAAAGTGGGGGAAGAGAGCCAATCCCGGGATCATGGAACAGCAGGAAGGGCCTTGGTCCCTGATTCCCTTGGTCCCTTGTGGTCCTAGCAGGATGCCCAATTCACGGGCAAGACCTCCTGCAGCCAAAGCTTGTCGGAACTGCAGATCTAGAGGCCAAGAAGGAGCCCTGGAGAAATCCTCTTCTCCAAGGAGTTTTCTAATACCACTCACTGTGAGCCGTTCCAGAGAGAAGAGGAAGTAGGGGGAAAGTGTGTCCAAAAAAAAGGTATGGTTTTCTCCACCAAAAAAAAAAAAAAAACATATATATATAGAAAACGATTGGTTTCCATTCTTTCCTCTGAGACCTAATCTGGTGCCAATACTTGGGCCTGGCTCCCTCTCCTCTCACCGCGCCGTCTCCACCTCTGCTTAGATGTTCTTCCCCACGGGAGGCTGCAGGGCGACGAGGTCACTAAGAGGATGGCCTGGTATCCTAGGGAGAGCCAGGGAGACCCCACGCTTCCAAGCGGGGAAAGTGAGGCCGGAGCACGGCTGGACTTCATCAGGCTTTCTCGTGGTGGTTGGGTTGTTTGTGGAAAGCAAGAGAATGGCTAGTGTATTTAAGAGATGGTTCCTGGTGCACAGGTTTTTAATTCTCTTTATTGGCTCTTAAGATGATGGCAGGAGCTGCCTTGGAGGCCAGAAAAAAAAGGAGCACAGTGATGATTGGAGGGAAAGGGCAACCCTGCCAGTGGCGGATGGGGGCAAACACCCGTCTTGGTGGTGATAAAGGATGCAGGGGCACTGGCGGCTCGTGTAGTTTCTACTTAGCATCCCCGGATCCAAACAGAACAATGCCTAGAGCTTCCAACCTCTCAGAGGGCCCAGCCTACCAAGGTGACATCAAAACAGGGAGGCTTAAAAGGAGTTTTTAAAAGCCATGACGTCCTTTGCTGAAATAAACATTGACATCCTCAACATAGATGCCATGGTTAAGAGGCTTGGAATGTCCGGGAAGGCTTATTGGATTCAACATAATTTCTCTGAAACCTATAAAAAACAAAAACAAAAAAACAGAAAAACAGAAAAAAGCAAAATAAAGTAAAAACCAAAACCCCCAAAGAAGATCAAAACTAGAAGGGGAAACAGAGAGGGAGCTTGAAAGGTAAGGGGAAGAACCAGAGATACGGGACACGGATACAGATATATTGGGAACAGCCAAATGAATTCTCAGCAAAAGGGAAGGATAGGAGGAGGGGATTAACTTAAAACCAAGCATGGTCAGAGAAACTGGAAACACTCCACTTTTGCTGCAGCCTCCACTGAACCGAGGAAGGGACGTGAGCAAAACATTTGGGGGCTTGGCCTTGGATTGTCCTGGAAGAGGAGGGGAGGGGCAGCCTCATCTAAGTAGGAGGAGGCCCTGATGATGAGCTTGAGAGGGAGGTGGGAACAGGGCATAATCGCTAGGGTCCCTGGGGGGCAAAGGGGTGGGAGGAAAATGCTCTCCAGACCTTACATTCTTAAGGGATACCTGAGGGCCATTTCTAACCCTAGGAGCTGGGATAATGTGAACCACCTTTGATTGCACCAGGTTGGGGGCACTGTACTTCCAAGACTATAAACTCCTTCTCCTTCACTTTTTCCTCTCATTTCACCCAGTCAGTGCAATGATGGCTGATCTCTCAGCCTTCCCATAATTCCAAGTCTCATAGGGGATGGAATACTCTGAAGGAGTAGCATTGGTGGCCATCAAGCCATGGGCAGCCTCAAGCAAGGAGGACTTCCATGCTAGCTCAGCTCCTCTCTGGCCCCACCCTGCCATGGACGGAATTAGGATGTCCAGAGATGTGGGTGTTCCTGATCAAATCTCCAGAAGGAGGTTTTTCAGTCAACCCCGGATTAAAATAATGTCTGTAACGAGTGCGTGGGTGTTTACGTGCGTGTGCAGACAAGATAGGAGTAAGCCAACCTTTTTAGGAAAGCTGTGTGCAGGTATGTGAAGAGTGTAATGGCAGCTAGATGTTGAGGCTATGATGGGGAGAGATCGAGTTGGTAGCACTGAGACTTTCCCCTCCTCATTCTGAGGGCATATTACGATCAAAACAGAGTTGAGTCATCTTGGATGTTGGGTGCCCTCCTTCTGCAGGGAGTGGGGTTAGATTGTGGAGATGGAGGAAAGTTCCTCACTGATGAGGTCATGTTTAGAGGGAGACTTGGTTTCAACATGAGATGTTTCTGTGCTAGCATCACTATGCTAACCCAGGACAAGGGCTCTCTTGGGTCTGAGGCAGAGGGAAGGCAGGCCATTGGCCTAGAGGGTCTGTGACTCCATTGTTTCTCTCCAGGCAATGGTCCCTCTCTCACTACTCCCAGATGCCTCACCTAGGCCCTGTGAAGTATCCTGGCCTGGAATATTTCCCTCACCTAAGGGATTTTAGTACCAATCCCATACTAGGCATCTAGTCATCCCTGAGTCCTCTGGGACCTACAGAAACTCATGAGGTCTTAAGATCTTAAGAATTAAAATTGGTGAGGGGGACAGGGGGTCTGTACTGCATACAAAGACGTCAAAGGAGGTAACTCACCATGTGACCTTGGGTAAGACACTTCCCCACTCTGGACCTCAGGTTCCTCATATATATAGTGAGTTGATGGGACTAGATGATCTCTATTGTCCTTCAAGTTTAGTATCCCATGATTGTCTATGTTTGAAAAGACCCCTGGCAGAAGAGGCAGACATGGGGGAATTAATGGTCAGTATTGAGCCCCATGTGCAAAGACATGGGGAAGTACTTTTCTTAAGTGCACAAGGCCAGAAACAGAAATCCAGGTGTTCCCAGCACCTGTACTCACACTGCTTTACCTGTAGGGGCACCTGCTTTATTTTAGGCATAAAATCTAGATACATGGTCCCCTGAGTATCACACAGTGGCATTAAGGAACTGCATGAGGGGATCACCATAAACTCTGTCTAACCTTTCCCTACCATGCTTACCCCCCCATCCCTCTTCTTGGCCCAGGGGAATCCTGAACTTGTGCCCATCACTGCTTTTGTCAATGCCATTTCTGGGGCTGGAAGGATGATTCCTATGAACTGAGCTGATGATCCCACAGGTCTTGAGAATACCTTTTTGGTCCCTTCTCTCCTAGAAAAGAAATTCAGCTACTCTCCAAGAGGGAACAACATGACAAGGGGGAATGAAGAGGAGAAGAGATGGGGTGTTTGGCCCCTTGAAATCGTTCTTGCCTCAGTTAGGGCATAAACAGAACGACAAAAGCTGGTGGTTCCCTAGAGACCTGACAACTCTAAGTCCTATGAAAGAGGTATCATAGCTTGTGAGTGAAATCTCCCTTGAAGGTCATGCAGCATCGTGGGCCCTGGAAGGCTCCACGTCGGATCCATTAAAAGCCAGGGCCAAGCCTCTGCCAAGGTCCCTGAAGCCACCTCCATGAACATGAGCCTTTTCCCATACGAGCCTGGATCTGAAGTTTGTTTTCTCTGGAACTCTTTCCCAGGTGAAGCCTTTCCAAGATTCTAAATGCTGAAGCCTTATAGCATAAGGGGCACCGCTCCAAAATCCTCCATTCTTCCCCCTTTCACTCAGAGCAACCCCGGAGCAGGAAGGAAAAGGCATATGCTTGGGGGAAGGCAGGGGGGACAGGGACCACCATGGACATGGACTGGGAAAGGGAGAGATGGCTGGAGGAAAGGCCAAAGAGGAGCAAATATACTTCTGAAGAAAGCCTCGCCCCCCAGTGGCCCATGGATCCTCACGTCTAACCTTTTCCTCCATCTGTCAACAGCTGTCCCCAGAGTCATCCAGCACAAAGCTACTCGTAGGCCCTCTGTAATTCAGAACAGAGCCTGGTCTTCAGGGACTGTCTAGGTGTATGTTTCCTAAGAAGCAAGCCAGAGACTCTGGGATCGTTTTGGGAAGGGAGGGAAGCTGTGAAGGAAGAGGCTAGGGGGTGCTAAGCACCCAGAGAATTGGATGAAAGCTTTCGGAGCCAATCCCATTGGGCCAAAAGCCGGTTAAATCTTCAAGGGCAAGTTCTTTAATATTCACTGCATCAAGAGAAGGGCTGCCTTCTATGGCCATGCAACACAAAGGATGGCCTAGACCTTCACACCTTTCTGTTTTTCTGACAATCTTGTAAATCCTAATCATCTCACCCTCTCTGGGGTTTCATCCCAGCCCCACCCTATTGCTCTGGCCTTGGAAGTCTAGCGCTACCAGCTTTCCAGCACCCACCAGTGAGAACTTCCCTTGCATCATTTGTCTACACACTCATATGACTTTGGATTCTCAAGGCCTGCCTTTCTGTCCCTGCTTCTTCCTTTTTGTTATCTGACATGGTAATTTTATTCCCTAACCCCATAAAGTGGGTTTGGGTTACAGCCTTGATAAAAGGACCAATACCAAATGGAGCCCTATTGGATTATTTCCCAACATTCCCTCATCAAATGTATTCATTCATCCTCTTAAAGTTGCTACATCACAGAAACGCTTAGCATTTACATAGCATTGGCTGTGAGAAAGAGGAGGTTGATATACACAGGAGTCCTGGCACTGAGGTCATGGGTGGCTTAATCATAGGGAATCAGAGGCACAGAGCAATTGAGATCCTTGTCCAGAGAGAGCGAGAGCAGGAGGGGTCCACAGGATAGATGTCAGGGTGGGGAGCCTGCATTGTACCCCACCCCAGTCAGGGGGCATTCTAGCCACACCCTCTATACCATTCCCCAAGGGGTGAGAAGATGTGAAATGTCTTGAAGCATGCTGTGGGCAGGAATGGGCTAAAGAAGGGAGACTCAAGCAATGCCCAGCTATAATAGCCCTACCATCCAATGCATCACTGATCACCCTGGAATCCAAAGACCTATATAAGTTAGTGATGGTGCCAGGCACTGCTTACAGTTAATTAAGTATCTCCATTTTATTTTATTTTATTTTTTTGGCTGCACCACGCAGCTTGCGGGATCTTAGTTCCCCGATCAGGGATTGAACCCAGGCCCTGGCAGTGGAAGCGCAGAGTCCTAACCACTGGACCACCAGGGAAGTCCCTCCAATATCTTTTAAAAGTTGATATTATTAACTCTATTTTACATGTGGGAAAACTAAGGCTCAGTAATATATATTAAAAAAAAAAACCCAAGTACACTTTGTGGCAGAGTCTGATATTGAACATTGAACCAAGTTTTTCATAACCTTAAACTCCTTATAATGAACTGCTTTGCAATATGGCTTCCATTTGTTGAAAATCAATGTACGGAAAAGGAGGCAGAAATGGAGGTCAAGGCCGCAGTGATGGGGACATTCTCCAGGGGAAGCAGGGCTTTACCTCCGGCTCCTTCTGCAAGGCCTGGCTGGAGGGCTAGAGTGTTCCTTCCTCACTAACAGCTTCCCTACCAGAGAGCCGAGTGCCCCCCATGCCCCGCCACTGCCCTCCTCCAGTAGATGCCCAGCTCAACCCTTTCCCATGCTGCCTCATTTTCTGCAAGTGTTAGCCAGCCACACCTACCACTTGGTGTGTATTAGGACCTACCAAGTAAAGAATCCCAAACTCTATCTAGACATTGACCCCTTCATTTTGATGTTACTTCTGGGAGTTCAGCTTAAGAAGGATGAAAAGTAAACCTGATGAAAGAGAGATAATCATGAATTTGTAGAGAAGAGCAATTGTTCAGAACATAGTCACACCTAGAGCAAGAGTGTAGAATCTGAGAATCCTCCTGGGAGGCCAAGTACGGAGCCCAGAATTGCTCTCTCCCCAGCACTCTCCCCTTGGGTCACTATGTGGGCAAGAAGTGACAGGAAAAGGTACATTATGGTAAAGAAAATGTCCCTCATAAATGTCGCTTGCTTCGTTTGCTGCCTGTGTGGTGACCTCTCTAAGGTCATGGGAAGAAGGTCATCAAAGAGCCCCAGTGATCCCGGGTTATGACTATTGTTACGTGGTTCTGTACCTTTGCCTCCTGATGTGGCTATTGTTGCTCTCAATCTAAGTTCTTTCCTGCCATCAGATTCAGTAAAAAGACTGTGGCACTGAGCCATGCGGGTGAGACCCAAATGCCTAGACTTGCTGGCCACAAATGATCTTACTTAAAGCTCTCAGATCATTTCCTCTGTTATTCTGAGGTTGCAAACCTAACCAATGGGCCACCTGTGGCTCTGGGTTGTGTCTCCTTTTAGCATGATTTTTAAAAAATTTTTGAATTAGTTGCCAACATCTAAATGTTGGAAGATTTCACATTTAAAATATCCCTATTTCTAGCTTCCCTTAAAAATCCAAGAGTTCTGTCAATGTTGGGCCAGCATTTCTGCACAATGATAATCAGCTAGAACAAAGTGGTGGCCACTCCATTTAGACAGGGCATGTGTTCTCTAATTCACCATATGCCACACCACTCCCTATTATCCTCCACCTGGTCCCTTCACTTATTTACAATCCCTGCATGGTTTGTCTTAGCATTTGAGTTGAAAACTTTACAATAAACATAAAGCCAGCACTAGGTTATGGGCTGTGCATTAAAGACCAGGGAATGCCCTCTCAACAAGTCTCACTGATTATCCCTATAATGACCAAACTTATGCTCCCTCTGGTTATGGTTAAAAATGATACATAGTGGCTGGAAACGTCCATCAGAGGGATAAACCTATCTCAGAAAGAGGAGATAGTTCAGGAATTGAACTGTATGGGTAAGAGGGCATTGTGTTCAGAAATCAGGTTCCCAAGAAGAAAGCATGCTAGAGACCACTTATAATGCTACTGTTGGGTGAGAAGATGGTATTTTGGGTATTTGTATCATCAGCTGGCTGTGCTTCCACTTTCCTTGACACATGGAAGGCACTTGACCAAAGGTTACCAAGTGCCAGCTAGCAGGACTTTTCAATACAGCTGTTAAATTTCATGGGGTATGATTTGACTCAAAGTATTCCCATATCCTTACAACAACAAACATGCTACAAAGGCTTCTATAGGGTATGCAAATGTACTTGGAACTGAAACGTCCCTCTTGTATATTTTATGGCTAAGAGTGCTGAACTGAGATCCCCAGCTTCAGTACGCAGCACCTTTTCCTGCAAAGTTGCCTCAATACTGCTGGGAAAATCAATGATGAGACTGCCCTGGCCCATGTGCAAAGCCGGCTTCCAGCTGTGCGCAGATGCTCTCAGGGAGGAGGCTGCAGCTGAATGTAACCCAAATGTGAGTTAGCTCGGGGAATCATGCCAGGAGAAGTCACAGTGGGAGGGCATCCACACCTAAGTGCAATAAAAGGGCATGGAACACTGAGATTCTCAGACGAAAGCCAAAGGCTCTTCCCTGAAGGAATCTTGAAGGTTCTCCTGACTCTTCCCTGAGGAATACTGCAAGGCTTGCACTCAAAAGGAGGAGGAATGTGCTTGGGGGCTTCGCTCTTGGCATCACTATTGTCCCAACAACAAGCTGAGCTTGGATCAAAGGAGTGAAATGTTAGTTCCAGAGAAAGGGAAATTCCTTCTACTCCAGGACCTGGATGAAGTGACCTCTTAGAATCAAAATACTTCACAAGCCATGGAGTAAAATTAGTCACCTGGTAAAACCTGTTTACCATTCTCAAAATTAACTATATAAGGGACAATTTGTAATACCAGACTATCTCTTGCTTAATTGAGAGGAGAGAGAGCCTCAGGTATGAATAACCTTTCGCTATGTTCACTCCCTCCCTGCACTTCAAAATACTTGTCTTTATATTCAGCATATTTCCCCTTTTTGATTCTTTTCCAATGTTTGAAATATCTGAAATAAGAAAGCGTAGAGATTATCAAAACTGTGTACCTACCACCCAGTATTAACAATTTATTACATTTTGATACCTTCTTTCCAAATTTTTGAGAGAAATAATACATGACACCTATGGTTGTGAGCCCATGTGAATGCATCCATGATCCTGTCCCTAACCTAATCCCTCACCAGAGGTAATCACTGCCCTGAAATAGATGAGGGTCATTTCCAGGCATCTTTTAATAATTTGCCTGCAGAGGTATATATCTGTAAGAAAATTGGCTAAGTTTAAATTTTAAAACAAGGGATGTTTTTTCTAGATTTATCCACATTAAGACTTGTAGTTCTGTAACTTGTAACTCATGTAGTCTATCATGTGACTATACTACAAATTATTTGTCTGTTCTACTAACTGACACTTATTTCCATTCTGTCATTACTCCAAAAAAAGTTGCAATAAATATTATTACACAAGTCTCTTTACGTGCATGTGGGAGAGTTTCTCTAGAGCAGCAGTTGGCAAACTTTTCCTGTAAAGGCCCAGATAATAAATACTATTTTAGGCTTTATACAAATCATACGGTCTCTGTTGCTGCTACTAAATTCTGTCATTGTAGTCTGAAAGCAGCCATAGACAACACAGAAACAAACAGATGTGTTCCAATAAAACTTCAATGATAAAAACAGACAGGAACCAGATCTGGGCCTTGGCCCACAGGCCACTGTTTGCTGACCTCTAGAGGCTTGTTACTCAAACTATGGGCATGTAGACCAGCATCAGCTAGGAGTTTGGTAGAAATGGAGACTCTTAGACCTCAGTGAATCAACATCTTCATTTTAACAAGTTCTTCAGGTGATTTCTATGCACAAAAAAATGTTTCAGAAGAATGACTTTAGTCATTTATAATTTAGTCATTTATAATTTAGTGTGTAGAAATCCTTCACTGTATTGCTAAACGTTTCCCCAAACTGATGGGACCAACTCATATTTCTACGATCACTAAATGGATGAACGTCTTACCCTGTATCTCCACATATGATATTATCTGATGTGTGACAGATGTTATCTTCTTGTAGCTTTAAGGTGCATTTCCCTGATTACTGCTGAGGTTCACATCATCTCAATTAGAGTTTCCTGTTCTGTGAAGTGTCTCTTCCTATACTTTTTTCATTGTGTTGTGTGTGTGTGTGTGTGTGTGTGTTATACGTGTGTGTGCATTATATATATTATGTGTGTATGTGTGGATATATATTACCTATATAATAATATTATATAATAATATGTAATATATAATACATACACATACTATATATATCTATACATACATACATACATTGTATATAAGTTGGTCTTTTTTATTTGTGGGAATTTGTTATTTATTCTGCATGTAAATTCTTTGTTGGCTGTATGCATTGGAATTATGTTCTCTCAGTCTATGGTTTATCTTTTACCTTTTTATATGGTAAAATTAAAGATTTTTAAAAATTAGTGTAGACAAATGCATTAATCTTTCCCTTTATGTTATTTATAATAGGTATCTTAAGATTCTCCTCCCTCAATGTCAAAGGATATACTCTTTTCCTCTAAAAGTACTATATTTAACAATCTATCTTAGAGAAGAATTCCAAAAATTTATGTAGCGTCTCCTCACTCAAGGAAATGGAGCTTAACTCCCCACCTTGTGTGCTGTGTTTATCAGCTTACTTCCAAAGAGTATGGCAAGGGGAAAACGTAACTTTACAGTGGAGAATGCTGGTCTCAGCCAGGCGATCAGGGCTAGCATATTCAGTGATGCCATGTGATAAGCATGATATGATGTGATGAGGGCAGCACACATCTCTGTGGTCTTCCTCCCCAAAACTCATGACCCCAGCCAACAAGACTAAATTGGGAGGCATTCTGCATAAAATCTGACCTCAAAACTGTCAAGGTAATCAAGGACAAGGAAAGTCTGAGAAACTGTCACAGATCAGATGAGGTTAAAGAACCATGATTACTAAATGTAATGTGGTATTCTGGATGGGATTCTGAAACAGAAAACGGACATTTGAGGAAAAACTGGTGAAATCAGAAAGAAGTATTGAGTTTAGTTAACAATAACGTGCCAAAGCTGGCTTCTTAGTTGTGACAAATGTGTCATGGTGATTTAGGATGATTACAATAGAGAAAACTGAGTGAGAAGTATAAGAGAATTCTCTGCATTCTTGTTGCAACGTTTCTGTATATCTAAAAGTATTTTAAAACAAAAACCTTATCTAAAGCAAAAAGTTCTACTTTTAAATTTCACCCAGAATTTATAATTTATTGTGTGGCTGGTATGAGATTATTTTTCCTCATGTGGTTTTATTGAATAAATTCTCCCTTTCATACTGATTTGCAATGACACATCAAAAATACACACATAGCCACACATCCTTCTGTTTGTTTGTTTATCTATATATCTACATACATACACATGTATGTTTTCTGCTAAAAACATATTATTATACTTTCGCCTATTTGTCTCCCCATCTTAATTACTAGAACTTTATAATAAGTCTTTTTGTCTTTGTCTATGAGAGCAAATCTCCTCAACCTTCTTTTAAAAAAATACCTTGGCTATTCTTTGTCTTTCATTCTCTCATATAAATTATAGAATAAGCTTATCAAGCAAGTGTCTTCAAAAACCCTGCTGGGATTTTTATTGGGAGTGTATTTAATTTATAAACTTGGGGGATAATCAACATCTTCATTATATTGGTTCTTCCTATTTATGAATAAGATATATGCTCCATTTTCTCATTCTTCTTTTATACTCTTAATATTGTCTTGTATTTTCTAGAAGATATTGCATATCCTTTGTAGAATTTATATTTTTTTGCCTTTTTTGTTTTATTTCATTTTTGCTATTGTAAGTGTGATTTGTTTTCAGTTAAATTTTTCTAACTGTGTTTAGGGAATATATTAATTTGTGTTTACTGATCTTGTATTAGTAACGTTGCTGAGCTCTCTAACTTGTTCTAGCTTTACAAATACCTTTTGATATTCTATGTAGGATGATCATATCATTCACAAAAAGATGGTCGTATGTCTTTCCACAATTCTTATATTTCTTTTCTTGTCTTATTGCATTGGGTAGAATATCCAGATCATTGTTGAGTAAAAGTCAGGATAACAAACATCTTTATTGTTAACTGTTTTTTTTTTTCTACATGGTTCATAATGTTGGATTGTAGTTTATTTTGAGTAGGAAGTTTTTTTTCCCCTCTTTTCCTTTTGTGCTCAGTCATCATTGTCTAATGTTTTTGGTGTTGTTGTTGTTATTGCTGCCTCCACCAAGGCTCTTAGAACTTCAATTCCAAACCCATCCTATAATGATGGCCTGGGGCCCCTAAAGGGTGATAACATTTTAAAATAAAAAGCTGCTGAAAACAAAAAGTTCTACTTCTAAATTTCAACCAGAATTTATAACTTACTTTGTGACTGGTATGAGGTAATAATATAACTTAATTATTCCTCATGTTGAATAGTTTCTCCCTTCCATACTGATTTGCAATGGGATATAGCAGAACCGTCTTCAGCTAGGTGAGTGGCTTAAGTCAGTTCATCATCTCATGGTTACATCTTTACCTCTCTCCCCTACCTCCTTGGGTTCAGAGATTCCTATTAGCTGCGCTCTCAGATAGGGGTTGGCAACACTATTTTTTCAGACTCTTTTCATCAGTGTGGAAGCCTGTCCCCAACCCATGGCTTCAAGCAGTGACTCTAGCCCTGATCCCTTGACAATCTGGACCACATATAGTTGTGCAGGACCCTTGAGAGCTAAATTTCTGTCCTTACTTTTTGCCTCCAGACTTGGAGCCCAGCCTGAGAATGAATGTACCTCTGCTCATCAACCTTTTGTTTCTGTACTATTTCTGACTCATCAGGTTACTTATCTTGCTCTTAGGCCCACATAGCTGGGTCTTAGCCCCAGCTATGTGTTCTTATATTTTTCTGTCACTGCGATGGGTTTGGAGCAGAGGAGGTGCACTAAAGCATGAACCCACTGCACCATCTTGACCACAGCCTGATTACTTTTCTTTATTTCTGTATGAGAGAAAAATGTATTTTCTTTTTTTCTTTAACTGCTGCCTTCAATCCTATCTCCAACTTCTTTCCTCAATTATTTCCTATCTCTCCAGTATCTTCCATAAATCCTGTTCTATTCCCCTTTCTGCAGAAATCTACATATGGTCATCTCTATCTTTTGGTATGTGCTCATGTACCAAATCCATGTGTGCCCACATTCCCAGTCTCTCACCTAGTAAATGATGGAGCAATGTCCTCCACTTTACATACCGTCTGCTATCATCCCATTTCCTTAGTTCCTCTGGGTACCAACATTTTGCATGATCCAATTCCAACTATAACTCCACTATCTCACAGATCATTAATGCTTAACTTCCCATAAACCAAGTTCCATTCCCTCCACAGAAACTGACCTCTTGAAGGTCACCAATGGTTACTCCATAACTAGATTTTCTCCATTCCTCTTCACCTTGGTCATTCCACAGAGTGTGGTATCTCAACCATCCCACATCCCCCATGACACTTATAATACTGTGTCATCTTTCTACCTTTCCGCTCCTGTTCTTTCTGTTGGCTTCTTTTCCTCCACCTGTACCTATGGTGGTTTCTCAAGGATCAGTCCTTTCACCCTTGGTTACTCAGAGTGTTTCTTGGACCAGCAACTGAGAGCTTGCTAGAAATGAGGACTCTCAAGCTCTTACTCCAAACCTAGTGAATCAAAACCTGTATTTTAACAGAATCCTCAGGTGATTAAAGTGTAGGAATGCTGTTCTAGCCATCTTCTCTCTCTCTCTCCCTCTCTCTCTCCTTGTACAATCCATCATTAATGTCCACATCCAGGGGTGTGACATCTAACCCTTTAACTCCAGCCAAAACCTTTCTTCTAAATTCCATTCTCATGATGCCAACTGGCTACTTGGCATTTCCATTATTGTGCATCATAACCACAAACCCAACATTTCTATAATCCCCATCCCAAACAATTTCCCTTCCTGATAGGCCAATTCTTTAAAATCTCTACCATGCTTATAATCACCTAGGCACAAACTATCGGAACCATCCTCATTTCTTGCCAGTGTCTTTCTAATTTCCCATATCTAATCAAACATCAGGTTTCAATATTTGTTTTACAGTTTCTCATGTACACATGCTTCTACTAGATTCCCCACTTCAGCAAAGCATGGCAGAAAGATCTGGAGACAGATTGACTGGCTATCAAATTCCTGTTCTACTACCTACCAGATATGTGTGACTTTAAAATCTTAAGTAAATTACCTAAATTCTCAGAGCCTTGATTTCCCTTTCTGTAAATTGGAAATACCATTATCTATCTCGCAGGTGCTGTTGTGATTTAAAAAAAAAAAAAAGCATCAGGTCAAAGTCTGGCACATGAAACAGATGATTAACAAGTACTGGTTTAGGCTTCCTCAACCCCCATTTCAATTTTAAGGCCACTGTTTTGGGGCTTTGTAATATATTCCTCTGATTCCAGTCCCTAGGTTAAGCTTTCTGACACACCATTGTCAAATTATGTCACTAAAACATCATGTTCACCAATCTACCACCGTGTTCAGGGGCCAACACTCATTGAAAGTGCCTTTGTATGAATCCCAGATGGCTTAGGCGGCCATCCTGGTCTTGCCACACCCTGTTTTCAGCCAGATATTCTGCCCTTGTCACCCACCCCTCCCCTATTCACAATCTCTGGTTAGATAAACTCTAATTTGACCATATCTTACAGTTTTTAGTTTCCGTCCTCACTTCCATGGTATTGTGCTGTCCTGAGTGTTTATCTTCTGACTTATTTTCCCCATCCAATTCCCATGAATTCTTCAATAACCAGCTCAAATCTCACTGTCTGTATAAGTCATTTGGCAGTTAATTGCGACTTTCTGTGTGATATTTCTTCTCCTGTTATCTGGAACTGTTTTAAATATAATATACAACAGTGAAACTATTCATGGATATATTTTTTTCATTTCTCAGTAAGATCATTTTTTAAAAAAAGCTAACGACTAGTATTTATAAGCATTTACACATGCCCAGACAATGAGTGAAGTATTGTGCATGGACTTCCTCATCTAACATTCACAGCATCCCTATGAGGGGAGAACTGTTATGGTCCTTAGTTTGTGGATGAAGAAAAAAAGGAGTGAAGATGTTCAGTAACTCATGCCAAGTTGCCCTGTGAATAAGATGCAGCGCCATCTTGAATCTAGGCTTTCTCATTCCAGCTCTTGTGCTATACTGAATTGTGCTATATTAACCCCTCTGCTATACTGAAACCAAATCAGGAAGCACTTCCAACAGCTCCCTCTATTTCTCACCTGATAGACTAGCATTTTAGAGAATAGAAAACTTATTTTTTAGAACCGTGTGGTATGACTCATGTGTGTGTGTGTGTGTGTGTGTGTGTGAATCTGTATAACAATATGCCACATTATTTTGAAGTTCTACTATAGTATCTTGGCATTTACAAAGCATTTCTTCTTCCAAAACTTTAAATGATTATGTTAACCTTACAATAACTCTGTTAGGTAAGGAAAGAGAAAAAAAATTATCTTAACATCAATGCCTCCTTCTTGATCATGTGGCTCTCCCAGAACCCAAGTCCTCAAGTCTATCTGCTATCCCAGGGTGCCTGACTTTCCTCAGGGTCATGGCCATTTTGTTTAGGCTCCAATGAGCAAAAGGCAAAGGCCTGAATCTAGCAGGAAATGTACTCAATAAAGTCCAAATCCCTGAGTGGTATAAATTTTAAGCAGATTATCTTAGAGTAGGGTATGGCTAATAGGATCAAGTAGCTGGCACATTCTAAATTTATAGCCCTAACAATTAAAGAATATAAACCTATGAGTTGCTTTTCTGACTTGGAATTCCTAT
Source organism: Monodon monoceros (assembly GCF_005190385.1). Taxonomy (NCBI): domain Eukaryota; kingdom Metazoa; phylum Chordata; class Mammalia; order Artiodactyla; family Monodontidae; genus Monodon; species Monodon monoceros. The sequence goes on along the minus strand of NW_021703778.1, from coordinate 39,182,188 downwards.
GATTAGTGATAATGATGAAGGTATTGAAAATAATGGTGAAGGGAAAGATGAAAAGAAGACAGACAAGAAGGGTCCCACCATGTGTCTCTATAGAGCAATGGTTCTTAACCTTTCTTGGGGTTTGCTCTCTTTAACTAGAGGGAAGCATCATACACACAGACACACACACACAAAAAGACTCATTCATTTTGGGCAGTGGCGGTGTCATGGTCTAGCTAGGAACCACATTAAGAGTAGTAGATAGATGCTATACAGGTCAGAAAGCATCAGCACTTTGCAGTGACAGACACCGGCAAATGCAGATTCAAATACCTGCTTTCATTGTGCTCCAAATCTCCAAATTGCCAACACGTATTGAGGGGCCTCCTGTGCTCACGGGCACTATGTTCAGAGGTGGGAAGGGGAATACCAAGATGAGTAAAACCCAGTGACTACCCTAGAGAAACTTAAAATCCAGTGCCATGTACGTGAAGGTTAGACCTTTCTAAGCTTACCTAGCAATAATTTTTGCAAATATCTGAGTAGCAATTTTCCACGAGCAAAAAAAGAAAAAGAAGTGTACAGTCAACTAGGATCCTAAAATAAATTATTATAATGTGGGATCTACTCTAGCAAGTGTTGAGACAAAGGTACCCACCCAGAGCTGTGGGAGTTCAGTGGGGGAGCAATCCCATGCGAGAGGAGGAGAGGGGGTGGGAAAGATGGTCACTAGGCAGAAATGCGTGGGGGGCATTGCAAATGGTGAGAGAAGCATGGGTGAAGTATAGCAAGTGGGGGATTGTTATGGGTTGATTTGTGCCCCTGCAAAAGATAACTCCGCTACTTCAGAATGTGACCTTATTTGGAAACATTATCTTTGCAGATGATCAAGTTAAGATGAAATCATTAACACTGTCAATCAATTGTACTTCAATAAAAAAAAAAAGATGAGGTTACTAGGGTAGGCTCTAATCTAATATGACTGTCCTTATAACGGGAAATTTGGACACACAGATACACACACATACACACACACACACACACACACACACACACACACACAAAGAATGCCACGTGAACCCGAAGGCAGAGACTCAGGTGATGCATCTACAAGGAATGCCCAAGGTTGCTAGCAAAATACCAGAATCTAGGAGATACACACACAACAGATATTTTCTTAGTGCTTTCAGAGGGAGCATGGCCCTGCTGACAACTTGCTCTTGGATTTCTGGCCTCCAGAAATGTGAGACAATAAATTTCTATTGTTCTAATATGGCAAGTTTGTCGTACTTTGTTAGAGCAGCCCTAGGAAACTAAAAACAGGGTTGTTGTTTTTTTTTCCAGAGAAGCACAGTATAATTTGGCTGGAACACAGCAGGAATAAGGGAGAAATGGGGAACCAGCTCAGCAGGGGACATTAGGAAAGCAGTGTTGGGCACTTTTTGTGGGTAATCTTATAAAATTGTGACACCTCCAATCAAGGGACAGTACTTGGGCTGCACTGTGGAAAGAATTTAGAAATTGATGGACAGATAGCTGAACACAGACAGACAGATAAACAAAGACTGATGAGGGATCAATAGATATGGTATAGGTGGATACATGGATATGAGATTTAGATTCAATGACGTATCAGTGAATGACCATGATCTTTCTACTTAATGTTAAAAATCAATTTCTAAATGTTGAATCCTGTTTCCCACTTTCAAAACAATGTCACATAGGCTTGGGAGAACAGGTCTTATAAATTTACAGGAGTTACACACCTGGAAAAGCAGTCTCAGGGACAGGGAGCCCCTGCTCAGGCAGACACACTCAGCCCACACTTAGCAACTCTAGGTGACAGCTGTGGGGCACCTCTGCCCTTAGGGACCTTGGCTGAAACAGCCAGGTGTAACAGAAATGACCTCATGCCTTAAAAGCAGGACCGGAAGAGCATTAGGCCCTTCCGAGGAATTAACTAGAGCGGGAGACGACCTCCTCAGAGCAGATTGCATTTGCTGTGAGGCTTTTTTTCTTTTTTTTAAAATTAATTTTTATTGGAGTATATTTGCTTTACAAAGTTGTGTTAGTTTCTGCTGTGCAGCAAAGTGAATCAGTTATAGGTATACATATAACCACCATTTTTTAGATATCCTTGCCATTTAGGTCACCACAGAGCATTGAGTAGAGCTCCCTGTGCTATACAGTAGGTTCTCCTTGGTTATCTATTTTATACATAGTAGTGTATATATGTCAATCCCAATCTCCCAATTCATCCCACCCCTCCTTCCCCCCTTGGTAACCATAAGTTTGTTCTCTACATCTATGAGAGAGAGAAGATTGCTGAGAAGATGGGAAGGAAAAGTTATTTCCAGCAGAAAGAACTACTTGAGTGATGGTCTTAGTGGGGAGGTGTAAGATACGTCTGAGGAGTGCAAGGAGGTCCTATTGGGAAATAAATGGAGATTAGCTTGGGGCGGATGTTGAAGGAACTCAGGAGCTTGAGCAATGGATGAGTTCGGATAAATGTGACAAGAGGGGATGAGTGGAGAGGTAGGGCAGGGGCCTGCAAACTTTTTCTGTCAAGGGCCAGATAGTAAGTATTTCTGGCTTTCCAGGCCATACGGTCTCTGTTGCAACTATGCAACTCTGCCAGCATCACGTAAAAGCTGCCACGGACAGTAGGTAATGAATGAGCGTGGCTGTGTTCCCATAAACTTTATTTATGGACACTGAAATTTGAATTTCATATCATTTTCACGTGTTACAAAAGATGATAGTTCTTTTGATATTTTCCTACCATTTGAAAATAAAATGATTCTTAGTTCCTGAGCTGTCCAAAAAAGCAGGTGGTGGGCTAGACCAGGCCCGCATGCTATAGCGTGCAGACCCCTGGGTTAAAGGGTGACTGAGGCACAGGTGGATAGTGGTCAATTAGGGCTGGGATCATGAAAGGAGAATCAAGGAGATGGATGCCAGAGAAATGCAAAGGTATCTTATGCAAATCAGGCATTTCGCATCTCATTAAATGTGGGAGGTGGGAGAGGAGGTGGGGTCTAGGCAGCCCCAGGGCTCTCCAGCGTGACTGATCACAGGACCATTGGCAACACTGCAGAGCACCTGAAAAGGAGTAGGTGTGGGAGAGCAGGTGATGTTTTCAGAACAAGCCCAGAAGAGCATCCTGCAGCCCTTAAAGGAAGTGTAGCAACAATTGGAATCGGAATTAGGAACCTTACACTCTTGACTTTATTTCATCAGACCGGAAGCAAGACACTTGTCCTTAAGCGATGCTCCTCAAGCAATGCACTACAGCACACAGGGTAATTCTCAGCTCAAAGCTCTGTCGTCTACTCCAGTCACAGTAGAGCTGCTTTAGATATGACAAGATCAGTGGAAGAACTGAAACTAAGGTCAATTTATTGCAGAAACTTTGTGCATTGATGAATTCTTTGGGGATCTCCCTGTTCCTATCATCCCCCAAGCACACCAGCTGGCTTAGGAGTCAGGAGATGTGATTTTTAGGCTCTGGACTCTCGCCATAGTCAACTAATTCAACGCCTTAGGGGCCCTGTTTCCTCTTCTAATGAGGATGAGACTATCTTTCTTGCTTGAGGAGCAAAGAGAAAGGTGTAATTGCCCTGATTGTTTAACATGGCAGCATGGTAAAGGGAATAAGCAAATCCTAAGTTTCACCTCTTGTTCTGCCAGCAACCAGGTGTGGGTACACACACAAGTGATGTCACCCCCTGAGCTCAGGCTTTCCACTGTATAACGAGGATAATTTTACTTCCCTTGGAGGCCCGGGGGGTTACAAATATGTATGTGAAATGCACAGGGCGGTGCCTGGCCACAAGCAGAATGAATTAGATTCTAATTCCAAATGTGACCCATAGGCAATGTGCAATGATGAAGCCATAGATGCCCTAGGAAGAGAGACAAGGCAGTGAAATGATGAGACATTGGGTTTGAACTCAGTTCTAGAATCTCTTAGTCCTACAAATCCTTCAAAACTCCCAGGCAATGAGTGCGAGTACAGTTATATTCTTATCATCCTGGGTGACCCTTCTCAGCTTTATTATTCCACTAAATCAACAGGCTCTGGAAGGTATTCCACCTGCAAATATACACCCAGACAGACACAGAGAGTTGAGGGGTGCGTGAGGTTTTTATATGACTGCATTTTAGCAGGTCATGTGTTCTTAATTCCAAAAACGCCACCTTTCCCTATTGTCACAACAGGTCATGTCACACTTTATGTAACCACCAGGGCTCCCAAAGCATTTGAACATGAGCTGGAATCAGACTGTACGAATCACCATGTTTTCACCCACTGTAAAGACCTTACTCCTCCCCAAGTATCAAATGTGATCAAGTCTTACCATTATCTTAACATCTAGTACTTTTGATGGAGATGTGTGCTTTGAGACCTAGGGGAAAGATATGAAATTGGGGTACTTTTCCTTCGTAAGACACCTGGGGTCATGGTTTCTCCAGAGATGTGCCATAAGCACTTAGATAAAACCTGCACCTCTTCTGAACACTTGTGGACCCCAAAGTCCATGTCATCCCATGCAATTTGTACCAGTGGCAGCAGAATGAGAACTGGACAATCAAGCAGATGGCCGACCCTGAGAGACAGGGAAGGCTCATGACCTCTCTAAGCTTCAGTTTTTCAATCTATAAAATAGAAATAAAACTTTTATACCTTCTCCCTCACCAGGCCATTATGAACTTTAAATAAGAGTCTGTCGGAGTCTTCCTTGAAAGAGTACAGGATTTCTTAGTCTCTACCTTACTGACATTTGGGGCCAAATAATTCTAGATTGTGGGCAGCTGTCCTGTGTATTGTAGGATGTTTAGCATCCTACAATAGATGCCAGTACCACCCTCCATCCCACTGGGACAACCAAAATTGTCTCCAGACATTCTCAAATGTCCCCTGGGGTGGGGGGCAGAGTCATCCATGATGGAAACCACTGTTACAATGTGTTCTATACCAGTAGAGGACCTCACCACCCGCTGTACTTCAGGAACTGGAGAAATCAGGATCCTTAATGCCAACTAAAATTCTGTCTTCAGCCATAATATATTCTGATGCTCCCCAAAGCCATGGACCATTAATAGGACTGAGAACAACATGGCTGCCTGCTGTGATGTGTGTGCCCTGGCTGTCGGCAAGGGGGTCAAGGATGCCTTGGCTGCATGAGCTGTGGGGTGGTGGCCACGCTGGGAGCGGATGCCTACGCAGTGGTGGTGTGTGCCATGGCCAGGGAGCCAGGCTGGCAAACAACCCATATTGGAGTCTTAGGAGTGAGCTTAGTACAATTATATGAGTTCATGTTCTGATGCATTTTTTTAATCCATAAACTCATTGCCAACCACCCCTTATTATACCATATTAAGGGCTTTAATCACTTTTAATCAGAGTCTTTCCTAGATGACCAGAAACAGAAACTAGAGAAACTTCAATAGCCATTATGCCAACCAAGAGTAAGACAGATTCCATGGGAGCAATCTCCCGTGCTGCAATCATGCTGATTAAGGCCCCCAGAAGAGTCAAGATAAAAATGTCAAATGAGATCTGTTCTGGATTTCAATGATTTCTGGCCTCACATGATCAAGTTCCAATAAGCCTGAGAAGAAAAGTCTTAGTGGGAGGTGGGGGTGGGATGGGATGTGTGCTGCTGGCTGTGAAAGCTGACCTGCAAGTCCCCAGTGTGATGTACTGGGATGGAGAAGGAAATTCCATCAATCCTCAGCAACGGAGTTCCCCAAAGGCTCCCCTTTTCCAGGCAATGCTGGGTCTCCCCAGGGTAAGACCAGGCTCCATGGGTGCTTCTAAAAGCTTCTCTCCTCCACCCACCCACTTTGTGAAGTGGGTTTGGGCATGAAGCCACTGACTTGCATCAAGGGGATATTTTAACCAACATTCCTAAGAGGTGCACCATTGGATCTATTTTCAGGTTGCTGGTGAGTGTAATTCTGCACCCCACACTCTGCTCTTTATGTGGTGCTATGCGAGAAGCTTCTGTTAGACCACAACATTTGCAAAAGTTATTCTTCCTCTGAACAGCAGCCTGTAACGTAAAATATTTACCTCTGTGCTTTGGCCATTAGGATGCCTGGAGCCAAATCTGCAAGCTTCTTCCATCATCAGGCACTTAACAGTCTAATCTTGCCACTAGTTTTATTTTATTTCCTTATACTTATTCCCCCTATTTCCAGATATTATCATTCCTTTCATTCATCTTGTCGCACTGCCTGCGTATATTTTTGCAAACCACCTCTAAAACTTTTTGCAATGAGACAGAATATCACTGAATAAATAACATGTAGACGTTTTCCCTTCTCCCATGTAAATTTCATTTCCCATGTGTTGAGCTATATAGATATTTCTCTGGGAGGGACACAGCGGCCACATCATAGAAAGCTGCTGTGGGTATGGGATTGATGAGTAGCTGAACTGGGCGAGTTCACCTCCAAGATTGTATCTCTGACACCTTGGATTGGCTCATGGAAGTCTGAACTCAGATGAGGAAGATGGCATTGGGACAGACAACAGAGGCTTACTGGAGAATGCAAATGACCCTTAGAGAGAGAAAAAGAGAAAGAAGGAGAGAGAGAGACTTTTATATTGTATTATAATATGATTCAGTAGAACTAGACACTCTTCTCTGTGAGACCCTACTCAAAAATATTGATTGAAATGCTGATTTTTATCAGCTCCTGATCCACAGACTTGGGGATTCTAAGTATGCAGAGCTCAGACTTCTTGGTGTTATGACGGTCCTATTCAAGGCATGTGGATATAGGCTTTCTGTTGCTCCCAGTGGGATAACAGAGGAGCCCTGAGTGGAAGTCACAGGATTCAGGCACAGCTAAGGACTAACAATTGGTGGATATGTACCAGTATGTTCATTGTTCAAATGTAAAGTATATCCACACCAGTTGGTAACTAGTCACTGCGCTGAGTGGCCAGACCTTCAACACCACTGAGCCAGCCCCGGTCCCTCCTCTGAGAATCTCTGCAATTCATCAACAGGGCCCCATGCAAGGTCGGGTGTACACATCTGTTCAAACTGCGCAGCGTCCATGTAAGTTTGGGGTTTTTTTCAGAATTTTTTTTGAGATCTAATATACATACAATAAAATTCACTTTTTAAAATTGTATAATTCAGTGGGTTTTAGTATATTTCAAAAAGTTGTACAACTATCACCCTATGTAATTCCTGAACATTTTCATCATCCTCCCACACACACACAAAAAAACCGAGAAAAAAAGTCCACACCCATTAGTAGTCACTCCCCACACTTCTCTCACCTCAGCCCCCATCAACCACTAAACTGCTTTCTGTTACTATGGATCTGCCTATTCTGGATAAATCATATAAATGGAATCATAAAACATGATTTTCATGTCTGGCTTCTTTCATGTAGCATAATGTTTTCAAGGTTCATCCATGTAGTCAGACATATCAGTTCTTCATTCCTTTTTATGGTTCAATAATATTCCAGCGTACAGATATACCATATTTTTAAAAATCCACTTTTCAGTTGATGGACATTTGCATTGTTTCCACTTTTTAGCTATTATGAATAATCCTGTTATGAACTTTAACGTACAAGTTTTTTCAAAGACGTATGTTTTTAATTCTCTTGAGTATATCACTAGAAGTGGAGTTGGTGGGTCACATGGTAACTCTATGTTTAATGTTTTGACGAAATGCCTGTTTTCCAAAGTGCCTGCACCATTTTACCCTCCACCAGCAATATATGAAGGCTCCAATTTCTCCACATCCTTACCAACACTTGCTGTTGTCCAGCTTTTTGATTCTAGCCATCCTAGTGGGTGTGAAGTGATATTTCAATATGCTTTTGCATTTCCCTAATGGCTAATGATGTTGAGCCTCTTTTCATGTTATTATCGGCCATTTGTACATCTTCTTTGGAAAAATATCTATTCAAATCATTTGCTTATTTTTCAATTGAGTTATCTTGTTATTGAGTTGTAAACGTTCTTTATATATCCTGGAATAACTCCCTTATCAGATATGATTTGCAAATATTTTCTCCCATTCTGTGGGTTATCTTTTCACCTTTTTAACAGTGCCCTTTTGGAGCACGAGAGTTTTCCATTTTGATGAAGTTCAAAGCATATATTTTTTCTCTTGTTGCTCATGCTTTTGGTGTCATATCTAAGAAACCATTAACTAATCCAAGGCTACAGAGGTTTGCACCTATGTTTTGTTCTAAGAGGTTAATAGTTTTAATCCTTACATTTAGGTCTTGGATCCATTTTGAGTTAATTTTTGTATATGGTGTGTGGTAGGGGGTTCAACTTCATTCTTTTGCATGTGAATATCTACTTGTCTCAGCACCATTGTTGAAAAGACTATTATATTCCCATTGAATCATCTTGGCAACTTTACTGAAAACCAATTGAACATAAATGTAAGGGTTGATTTCTGGACTCTCAAGTCTATTCCATCGATTTATATGTCTGTTTTTATGCCAAGTACCACACTGTCTCAATTACTGTAGCTTTGTAATAAGTTTTGAAATTGAGGAGTTTAGGTCTTACAACTTTGTTCTTTTCAAGATTGTTCAGCTATTCTGAGTCCCTTGCACTTCCATACACATTTTAGGATCAGTATGTCAATTTCTGCCAAAAAAGGGCATCCTTGATTTTTGATATAGAGATTGTGTTGAATCTGTAGATCAACTTGGGGAGTATCTTAGCAATATTAAGTCTTGCAATCCAAAAACTGCAATAGTTGTTAAATGAAAATAATATTTGAAAAAAATAAAGTTAAAAAGTATAAATAGGGAATTCCCTGGTGGTCCAGTGGTTAGCACTCCATGCTTTCACTGCTGAGGGCCTGGGCTCAAACCCTGGTCAGGGAACTAACATCCTGCAAGCCGCACAACACGGCCAAAAAAAAAAAAAAGTATAACTATTTATGCATTGATATAATAATGGTCCATGGGAGGTTGTGAACTCCCCATTAGGAGAAGTATTTACAGAGAACGTTGATAATTTTGGCCAGGTGCAGTGTAAAAGGGATTTCCTCTATATGAAGGATATCACTCCTTTCAAAGTAAAAATCTAAGAGCTGGATTTTTTGGAGTTTTCTCCACTCCTCAAGCTATTAAGAATTCAGGATCATACATGAAACTATACTGCCATAAAATCTCAAAGGACAGAAATAAGTTCAGTCAAGGATGGATAATGGAAGACCTGTTCAAGACATTTCCACTAGCAACCTGACTCTGCCCTAACTGCCCTCAAAGAAATGGTGAATCTGTTGATAGTGTTTATGTGTGCTGACACTCATCCCTGCTGGATGAGGTTGCTAGGAATTACAGGAGGATGGAGGAGCCCTAACCCAACCAATACCCATCTACCACCAAACTAGGAACTGCCAGTTGGGGAATCTACGGGATCTCTGCTTTAATCTTTAGATTTTTAAAAAATATATATATAAATACTGGAGTAACAAAGCAAAGCAACAAACAGGTGTACAATTTCATTGTTAACCTCATGTTGAAATGGAGAGGAACAGTTTTACAAAAGTAAGACCCAAGAAAAACCTGAGAGGCTATGCAAAAACAACAGCAACAACAACTTACTGGAAGCCCAGAGAAAACAAGACTCTTATGAATCAAAATACACAGGTTCTTAAAAACCAGCAACAAAAAAATAAAAACAAGCATGACTAACCAGGTAAATCTCAGCCTATCACAATAACTAGAGCATATTTAAAAACACAAACAAAAAAGCAGACTCCCCAAGTAAAGAGAAGAGGAAGGAAGCCCAGAGAGCTTGGTAAGCAAGCCCAAACCAGACATTAAATGAGTCCTCAACACTCAAATGGCTTTTGAAAAACCCTCCAAGGCCAGGGAGAAGACTTTAAATCTACCAAGTGCATCATGACAGCATGTGAATCCTTAGTTCCACCCAATAATCCCAGAGCAAACCACAGGGCTAGGGTTGAGAAGGCAGCAAAGGAGATAAAGTCAATGAATTATCTGACTAATTCTTTACTGAGGCAATCAAATGCTAGCCACTCTCTTGTCTTTTGAAGCAGACTAATGTGGAACACAAACAGAATGCTCTGGATCTAACTGACAACTCTATGGAGATAAGTTGGAAGGTCTCAAAGCAGCCACCTCTGGGCTTTGAAGCAACTCTATGAACTTGTAGAACTATTGACTAAACCATTCATATACCTCATGGAAACTGTAAGTCCGTGTGCTTCAGAGCTTCCTTGAAAAAATCTTGACTGGCATGTTCTGGGGACTTACTGTGTACTAGATGCTGTTCTGAGCACCTGCCAGGTTTTAGTTCCTTTACAACACATAACTCCAAGACGCAGGTACCACATTGGTCTAATTTCTGATGAGACAACCGAGGTGCAGAGAGAGCTTAAGTAACTTTTCCGGTGTTACACGGTCCCTAGGAGGCAGAGATGAGATTTGAACCTAGGTGAGATTTCTCCAGAAGCCACACACCTTAACTACAACAATACCCTGCTCCTCTGGGAAGCAAGAGGACCACATAACACATTTTCAACCAGGGAATCACTCATTGCTTAAGCCAGCATAACATATGGAGGAATAAACACTTTCTCCATAAGGAAAAGTTAAACCTGATGAAAATCCTCAAAGGAGTAAATAGGCATAAGGGTGTGGAGAACCAACTGCTATGATATCTTTGGATTTTGGTGTTTTATTTTTGCACTAAGATTATCCACCCCATGGCTATTTTTAAAATGGAAATCTCCATGGTAATTGAGGAGATATGCTGTCATGGATGGGAAACTGGTCAGAGTCTCTTGGAAATCCTTCCTCAATCAGAGCAGAATCTCTTGCGTCAGGGCCACATAACAAAAAAGAGACAGGAGAACAAGTATCTTCCCTAGCCTACCTAGCTTTCTTGGGGTACTTCCATTTGCTGTGCCCCTGACTTGACTGTGGGCTCTACCTTATCCTTATCTTGTCTCTCAGCATCTGTGCCGTACTCCACCTGGTCTGATGCCCACACTTTATCCATCATAAGCTCCTTCACTCCTTACCTGTACCCTCCATTCTCAATGTACCTTCTGGTACCCTTGATCTCCAAGGGGGAGCACACCAGAGTACCTCTGATTTTTCAATGATCCTGAGCTCTTCCAGGTACTATAACGCTAAAAAAAAAAAAGGCATAAAGTATAGGAAGATGCCATGAGACTTTTTGAATGTGCCTTGAACAACAGGAGGGAGGTAGCCCAGAAAATGGGCAGATAAACTTTCATATGGACAAGAAAAGGGGAGTGGCTTCTCGTCAACGGAAATCTAAATTAGGCAGCCTAGAAAAGAAACATAGGACAGATTCAAAAGTATTCCTTGAGGATATGGTCTCAATATGTGCTACTTTGGCCAAAAATACCAACACACTGCTGAGCATTATCAAAACAGCTATTAGAAAAAGAACACATTGTCCTACTCTTGTGCAAATTCAAGGGGCATTTCCATCAAGAAGAGTGTGTGTACCACTGCCCTCCACAGGGCAAGAAAACATTTAAAAGAATTTAGCAGGTGTTTAGAGCAAACTTAAAAGCTCTATGTGACTCAGCCTTGAACTACAGGGGTAAATATGAACAATACCGAATTTGTAGAACCAGGGGAAGGATCAACTCAAGTGAGTGATGGCGTCACCAGTATTCAGTTCCTCTTGATCTGGGCCCACAGAAGGAATGGATGGAGTTTATCACAGCATTGGCATATTCCATACGTGAAATGGCATGTCATTTAACCCTTCCAATGGCATTTATTATTACCATCTTTCAGATGAAAAAAATGAGGTCCAGTGAGCATAATTTGTGCAGATATGGTAGTACACCTGGGGTTTAAGCCTACATTTTTATAACTCCAAAGATTTTCTATTGCATCCTTTTCCCTATATGGACCCTAGGCTCCTTGCTCACTGGGTCCAACCCCTTTGGGCACACTCACACTAGTCTTCCCTGACTGATGTCCTCTGGACACATAATGATACACCAGAGAGGAGGCCTAAGTAGAGCCCACGATGTTTCTCTGAGGTCCCTGAGGAGGAACCAGGCACCTTATGTGCTTGACCTCCAGGTCAGTCAAGATATGTGATGGCCCCAGACAGGCCCATGAGGTAATAATGTCATCACCTGGGAGGCTTGTGTTAAGACCAAAGTCTCATGGGGACAGGTTTCCCTTGTTAATCACCCCAAACAGCCATCAGTGTCCATCAAAGGGTCTGGCAATGGGCGTGTCCCTAAAGCTCACAGTTTATCTACCCTAAAGTCACACTGGTTTTCATGAATTCCTTTACAAAGTCACCTGATTTTACCTTCTGCATGGGATCTCCCCCTGCAATCGGTGGGAAACCCCCCTTCTATCTGCTAAACCTTTAGACTTCATGAATAGAATAGGTTACTTCAATTCTAGTTAATATTTCCATTCTGAAGGGGCCTCTGGTATTCCCCAAATCCTGGGACACCTGGCATCTGTATATCCTACAACCTAACATGCAGACAGAGCAGAAAAATATGCTAGTAGGAACCTCCCCCTCTAACTGACACGAGCCCGGGACCCTGACCTCTCCCACCACAACTGCACGGTCTACACCTCAATCTCCACAGCACCCGATTTTCCTGCAACTAAGATTTTCTTGATTTTCTACCCCTGAATATCACTAACAACCTATCAGAGATGGGGCGATACGTTCGGAGGGATCTTTGTTCAAAAACATATGGTAAATCCAAGGCAGACCAGAGCATAACAGGTGTGTCGGGGAAGGACCTCTCATCTCTGAATATGCTGAGGGGCACTGAGGTTTGCTTGGGGGAAGACAGGATGTATAGCATTTCCCAAACTTATTCCCAGAGGAACCCTTTCTTCAAGAGCTTCTCATAGGACCGGTGATCTTCAGAACACACATAATTTCCTTGGAGCTGTCCGAATAGCCCCAACTTTAAGCAAGAAAATAAAAATGCTTATTCCCAAATCCAGCAGGCAGTAGGGTGGGTGATGAAACAAGAATACTTCAATCCTCCAAAAAAAATGTTTTTCCACACCTCTTATAATTATTCTGAGCGTTTTTTCTTCTTCTCTCCCACTGCCTCCGTAAGAGTGTAACTCAGGAAAGGGATTTAAATGACACAGGGACGAAACCTCTGCAGCTATTAATATCTTACACGGCTCAGGTATCATTCATGGTAAAGTGCTTTTCAGATTAGTGACTGAGACAGCTCTGCTTGTGGAGTGCCTGGTACGTTGCTCTGCCCTTCCAGGAGCCCATGGACAGAGAAGGGAGAGCTGATCATTATGCCCATCCACAGGTCCCATGAAAAGGGACTGCTGGTGGCCAGTAGCGGCCTCAGCAGAAACACAGCTCCATCGGGGGGCAACAGCCCTCCACACGTACACAGCACATGTGGCTTCAGGTGGAAAAAAGGATGAACTGAAAAGCCCTGCCCCGTGGCATACATGGGCTGATTCTGGGACTTGAAGAAACAGGGAGCATCTCCTTGATGTGAAAAATGGGCCGGGACATCCGAGGCTCTAACATTAGAGATTTATGGGAAGATATGTGCGAACACAGACACATGCACACTCCCGGAGAGAGACACAGTTGGATTTCTGCACACACGCACACACACAGACGCACACCTGCACAGCCCAATGCAGACGGTCCCCAAACTGGATTCCAGAATACAGCACCGCCTTAGAGACAGGAAGCTACACCACGGGTAAATTTCACACTCCCTTCCTCATGCATGGAAAAGTGACCAAGGCTCATCTTGGGAGAGTCTGCTTAGCTGAGAAACACATGTGAAAACTGCCAAAAAGCACGTGGAGCACTGCAAATGGGGCCACATGAGAAGCAATGGAAGGATGTGTGAAGCTTTGGTACGAAAAGAGGGAGACACGGCCCCAGTCCTACCTCACTGGGAGGAGCCACGGGGAGTCAAGGGCCTGCCTGGTGCTAGAATGTGCATGATAGTTGGTGTTATAGTCATCGTAACTCTTCCGACGTGGGACTTTATTACCCCCATTTTCCACACAAGGCTCAAAAAGCTGAAGTGGGATTATTGGAGACACACAACTGGTAGTTGGCAGAGCAGGACTAAAAAAACCCAAGGTCAAAGCCAGGGCTTGCTCTCAACATGGCACTGCTTGCTGAGTGTCTCCAGGCAGAAGAATGATGTCCAGGTAGCGTGTTCCCAGGAGCCTGATTCTTAGGCCAAGACAAGGGGGCCTTTCTCACAACTAGATCTTCCTGCACGTGGGCTGGACCATGGTGGAAGGAGGAGATTTGGGTCACTAGAAGAAGGACTTGAGATGGATGGCCACCTGCAAGGGACGTGAAGGAGACCCAGGCTTAGAAACATCTCTCAAATCTCCTTCAATACTAAGATTTTCTAAGATTTTCTTTGCTGAGAAACAAGCAAAGACCTGTACTTAGGAAATTTATTTTTTCCTGCCTTCAGCCTGTTTCCAGATATGTGAAATTCTTAATGAGCACATTAAAGATGTGCTCATTTGAATCAAGGCAAGGATTAGGCAGAGGAATCTGAAGACCTGAGTTCTAATTCTTCCTCTCTTCCACACACAAACCAGCTGTATTTCTTGGGCAAGCCACTCAACCTCTCTATGCCTCAGTGACCTCATCTGTCCAATGGGTAGATGAATGGGACACCTAAGGATCCTTCTGCCTCATGATGCTGCACTTCCAGGCATCCTTGGTTGTGAAAGCAAATGTTCTTTCACAACTGTAGCTCTGCAGCTTCACAGAAGGAGAGGATTTGCCAAGGAATTATCTACTAGGATCACTCGACCACTTCTCTCTAGAGAAGCAGAGAATAAAGGGAACCAAAATACACTAGAAAGAAAGAGGCTCCTATTCAGAAGGGAGGTGTCCCCTGAAAGAAAGAAGTTAAAATTAGTTTGGGTTGGGCCTCTCCAGGAGAAAAAACAAAGGCAGAATGCTGAGACTAACTGAGAGGGGATATACTTTCAGAACCTGCGAGAAGAAGAGTGGTGATTCTGGAAGTTCCTTGTGTAGAATGTTAGGAAGGAAATTTCAGTGAAAAAGGAAGGTAGGGCATCTAATTCTGATTATACCAATGCCACCAAGTCACAGAATCTCTTGGGACAAGTGTCTTAACCACTCAAGGCTTCAGTTTCTTATCTGTAAAGCAACAGATTAGATGGAATCAGTATCTGAATCCCTAAGAAGCTAGCCAGCCCACACTCAGACTACCAACCAGGATCTTGGGATGGGGTCCAGGACCCAATGTTTTCTAAAAGCTCCTGGGTGATTCCAATGCAGATGTCTGAGGACATGTATTTGGTATCCATGGAACTCGGTAACTTTTAAGCACGTCACATTTTAAATTCTCTGCCTCCAGCAAGTGAGTCTGTTTTCCGGTCCTTACCCCAGTCTCCTGGCACTCAAGGTTCTTGGTGGTTGTAGAGGGATGCTGAGGAGGAATCAGGGCTCTGTCCCCAGCAATTCTTCATATTAAACAGATGCTCCAATCCCCTTGATCCATGCTCCATTATTCATAAAGTCATATCAATTACTGAAATATTATCTTGACCACTACCGGGAAATGGAATAAATGAGATCCACCTCCATGAGCACCGCCTCCCTTTGCTCTCCCTGCTGGAAGATGCCCCTTCCATTAGCAACAGCTCAGATATCCCCGACTTTGCAGACCAGCCCCTTTCTTGGGCCCAGAAAAGAAATAAAGTAGGACCGAAGTGGAGGGCTGTCAACACTCAGCTAAAGGGGAACAGACTCCTGGTGCTCTTTTCTGTCTGCCTCACAGGGCCCTCTAGTTGAGGGAGAGGGGTTAGTCTACTGGGAAAAAAGTTGTCATTGCCCATAAATTTTTGAGGCTTTATAGCTAAGAGGGCTGGGAGAAACCTCAGACCCAGTGGCATATTCAAGGAGTTTAATTCTCTGTGTCGTTAAAAATATGAGGATAGTTCTGATGATGACGATAATATTAGCTAACATTCCAAATTACGGAGCTATGACTATGGGCCAAGCTCTTTGCAGACACTTCCTTTATCCTTGTTTTAAAAATTTATTATAACTGAACATGCACATAACCACAGAGCCAGTAATTTCAATCATAAGTACACCTCCAATGGAAACGTGCATATGTGGATATGCGTATGTGTGTGTGTGTATATATATATATATATATATTCACCAAAAAATATGCTTTAGCATTTTAATGTCCACACTCAGCATTATTTTGGATAGCAAAAAAAAAAAAAACAGAAAAAAAATAGAATGAACTCAAATGTCAGCCAACAGTAGGATGAATAAATGAACTGTGGTGTATTCACATGATGGAATACAACAGGGCAGTGAGAATAAACTAATTCCAACTATTAATACATACCACAATGTGGATAAATGGTACAAGTAAAGTGAGAGTTAAAGAAACTACACCCAAGAATACATAGTGTGTGACTCCATTCATATAAAGTTGAAAATCAGGCGAAACTAATGGATGGTACGATAGAAGGCAGACAATTGGTAAGACAATTGCCTTACCCTTGACAAAGACAAAGGGGCATGAGACAGCTTCTGGGGTGCTAGTTACATGGGTGTAACCAGCACTCACACAGCTGTACATTTATAATTTGCCCACTTGGTTTATACCTCAATAAATGATTTACGTTAAAAAGCGGGGGGTGGATCACAGACTAAAATGACCACAAAAAGGAGGTGAGCAATGTAAATGAAGGGCAAGAGTCAGGTGTAAGCCAACAGGGAGTGAAGGGACTCTGGCAAAAGGCAGAAAACACACTTTGTCTAGAGAAGGCTGTTGCCTCTAGGCTCTAGCTAATAATTGCCATGCAGGAATGCAAGCACCTGTTGCCAGATCCCTCCA
Source organism: Monodon monoceros (assembly GCF_005190385.1). NCBI lineage: Eukaryota > Metazoa > Chordata > Mammalia > Artiodactyla > Monodontidae > Monodon > Monodon monoceros. The sequence goes on along the minus strand of NW_021703778.1, from coordinate 39,165,299 downwards.
TGTTTCAAGAGAAACTATAAACACAGAATTGTTATATGAACTTTCCCAAGTCTCAGTTGTTAGCAACAAATGAGAAAAAAATCACAGGCTCTGCAGAGGCCGAACAACACACCTCTGTGGGTGGCACGTGGCCTCGGGGCTGCTGGTTTGCACCTCGAAGCTGCAAGGCGCTATTTTGCAGATGAGAAGTTAAATGACTTAAGCATTCACAGCTTGTAGGTGCTGGAGCTGAGGCTGGAACTTAAGCCCAGATTTTTCTACTAGGACATGTGATCACTAATGTTATAAGAGGCACCTCTGCTCCTATTCTCAGAGCCTCCTCGGATCCAGTCAGGAAAGAACACACCATAGAACGATTTTCCTTCCCAATGATATTGTGGACTCCTTTGTCCTCCAGGTGGCCAAACCGATCCAAGCCAAAACATCTGGTATAGAAAGAAGAAATCCTCTTTCAAACGATCAGGCATGGAAATTGGCCCCAAATCGCCTTCAGATCTAGAGGACAAGGTTATGTGGTCACCTTGTCCTTTTCTCACCATCCTGTCACTGCTATCTGGTTTGTCTCCTCCAACCAGTCCCCCCTTGATCCTTGTGATGGGGTGACCCACCTCATCCCTCTGCTCCAGGTTTCTAGGACCCAGCTCTTCCCCAGATCTGGTGACCTGACCTCGGTCTACTGCTTCTGCCTCTGACACCACCCTTCTTTTGCAAACTCTTTCTACCTTTGGATTCAGCAGCCCTTTCCAAAAGCCCCGCTCTGTCTCCATCTCCCGTCCTTTCCTCTCCCTAAAATACGACCCCAAGTCCATGGCTCTGTGCTTTATCTATGCTTTCTCTATGCTATGCTTTATCTGTGCTTTCTGCATTACTTTGCTCTCAAAGCTCCAACCACCACGCTGATCCCCGATCAAGATTTAAGGTATGAATATCCTGGGGAAAGGAGAAAAATTTATGTAAAACAAATTGGTAGTTCTTTCTCCAAGCTTTTTAATATTTCTTCCTGAAGTAAAAGGAAAGGTTGAGAAGAATTAAACTATTCTTTTTGCTGATTCACTTTGTTATACAGCAGAAACTACCACACCATTGTAAAGCAATTAAACTCCAATAAAGATGTTAAAAAAAAACTATTCTTTTTTATTTTAAATGATGAATGTGTTGAAAATATGCATATATTGCTAACAGATTTTACTCCTAAAAACAATTTAATAAACTTATTGAATAAGGAGGGTTTTAGTTTAAAAGATATACATTCTGTTTTTGTCCACTAAGATCCAATAACAGAACTTGCAAATGTAAGAGCAAAAAAAGAGCAAAATATATGCCCAGCAATGCTAGGGTTTCTACACATCCACTCAAAGACCTCCCACACTATCCCAAATAACTTGGGTTGGTTAACAGGTCTGGTTGTATCATTCACAGACACAATTTAGTGTGTCTGAATCACTCACTGATGCCATACTGTGGGTTAATAGTAGGTACCTAGGCCTGGTTTGCCAATGTTTAATTCAGAGTTCATGCCATCACACACACTGTCACCCTTATACTACCCAAGAAAAGGAAAAAAAAAATCCGTTTTATTTTTTGCAAATGTTCTTCTTGTTCCTTTCTGATCCATAGCTTGTTGGGGGATATTTCTGTACCCCAGTATTAGCTTCAAATGGTTTGAAATAAACAAGCATGGCACCCAGGCCATTACCTCTTGGCTTCTGACACACACCCTTCACTCCACTCACCCAGAACTACTGACTCTCCCCAGAACATGTCTCTATAATTTTTCATGTGCTGCTCCTTCTGTCCGGGGCCTCTCAGCTCTTGTTGCCTATAATTTCTACTCATCAGTAAGTGTTCGCCAACAAAAAACTCTGTCCGTGGCTGGCTTTTAAAAAACCAAAATAGAAAGGGATTAGAGAAAGTTTAGCTGCAAACTCATTAGAATGTGGCTCTACTCTTAATTCTATGAAGGACTCACAAAATGCATGTATTTCCATATTTAACAGGAAGAGGTTAGATGTACCTAAATTCAATACTTTAAGGGGCATTCACTGTACTGGTATATTCTCTGAACTTTTGGAAATCATAATTACATTCTCACTAATCTGATATTTCCTGGCAAAATCATCTCCTTGACCTTGGCAAGGAAGTGAAGTTCTGGGACTGTGTCATCGTTCAGGGTTAACTTGGTGGAGAAGCCAGCACTGGAGATACACAGGTCCTGGCTGTGGGCATATCAGCCAGTCACTGAACAATGTCACTGTAATGTGACACTGGCTTGGACAAAGGGAGACATTTCCCATCACACGTTTCTCTACCAAGGGGAAAGTGTGATTTGCCAATGATGTCAAACCAAATCTGCATGACCAAATAAATACTCCTGGGATGATCTGGTAGGTCAGAAGTGTTCTAATGACATTTCAAATTCCTTCTTTAGTGTAACTAAGGCAGACTGTAATCATGGTACCAACAGCCTAATAGCTAGAATTTAGTGATAGCTTTCTAAATGCAGGCAGCTGTTTGTATATGTCCCATCATTTAATACACAGAAAGACCTAATGAGGCAGGGGCTCCCATTATTGCCATAGGGACTTCGAGAGATGACAGAGCAGCAGGCCCAAACTCCAATGTCCATCAAAGCCTACACGTGGGAAGGCCTGGGGGACCATGAGGGAGAGGCACCCACTGTTCTTTGAGGAATTCAACATTCAGCTGTCTAACTCCTATCTTGCCATCTCTACGTCATCCTCAAACCCACAAAACAATGGACACCTGAGTGGATTGGGACAATCCAATGCATCCATTTTGACATGGCTGCTAGGACTTGGTGGATTTGATATAAAAGAAACATTTTAACACCATTTAAAATACAAAATCTTCATACTTGCATTCTTATTATTTCCAAATAACATGCAAAGCCGGCATCCTTACCCCATCCCTGATCCTTCCCCACACCTTGCTTACCCCATTTCTCACTGTCATGACACTCTGACCCCAAGCTTTGACAAAGTCCCCCATTTGGAGGGGCCTAGGACAGCACAGAAGTCACAGATGGTGTGAAGGTAAGGGATGAGGGTCTTTTGTTTATATTACTATTACCCAGAAAAGTGTTTTTACACATTCATATCAAAAGAACCACAGCAAAACGACCTATTTGTTTGCTTATTTGTGTTCTCAGCACCCAATATAGTATCTAGAACTTAGTAGGTGCTCAATAAATGTCTACTCAATGAATAAAAATTTTTAAAATACTGCCAACAGTTGTATTAAAACCCATCTCAACTTCTTCAAATATTTTATTTTATTTTATTTATTTATTTATTTGGCTGTGCCGCATGGCATGTAGGATCTTATTTTCCCAACCAGGGATCGAACCCTCGCCCCCTGCAGTGGAAGCACAGAGTCTTAACCACTGGACCACCAGGGAAGCCCCAAATATTTTAGATGGAAGGAAAAAAGGCAGCCATAAATATCTTACTCAGTGCTTCTCAAACTTGGGTGTGTATCAGAAACACTTGGAGGGCTTATTAAACACAAATCGCTGAGCTCTGCCCCTAGAGTTTCTGATTCAGTGGGTCTGGGGAAAAAATCTCGAGGATTTGCATGTCTAACAAGTTTCCAGGTGATGCTGATGCTGGTGGTCTGGTGACCACCCTTGAGAACCATTATCTTATAGGAATGAAGGTCTTCTGAAATTCCACTGTCAACTCTAGAGTGACAGGATGCTTAAAAATCATGAACACCATCTTCCTTTGGGTCAGAGTTTAACCAGGCAATGGAGATGTGCAATGGAAACATGGTGCTTGCCTAGCATGGGTTCTGCACACAGTGGGCCATCAGCCAGTGTTTGTCAATGGAATACCTAAAGATACAAAGCCATACGCTCGGTGACGCTAACACAACCAGCTTTCCACAGAAACAATAAAGAACGTCCCAGTGTGCTGTTTGTCAACTGCAAATCATGTGAGGCCATTTAGAAGCTGAGGAGTAGAAACGAATTCCCTTTGTGAACGGATGCATTAAGTAACATGAAAGCTGCATGGGAATCAAATAGATGCCTAGCTGCAAGTTGGTTTCCTCTTTAATGCCATTAGGAACTCAGACAGTCTTCTCAAAAAGATCTATTGTGTGCAAATGACATTTTAGATCATGTGCAAGCACTCTTAGCAGTGCCTGACTTCAAGAAACTAGAGAAAATATTAAGATAGTGACACTGTCTTTCACCAGGAATCCAACGAGGCAGTGTGGCAGCGCCCCTTGAAAATTTACTAAAATAACAAAGAATCACTCCAAAGAGAAATGGTGATATTTGAGGTGTTTTAAATCTGTGGAATTGTTGGAACAAACCATACTTGATAAGGATGACTTCTGGGTTCAACTGCAGAATTCCCCAAAGTCACTGAAACCAATTTCTGTAGCAATTACTGCACCTAAGTCAGACAGTTCACTTTTGTCAGACATTCTTTATTAAATGACCCAGACAAAATCAACTTCTGTGAGGGAAATGAAAAGACTGCATTTCCACTTATAGGCTCAGGAGAAGTGAGAAACATCAAGAGAGAAGAGCCATTGGACAGAGTCCCCCTCCTGCCTCCAAAAAATCCTGTGGCTTTATTTCACAGAATTATGACTCTGGCCCTCAGTTTCCTCATCTGTAGAATGAAGAGACTGGTCTTAATGGATCTCTTCGGTCTTTTTTAGATTAAAAAAAAAATTCTATGTTCTATCAGGAAGTTAAGTTGAAAGAGAAAGAACAGGAAAGGAAAAACTTTGCTTTCAGCCAAGTCCTATTCCTAGAACGATTTGGGGTCCAAAATTTGAAAGCAAAAATGTAAGTGAGGATTATATTGCAATTGACTAGTTATAAAACCAAGGCCAGCTATGACTTGATCACAGGTTTTGCCAGTTTTCAATATGGCAAACATACATGCTCTCCCAGGTGCTTCAAGAACGAATACTTCTGGGACTCTGCCTGGCACATCCTGCAACACAGGAGCTGACTCTTCACAGAAACACGGACTCTGATTCCTCTTCTTACCAGCTCCAGAGAATTTCCTTCTTTTTTTTTTTTTTTTTTAAGCAAAAAGTATTGGTCTATGTATGTTTAGAAATGCACAAAACAAATCAAGAAATAAATTCGTATGTGGAAGGACAGAAATGCTAGTCTTAAAATCCAGGCAAAAACCTCCATTTTTATAAGCCTAGGAAGACAATATAAATAAATCAGAAGGAGTCAAACCTGCTGTCAGCAATTGCTAAATCTCTGTCATTTTCTAAATAACCTGCCTTGTGCCGAAAGGTATATGCAGTGACTGTTTCATCTCTCTCCTTTCTGGGACAGGGGGCTTTCTGTGTCTGCTTGAAACTGTCCCTAAATTCAGAGAGGATCACCTACTTTGTTTGACCTTTTTGATGATAAAATGAGTGGTTTCTTTACTTCTCAAAACACTCCCTACTTCTGAGAAACTGATAACAATGACAAGTGTGGGAAACAAAGATTGGAATGATTTAAGTGCAAATTCTGGGAATAGATGCATCATTGCTGTTTCAAAAACCTATCCTATGTAAGAACTAACATACGACCCAGCAATCCCACTACTGAGCATATACCCAGAGAAAACCGTAATTCAAGAAAACACACGCGCCCCAGTGTTCATAGCAGCACTATTTACAACAGCCAGGACAAAAACCTGTCCTATGTAATAGGTCAACAGGATGCTTCCTCTACCCAGGGACCCTTCTCCAGTCACCCATGACCTCCATCCCTGTCCCTTCAAAGGCCCCTGTCTGCATCCAGCTACTGCTGCTGTGGCCTGGAGGGGCCTGACCTTCCACCTCTGCCCACCTAAATCCTCCTTAGCTTTCTAGGAAGCTCAAACCCTCCCTCCTCCGTGGCAAGCCTCTGCTCCCCTAATTTAAACAAGCTGGCACTCTCCGAGCACACCTGGCCCTTTCCTTGTAAGGTTTCTGTGACAGCATCCCCGATACATGCCTTATGCCTGGATCACACGCCGCTCTGTTCCTCTCTCTCAGCCTCATGGCAGTGACTCTACAGCACAGTAGTTGCTCCATAATTATGAGTTCTGTGCAAAAAACATCTTCTGTCCTCATTTTTCTCCTGCACTGTGTTTACTCTGGAGTTGGCCTTGTGATAGAGAACAAAGCAGTGCATTTTGATTGACTGATTGCCAGCTTTACAAGGGCACCAACGTGAAAAGGGCCCTGGCCACGCATATGTAGCCACTAAAAATTGCTGCATTATTTTTAATGAGATGAAATAAAGGTCAATGATGTACTGTTAAACAACAAATTCAGATTATAAGACCGTATGCAGAATGTGATCTCATTTTTGCATAATACACGCGTATGTATTGGCATAGGCATGTCTGTCTGTCTGATTTGTTATAAATGTAGGGAAAAAAAAGGGAAAAAAAACCACTGGAAGGCAGCGCACCAACGTGTTCATAGATTCATCACCGGGGACGGTATTGATGGTAATTTCTATTTTCTTCTTTGTACTTTTCTAGATTTTTCCTAAAATATTTGCAATGAGCATATACTACTTTGGAGTTAAATATTAGGTGCATTTTATTTTATTTTATTTTATTTTATTAAGAAGCAAAGAGAGGTGAACAAGAGCTGTGAGTCACATCACTATCAACAAAGGACCAACTACCGAACACGTAGCTCCCATGGTACGTGGTCAGCACATGTGGGGAGAAGCCACATAGAGTTTTGCTTAAGGACCAGGAATCTGAACTCGCATGGCTAAGTATTCCTAAGCATTCCAGCACCTCTTCCTATGAACTTTCTCCTGGACCACAAGAGCTGGAGCTATTTGGGTCATTTTGCTGAGACCAAAAGAAAGGAATGAGCTTAACTCTAGTTTCAGAACTAGGCCAACTGCTGTGGCCAACTGGGCCCAGCAGGGCACGCCTGCTCCCAGGGGCCTCTCACTCACTGCCTCTCACCCTTTGCGTTCCAGCAATGTGAAATGACGGATACTTTTAATACAGGAGACCTGTCATTTATTTATTAGCTGGGGACAGGCTCTGCAGCACAGAATGATGCATTATAAATCAACTCCTTTCTCAGTCATTAAAAATTAATCCAGTTCATAATGTAGAACGTCAGTAATTTCTTTACTAGAGCAGCATGTCGTTTTTTTTTCTTTTCTTCCAGGTTTTGTTTTTTACTTCCTCCCTTCCCTGAGGATACTTTTTTTTCTCACAGTGGGCTGGGTATGAATTACCCCAGGGAAAGGTATCAGGAAATATAGCTTTTTCAGACAGGTTACAATGGAGCAGTGGAATCAAAGCTCTGCAAAAAAGACCGTTGACTAATTTCCCCTCAGAAATATGTTCTTACGGAACCTTCCCATTTTGCCCCATGGAAGCTCATTTATGATATTATTCTTTTGTTTCGGACCCACCGTGCATCAAAAATGGAAGGCATTTTAGGTCCTTGATAGGCTAGAGAGAAATAAATACATAAGGCAGGTGATTTTAGGTGTGTTGGGAGGTCTCTGTGCCCCAACTGTGGCTGGTTGCTTCCTCACAGAGGGACCTACATTAGCTTTTCTTTTTTTTTTTTTTTAACATCAATACATATTGATCTACTTTATTATTTTCAATGACTACATAATATTCCATTATATAGATGCACCATCATTTTTTAAACTTGTTCCCTCTTGATGGGTCATTGGCTCTCACTGACAAAGTTTCCATGTAGCTTTTCTAATGTTTCCAAATTAATTTGGCATTCACCAAAAAAGATGTATGGGTATTAGAAGCCCAGGCCCAGAACAGGAACCCTTCATATACCTCCCCGCTTTAGGCCTGGGATTCAAAGATGCCAAGCAGACCAGACGATGCTGGAATATGCCAAGAGGCTGCAAAGCTGATCCTCTGAGAATGCTTCCCTTTGGTTCTTCCCCTGAGTGGCAGCTCTAGGAAATGCAAAAACTTGGAATTATAAAGAGGGTAACTTCTGTGCTCCCTGGCTTCAGAGGAAGTAAAAGGGAGAATCTAGAATATATGTGCATCTTCTCCCCACCTTGGGCACATTGAGAGGTTTGCAATGGTTGGGTCAACCAGATGACCTCCTCAGATGACCTACCAAGGGCTGTGTATGAAAGGAAGGGGACCTTTCCACACCTGCCTGCTCTGCCCTCTGGCAAGCTGTCCTGGTCCTGGGGCGTCTCCCCGAGACAAACAGTATGGCCCCAACCCAGGTTACTGGCGTTGATATCTTTGTCAAACCAGCCACAACTGAGTTAACCCTCCTAAGTAACAAATCCCCACAAATCCCCAAGCACATATTTAAAATCTATTTTCAGAATTACACTGAGCATAATTCAACCAATCAATGAGCCATTAGGAGGTTAGTCCCAACACTTCTTCATTACCAGTGGCATTAGGGCCACCCGACTTAGCAGAATCCAATGCGAAGAGTTGCTGTGTCACCAGCAATTCTAGGTCTGGGGACGGAAGCTAACACAGTGCCTGGTGAGAGGCCCGGCTGGCTACAATCTGGGTGACAAATTAAGCTACACAGCCACCAGGGACAGGAGGAAAGGAAGTTTGGCCAAGAGAGAAGCCAATTTGACCCCAAGGACTCTCATTCTCTTCCTCCCAGTGTAGCTGCTGCATCCCCTCCACTGCCCATTGATTTTGGACCCCACTCTGGGAGGCCTGCCTTCCAGGCATCTGAAGTTCTAGATGACCTGCTGAGGTAGGAGTGAGGAGGGTGCTACCTACATGGGAGCCGTGAAAGTGCTAGAAAGGGACTTCCTTCTGCTGACTCGATGGTGGGCACCATGGGTCATCCAAGCCAGCATCTGTCTGACAATCACCAAGCTCATCCTCAGTCTCCCGGAAGGTGGGGTGCAGGTGAAGTAGAGGTCAGCTAATAGTGAGAGGACACAGCCTGGGCCAGGGCAAGAGGCATGTTCCTAAATCCCTGAGTTTGAATCCTGACTCCATCACTGACCAGCGAGTGACCTTGGACAAGTTCCTTAACTTCCGTGAGTCTGAGTTTCCTAATCTGTGAAATGGGGACCATAACACTTACATGACAAGTGGATTTAACATAGACAGAAGGACTGATGAGGGGAAGAGAGGGTGGCGGGCTCCGTTGTACCGCAGTTCTGTCATTGCCTAGCTCTGAGACTACAGGAAATGACTTAATCTCCCCAGTGCCTCGGTTTCCCCATCTACCAAATGGGGGAAGTAATAGCACCTGTGGTTTTTATAAGGATTAAACAATTTATCATATTTAAAGAGTTTTCAATGCCAACAGTAAGCACTCCGCTGTGTACGATTTTATTATTATTTTCACCTGCTTAAAGCTCAGACCCCAGCCCTGAGTAGGTATTGAGAGGTACTGAGTAAATGTGATTTCTCCTCTCTTCACTACTCTGCCCCTTTCTTTCTCTTCACCAGCCCCTGCCCCGACCTACTCTCCAGAAACGATGCTTCCAAAGGATCATACAGCAGCTCCCAGGAATTCACACAGCTTGCTCAACCAAGATAATCGGATCCAGCTAAAACCACATGAAGAAATTTGTCTTTGCTTGGGCATATTAAGTATAGCCTTGAAAATTAGCAGGACAATTTCCCAGACCAGAACAGTGCTGACAATGACCACAAATTACCAGCTTGCTTTCCCTCAGCAGAGATAGAGGAGAAGTAAAATTTGCATGAGATCAATGTTCTCATCTTCCTCCTGCCACTTCTACCCCAAGAGGCCTCTGCGTACTCCTAGCAGAGCAGGAGTTGACCCTCGTGGAAGAACTGGGGTGGCGGGCAGTGTCATTTCTCACTTTCTTTCTTGCTAACAGACTCTGATTCTGTGGAGGGTATTCACACCCCTCCGGGTAGCCTTATGCCTCAGGGGAAGTGAGCTGCAGCCCCAAGCCCAGGGGAGTATCTGGAGGAGCCTAGGTGTTTGTTTTAGTTCCATTTTCTTTATGGGTGACTGGCTTAAGAATAAACAGATGACATAATTCTGGCCAATGAGACAGGAGGGAAAGGCTGCTGGGGAACTTGGGAAAAGGTTTTCTCAATTTCAATCAACCCACAAGAAGAGACAATTCTGTGCTGTCCCTGGGCCATGTGTTTGGTTGTGATGCCTGGAGCTCCTGCAACCATTCCATAATCATGAAGGGAGCCAGCCTGGTGGTAAAGCCAAACACAGAAAGGCAGAGGCAAGAGAACCTCAGAAAAGCAGAACTAGAGTCCTAATGTACTTAACCAGGAGCCTTCCCTACCTATTTACTTGAGTTATGTGATGACCAATTGCCTTCTTGTTTAAGCCCAAGTGAGTCACGATTGCCTAGTACTTTCAGCCAAAAGATCTGAACTGATACGATCAGTGCCCAAAACATAAGATATGTGCACAAATATAAACAAGACCCATAAACATGTACATTTGTGTCTAAAAGTCCCACGTGTATGTCTGCTGAGGAAGAATGAAGGGGCTGTGCACTTATGTATAAGAACAAGGAAAATGGGCTTCCCTGGTGGCGCAGTGGTTGAGAGTCCGCCTGCTGATGCAGGGGACACGGGTTCGTGTCCCAGTCCGGGAGGATCCCACATGCCGCAGAGCGGCTGGGCCCGTGAGCCATGGCCTCTGAGCCTGCGCGTCCGGAGCCTGTGCTCCACAACGGGAGAGGCCCCAACAGTGAGAGGCCCGCATACTGCAAAAAAAAAAAGAACAAGGAGAAAAGGAGGCCACTTGAGCAGCCAGGCATTAAAGCCCTAACTGTATGGGCACAGACATACAAGTAACTCAAGTGATGCACTTGGGCAGGTATATGGGGGAGCAGGGGCACTGCAGTTTCAACAAAATAATGTTTCCTGACAAGGGGGAATAAACAAAGACTATAAAACCAACACAAGAATCTCAGCATGAATCTCTCCGCCATCCCCTAGTTGCACCCACAGCTTTGCAGTCTCATAAACCCGAAAGGAAATTGGCCTGAGCACTCCGCTCATCTGCATTGATCGTTTCCTGACAACCAACATATTACAGTCCTGACTCCCAAGAGCATCTCTGTGGCTGCGGATCTGGGTGATAAACTGCTATTCCTTAGAGTTGGAGGAAAGAAATCATTGGAGGGAAATATTCTTATCTTTTCAGAAATAACTTCAAGCTTTGCAAACCTCTATTTTTGACACCATCAATCTGGTTTCCTCCAACAGCATATCTGAGGCAGGAATTGTAACTATCGTTGTAAGAATGTCGTTGTCAAGGCAAGGATGGTCATGTATATGCCACTTTGGCAAGGTGACAGAGCCCTTTCAAATTCTCATGCCACGTCATCTCAAAAAATACCAGCTAAGGTGGTCACATTTTCTTATCTCAAGTTTAGAGATGGTGGATGCCTTGCCCACAGTCATGTGGCTGCTGAGTCAGTAGGCTGGGACCAGGGTCTAGGACCACCCATACTCATCTTGCTTTCTTTTCTAATGAAAAGGGATCCCCTTCTTGAAATAAAGAGGTGCTCTGACCTTCCACCCAATGGTTTGGAAACAGTGGCTTGGGGGCAGCAGCTTGCATCTTGGATTGTGCGTTTCTCCTTAGAGACAGCTCCCTGAGATTCCAATCCTAAGTGGCAGATCTGCCTGGAAACAAGGAATGCAGTGAAATTTGGCCATGACCAGCATCTCTGGTTTAGGAAGTGTTAGAGGCACATGCAAGAGCTTCTAGGCAGAGAATAACCAACAAAGAGCCCTGATCCACTTGCATGAAGGGCACTTAGTGCTCTGCCAGAAGTCCTGAAGAATGCCACCACCCCGACTTGGGACATTCCCATGGAACTCAGCCACTTCCTGTCCCTCCCAGATGCCTGGGAAGAAATGGGACAGAACACATGCCAAACAGGTTCAGGCCCATCTGGGCACTCTGTCACATGAGTTATCACATCTGCTGGGGAGGCAAAAACAGAACCCCAAACCCCCAGAACAGCCCAGAATGCGATCCACTGAACATCTGCGTCCACAGAGAGATGCTAATAAGTGTACCTCAAAAATCAAGTTCGGGGGTCCAATAAATTTGGGAAATGCTGCAGACCCAAGTGTTCTCCTACAAAATTGCAATGACCTTTACCATTAGAAGCTCTCAGAATCCCACAGTAAAACAAAAAAACATATTCAATCCAGGTTTTCCCAAACTTATTTGACCGTGGAACTTTTTTTTCTGAAAAGCTCCCAGAGCACCATTTGGGAAATCCTGCGTTAAAGGCAGCTGGGGAGAAGACAGAAGGGCAGTTGCACCCAGGGTTTCTTGGCTAACAGGTGAGTAGAGCTTGGGTTTTTAATTACTGACCATTAAGAAGACAGCACAATGAGAAGGAGAACTTCCCAGCTCTTAGGCACATCTCCCATCTGGAGTATGACTCATGTGCTCATTCAGAGGAAATGGAGATGATGACCATTTTCTCCTGGAAAGGGCTTCTGGAAAGAGAATACTAATAGGGACTGCCACTAACAATAGCACCCCTTGCTGTCTCTAAGGATGGTGAGGGGGTTCTTTTTTCCTGTCTTTTAGCCTCTGCCCATAAAACAGGAACTTCTTTCTCCTCAGAGACACAGGAAGTAACCCCCAGCTCTTCCCCCAAACTGTGTGCTTGGTCCCTCTCTGTGAGAAGTGAGTGATTTACCTGATGGGTGAGGTGGGCAGAGTCCATCATCTCTCATCATATTCTCTTCCAGGTAGGGCTAATGCAGAAAAGGGAGACTCTTCCTGCCTGTGTGGTTTTCCAAGGAGCTCCTAAGCTTTCTGACTTGCAAAAACGAGGCAGACCATGACCCTCCATGCAACCAGATAGACAACATCTGCTCTGAGACCCAACTCCTGTCTGTGCATCCCAAGTTCAAAGCTTGGGAGAGGCATCAAGAAGCCCAATTTGGCTTTACTTCTAAGCAACTTTCTTAAGTCTAGCAAGAAAGCCCAACTTTTGATTCCTATCTGATCACTGTGTGGATTTCTCAGCTGGTTCAGAATGATCACCCTTAAAAACTCCCATCCAATTTAGATGCTTGAATCCAGTTGAAGGAAAAAAGAGTAAAGGTCTGGGAAACCTTGAGCTGGAGAGGATCTCTGGAGGGAAATTAATCCTCCCACTCCTTGGAGACAAGACTGAGGCCAAAACATGCCAAGAAGACAAAGAGTCCTTCAGCTCCCAGGGCTCTGGACAGGAAGGGAAGGACCCACTCCACATCTCACTCACTTTCAGCTGTTGGGTGTACCTTCCTCTGCGTTCATGTTCCCCCACAAAATGACATGACTACAGGCTGGCTGAGGGTCTTATCATTCCTCACCTCCTTCTCCACCACGGAGCACATGCTTACCCCCTAAATACTATTTTTAAGCCAATTACCGTGTATTTACAGTGAGCATAATTATACCTAATTACTTAATTAGCATGACTGCATGCAGCTACTAACTTTGAGTATGTGATTATGGCGGTGAAGCACAGAACATACGAGGTCATGAGACTCAATAGGAAGGCAGGTTGTCTTGGCTCAGGGAGATGGACCAGAGTCTGTCCCTTTGGACTAGTTTGGTTACAGCTCCAAAGTACATGCTCAGCAATTTCTAGCGTTTCAGATAATTTGGGGGAAATGCAATCACATGATTTTTTTTAATCCTGGGATAGAGAAAAGAAATGGCAATATGCTATGCTTAGATTATGCCTAGATGTAAGGGATTTGGGAGTCAGTAACCACAGAGGTTACTCTCCAGGGACTGAAACCCTCAGGACAAGCTCAAGCATGTGGGCCCAGGACTCACTGCCTTGGCTTTCAAGATAACCCATTCTGGAATCATTTAGCTTCGTCTGGAAAGAAAAGAAACTGGTAATGTGTCTGAGCGCTCCTTTCCTCCTTGGGCTCACCAAACCTAACACCACAGCCTTCTCAGGGGTCTGCTACTTATTCTAACCGGATCTGAAAATAGGATTGAAGAAAAATCCAAGGCGAGCAATCCTAATTTTTGTTTGTTTAAAATGTTCTGTGGGGCTTCCCTGGTGGCGCAGTGGTTGAGAGTCCGCCTGCCGATGCAGTGGACGCGGGCTCGTGCCCCGGTCCAGGACGATCCCACATGCCGCGGAGCGGCTGGGCCCGTGAGCCATGGCCACTGAGCCTGTGCGTCCGGAGCCTGTGCTCCACAATGGGAGAGGCCACAACAGTGAGAGGCCCGCGTACCGGAAAAAAAAAAAAAAAAGGTTCTGTGAAAGACTGTCTGGCAAACAGAGCCTGGAGATACCCAATCGGTGAAAAGGGCTAAGGCAAAATATCACTATTACCTTCACCAAGATTCAACCTATAGTTCCCTTAATGGGGACCATCAAGATCCAACCAGCAGAATAAAGGAAGAGATGTATCAGAACGGCTCACGCCCACATTGGTCCTAATCTCTTCATGTCACATTTAGCCAGGCCTCCCTCCTAAACCAACCAGAGGGGAGCAAACAGCAACCCCCCCACACCCTGTAAACCAGCCTCCACTTCAGCTCCACTCCCAGAGGAAGAGCTCCTAGCCCAGCCCTGTAACCAGATACCATTCCTTCCATCAGGCAAGTCCATCAGGACTTGTGCTAGAGAAAAACCTAGAAAGGCATATTCTTCAGTAGCAGCAGCTACGACTGCTGTCTCTGCTCCTGGTTCCGGGGCGGGTGGCCTCCCAGACAAAGGAGCCCATTCTCCATATTTCATCTGCAAGTCCGTTACGCTGAGCTAAGTGGCTGGGAATAAACACGCATCATTACCTTGTGCTAAGCAATGTTTGTTAGTATAGAAGGTGACAGGAATCTATATCATGCCGATGCACTATTAATACTGCATTATGTCCACAGGCTCCATACTCCCCACCACAGCTGGTAAATCGGCCCTGGCAGTTCCTCCTCCAGAAAAGACAGGGTCCGTGGCTGATTGGCCCAGAAGAGGAGGAAGAGACAAGCCACTCCCTCACTCCTGATGTAGGAAACACTGGTCCCAGCTAAAGGGACACAGTTCACAGACCTACTGGTTCCAGCTTTGGTCATCTTTGTGGACGTCCTCGCCTTTTAGGCTGGTATGATAAGGGGGGTGCATCAAGCAATTGCCCCGAGGAAAGAGAGTGAGGACAGGACCTCCAAACAGCTGCAATGTAGCCAAAGAGAGGTAAGGAAGGGTGGGTCCTTCACCCCATCCCAGGGCCCACGTCAGAGTAGCTGGCACTCAATAAGAGCTCAATGGATGTTTGTTGACTGACTGAGGAATAAAGGAGAAAAGGGGGTTGGAGGGAACCAACACAGATGGGGTATCAACAGCCCAATGAGAACGACGTGCTGTGAGGGACCCCAGGACAGAGCTGCCGGCTCAGCCAGGGAGGGCGAGTGACAGGTCTAAGAAAGCAGGATGTAGAGGTGACCAGCCAGGAGAGGCTGAAGGTTGAACGCACACGTATGGTTCAAAGTGTAGAGACTCACGTGGAAAACAGAGTCCTGAAGGCCTGAAAGGAGGCCCGAAAGACCAGGGCCAGCTTGAAAATGACACATGGGGAAAGAGAAGGCATTAGCAAGGTTTCTGGGAAACCAAAACAGAAAAGGGCTTGGATGCCCGAAGAGGTGAGGGTCACTGGGGGCTCCGGGTGGGCATCATAGAGAGTCACTGTGACAAACTGCTTTTGAGACGCTGTGAAGGCATGAGCACGCTGGTCAGAAAATCAGGGCGTCAGTTCTGTAGTCAATGTGGCAATTGGCCTCTGACCAATGACAAGTTAGAAGTGAAGTATGCTCACTATAGGCTAAGTAGCTACCCGGTGAGAATTATACCATCATCATGCTGGTATAGTTTAGAGCAGAAGACATATAGATGCTCACACTTGTGTGTACACACACATACACAGACACACTCAAGAAAGCACACAGAGTAGGTGGGTGTGCACTGACAAGTCCAAGAGACCCTGGGGCAGGAGCTAAGCAGTGGAGGCCAGTCTAATATGAAATGAAAAGAACCTAATCCCCCTTGGTACTGCCACCTGGAAGACAGTTTGGCTGTTTCTTACAAAGCTAAACATCCTCTTACCACGCGATGCAGCAATCATGCACCTAGGCATTTATGCAAAAGAGTTGAAAGCTTATGTCCATGCAAAACCTGCACACAAATGTTTATAGCGGCTTTATTCATAATTGCCCAAACTAGAAAGCAACTAAGATGTCTACTGTGGGTTGAGTTACGTCCACCCACACCCCCCCCAAAAAACAGGTTGAATTCCTAACCCCCAAGTACCTTAGAATGTGACCTTATTTGGAAATAGGGTCATTGCAGATGTAATTAGTTAAGTCAAGATGATGTCATACTGGAATAGGATGGGCCCCTAATCCAATATGGCTGGTGTTCTTGTAAGAAGAAGGCCTTGTGAAGACAGACACACAGGGAGGACACCATGTGAGGACAGAAGATTGGAGTGATGCAGTGGCAAGCCAAGGGATACCAGCAAACCACCAAAAGCTGAGAACAGGGAAGAAGGATTCCCCTACAGGTTGCAGAGGGAGCAGAGTCCCCCAAGACCTTGATTTTAGGCTTCCAGCCTTCAGAACGACGAGACAATACATTTCTATTGTTTGAAATCACAGTTTGTGGTACTTTGCCACAGCAGCCCTTAGTCACGAATACAATGTCCTTCAATAGCTGAATAGATAAACTATGGTAGAGCCATACGATGAAGTATTATTCAGTGATAAAAAGAAATAAGCAATCAAGCCATGAAAAGACATGGAAGAACCTTAAATACACACTGCTAAGTGAAAGAAGCCAATCTGAGGAGGCTACATACTGTATGATTCCAGCTATAACAACATTCTGGAAAAGGCAAAACTGTGAAGACAGTAAAAAAGATCAATGGTTGCCAGGGGCTGGGGAGGGGAAATGAATCATGGACCACAGGAGAGTTTTAGGGTAGTGAACCTATTGTGTGTGATACTTAAATGATGGATACATGACACGATGCTCTTGTAAAGCCCATAGAACTATACAACACGAAGAGTGAACCCTGCTGTGAACTATGGACTTTAGTTAATGATAATATATCAATATTTGTTCTTCAATTGTAACAAATGTACCACACTAATGCCAGATGTTAATAATAGGGGAGATTTTGGTGGGGGAAGTGTGAGGGGGTAAATGGGAACACTCTGTACTTCCTGCTTAACTGTTCTGTAAACCTAAACCTGCTCTAAAATTTTTTTTAAAATTAAGAAACTGACTTATCCCCAGGACCAAGTATTTCCTTATCTGAAGGCAACCATGGTCCCCTGGGAACTTGATTTTGGGGAAGAATTCAGAAAGGAGGATAAGTCCCAACAGCCAGACCAAGGCTGACCTAGCTTCATGACTACAGGGACCTTCAGCCAAGGTTCTCTTCCCCATAGGGCTGTCCTTATCCTGGAAACAGGGAGAACATTGAGCCTCCACAATACAGCATTCCTCAAAAGCCAGCTTCCCTGAGTCCAGGAGGTGGAGAGTAAATGCTTGTGGACCACTGGAATCCTAGGCAATGTGATCTGACAGCGAAAGGATGCATCCTGGAGTCAGTAGGTCTGGGTTTTCATCTCAGGCTCTCTCTTAACAGCTGTATGATCTGGGACAAGTCCCTTAAGCTCACTGAGCCTCAGTTTCTTTATCTATAAAATGGGTAAATCAGCCTCTCCCTCAGAGAGTGGGCGAAAGATTGCATGAGGTAAAAAATGGAAAGCCCAGCCCAGGGCTTGGTGCAGAGGAGGCTGTCGATGCAGATCAACGACCTTTCCCTCGGTCTGTGACATCTCTCGAGAGCCTGTGCCTGGAATGAAGACACACTCACCAAGTGTCATCTGACACATGGTTGGTTGCTATCTTCTCCAACCCTAGTCCCATGTTGTGTTTCCACAGACAATGGAGACTGGTAACACAGGGGACTTCCCTGGTGGTCCAATGGTAAAGAATCCGCCTTCCAACGCAGGGGAAGCAGGTTCGATCCCTGGTCGGGGAACTAAGATCCCACATGTCGTGGGGCAACTAAGCCCGAGCGCCACAACTACTGAGCCCACGCACCTCAACGAGAGAAGAAAAAACCTGCACGCCACAACTAGAGAGAAGCCCGTGTGCCACAACTAGAGAAAAGCCCACGCGCCGCAATGAGAGATCCCACATGCTGTAACTAAGATCAGATGTAGCCAGAAATAAAAATAAATAATAAATAAAGGAAAAATTTTTTAAAAAAGACTGGTGACACATAAGAGCTACTTCTTGGAATAAGTTCAAAGTCAGGTTTGGGAAACAGGACCCACATCTTTGAGAAGGGACAGGACGACCTAAGATTTCACTCAAAATCATGCATGACTACTGTGCATGGCTTTTCCTCTAAGCCGTGGGTTCCCAGGAGGGAAAGGTCACTTTGCAACAGGATGGGTCTAGGAAGAACTCACACGTGGTTGGAAGTGAGCCAGATGCCCAGTGATGAGTAGGTACAGGAAGGAAGAAAAGGGAGTGAGGGGATGTGGGGAGGGATATGGGCATTTCAAGTGGGAATTACACTGTGGTAACAGTCGGAGGTGTGAGCTTGGAGGGAGACCTGGAAAGAAGTGACTAGGGGTAGAGGCTGGTGAATCAGCAGCAGAAAGGAGCAAGGTGAAGACACGAGGCCCTGGGAGTGGCCCCAAGGGGGCAGAGGGTCCCATCCTGCATCTTGGGAGAGCAGCCCCGGTGGCAGTAAGCCCCTGAGGGTAGGGACCATGCATGCCTTGTTCGCCATTGTTTCCAAAGCCGAAAAGAAGGCCTGACACAAACCCTCAATGAATATTTATTGAATAGATGAAAGGGAGAAAAATCAGCACTGTGTGAATGACTCAGATGCTAACGAAGAGGAGGGACCCAAAGGAATATGCTCAAGTTTTACCAAGAGAACTCAGGGGTTCCTGGGGAAACAGAGCTATGAGACAGGGAATGTGAAGAGGTATAATGCTGAGTGGAAGGGGACAATGTCTGAAAGGGGAGGTGAGAGCAAAGGATGGCTGGCCAGGGTCAGAGAGAGTCTCTGACTACCAGCCCACCAGGAGGGGAGAGGTCAAAGGGAGGAGTGGAGAGCTGGGAATGCTGACTCCGGGAAGATGGGGCCCCGTAACCCCTGAGACAGAAACAACCTGAGAATAAAGGCTGACAGCCTGGCCTGGGGACAGAGGGCAGGAGGGGAGGGTGACATGGCTTAGCACCCCCCAGCTAGCCTCTGCTCTCTCAACCAAGAGGCAAAGTTGTCCTCTGAGAATGGGTTTGGGAAAAGGGGATGAACAGAGAACCTCAGGGCCTTGAACAGAGCCGAAGAGCCTTCCAACCGAGCAACGGGCAAGAGGCAAAGCATGACTCCTAACACAGCCGCCTGCAGTCCAGCCCAGCACAGGCACCACAACTGCAGCCCAGAGCAGTCACAAGGGGGACAAAAGTCACCTAGTGCCCAACGTTGCTACAAATAGCTTGACACTTCTCCCCAGTGACCCACCTAGACCGGCCCTTTGCTGTCTCATTCAGAAGGACCTAGCCTCAAATTGGCTGTGTGACATGGAGGGCTGTACCGGTTTCCTGATGCTTTCGAGCATCAGGGGGCTTTAAATAAATAATGAGGGCTGCCTCACCAGACTGCAGATTCTATATCCAACCCGGAAGAGCAGCATCTTTATTCAGCTCTTCCAGAACCCCTGGAAAGACGGAATAAATTTAGAATAAAGACAATGCCAAATGCAGAGCACTCGGGAACGTAGGTGAGGGGCTGCAAGCATCTGATAACGGATGGTACTAGGTGAGCTCTACACATCCCTGCAGCCCTGACACACTATGAAAAATGCTATGGACCAGACTGAAGACAGAGAGAAAGTGAGAGGGCAGGAGAGGAGCAGCATCTTAATCACTCCAGCCAGAAAGGTCCCACCATTTATGACAAACACATGTGTAAAGAAAGAAAAGCACTTCTGTGCTAAATCCATCAACGGAGGACTTGCGGAAATGAGGCCTAAAGTCAGGTAGCTATGTCCCTGCGATTTCTTCCCACAGTCCGCATTGTTAAATGGGACGAGGAAAGGACTCAGATGGGAGACCCCCCACCCCGGGGCCCCAAGATATGAGCATTTCTCCTCCCTTAATCCCCTGCTTCTTGCCGTCTCCCCCCAAAGGAGTGACCCCAGCCCCGTCTGCAGCACCATAAACGTTCGCTGCCTATTTATCTGCCAAGGCACATGTGGTTTTAATTATCTATGATAGTGTTTCATCGCACATGGGGATGTGTCTTGGAGTCCCTTCCCTTGACTGATGAAGCCTTTGTAATCAGAGACCTGCTGCTTCCCAGCCGGTAAATCTCAGCAAGGAGAGGGCCAGGCGCTCCCTTCCAGGACTGTGTGAGTCAGCCATGGATTTGCAGAGGGCGGATTAGCCAAATCCGGTTACAAGGCTCCTGCACGTTGTTTGTCCTTGCCACACATGTTTTCTGAAAACAATTAAGAGCCACCCATTGTCTGCCGAGAGGATAAAATGTACCGCTTCCCTGAAAAGGGTATCTTCCGTAATATCAGAGGGTTTGGATAAGCTGGATTCATCCAGGGATTTTGCTCTGATGAGGTCTTGTTTGTTCCCTACTCCCTCAAGTCTTGTCACTAAACCTGCTTCCTCTCTGTCTCCACCGACCCCTTCCTGTGTACACAGAAGTGCTGTCTGGACGTAGAAAGGCCGCCTGCTTTGAGTCACAAACACAAGGAGCTGTGGAGACGCTTCTCCTCTGCACCGTTTCCCAGGGCGACAGCTCCCTGGCTGGGTGCTGGGTCCTGACATCAAAGGACACTCAGAACCCACCGGTCTCTCCACGGTGCCCACTTATTCTGATGGCCCAGAGGGATCTTCCTCCCCACATGCCAGATTCGCCCCATCTGGAAACTATGCCACCACCTGGTATCAGGAGCCCATGGGACCCTACTCTACCCCAGGGCCCAGAGCTTCCGCGACAGGGAACAAAGCCCATTCTCATTTTTCCCGGATTCTGTCTTTATGAATTCACCTACTCGCTACAATTTATGTGCAACCCAGAACACACACACACACACAGCGCTTTCACAGTCATTCACAAACATTCGAGAAGTGGTGACAAATTTGAGTCACCCCACATGCACATTCCCGGCTGAGGTTAAAAAGCCATGCTCTGCTTTCTCGTTTCAGCTCTCATACTGTAAACAAGTGTCCTTCTCGTGGTCTATCCAATGCCACCTTTTTTGCATATATGTGCTTTTCGTGGGTGAGATTTCAGTTTAAAGCAGCCCCCAAGCATAGTGCTGAAGCTCTGTCTAGTGCTCCTATGAGTGAGAAGGCTGCGATGTGCCTTATGGAGAAAAGAGGTGTGTTTGATAAGCTTTGTTCAGGCATGAGTCATAGTGCTGTTGGCCACTATGAGTTCAATGTTAAGGAACCAACAGTATGTATTAAGGTGTCTTTAAACAGAAGCACACATAATACAGGTTACGTCTTGATCAGCTGATAAAAGTGCTGTGACCAGAGGCTTGCATGAACCTAACCCTGGATTCCCCCTAGGAACAATGGTCCAATGTTCGCTAATTTAGCGGTCAAAGTGACTTTACAGAATACTTGGAATAACGAGAATCAGTTGTATATTCAACAGCAATGCCAAGCCTCTATTCAAATATCAATATCACTCTAGAAAGCTCAGCAGCGCCAACCCTGGACCGAGCTTGGACCCATGCTACCATCCCAGAAGGGCTTTCCTCCCAGCCTCACCGAGGTCAGTCCAGGATGACCCTGATCTGAGGTGAGCGCTTTAGCCAGAGTAGAACCATTCTTTGCACTGTCTTCCCCACTGTTTATCTGAAATGCAGGTATCTTTCTTCCCTTGCCCAGCCCTGGTCCAGAACCCAAGTACCCTTCCTCTAACTGGTACTGATGGGGAATCTGAGACAGATTCTGGAGGGCATCAAGGTTGGGAGGCAAATGATGACCTTACCCTGATTTTAGCCCAGTCCCTCCCACTGTGGCGATCATCTCACTAAAAACAGAGGCAGAAACACAGAAGCAAAGGTGGACAGGGTGGCTGGATGCCCACTCTGCTATAAGATGGACAAGTGGGGGCAGCAAGAGTTCTGTGAGCTACAAAGAGCATAGCCCAAGTATAGAGAGCTCCGCCAGCAGGGAGAGCAAGACCAGAGGCATTTCTTCCTAGGCTGACCTGGGACCAGCTGACCAGACAAAGAGAACAGATTGGCAGAAGCCCATGGGCAGGGAAGGGGGACTCACAGCCTCCCAGAGCCTCGGGTTTCCTGTCTGTAGATGAGGCCTTAACCTACCCCATCCCTTCTGTCCCTTCTAGCTCTAAGGCACTCTCCAGGTGTCTCTGTTCCCTCTCCTGACATAGCTGACTGTTTCTTGGGAGCAGAAGCCGTGGGAGGAGAGGGGTGTGCACTGTAGTCGCTGAGCCTAGATTGAGCCTGGGGACACAGCAAGGGAAACAGCTGCTGGATGGAGGGCCAAGCCACGGAGGCACCAGGAATGGGGAGAGGCCCTAGCACACTCAGCAGAAATACAAAGGGAGGGGCTGAACCACCAGGAGGAAAGAGAGATTAGGAAGCAGGTGCCCTGAGCCCTCTGATCTGAAGGAGACATCTGTAGCGGGGAGGGGAAGGGTCCTAGCACAGGGGCCATGATCTGATTCTCAGAACGTGCACTTCGGGGCACTGGAGGGGCAGCTAGAGAGAGGTTTCCATTCGAAATGTCCTCACCGCCCTTCACTCCCTTCCCCTCTAGTGGAGGCTGGGGCAGCGGGTCTGACGACCTCAGGGGCTATTGTCTGGACAGAGTCAGGTTACATTTCCTGAATACACAGGCCAGGTGCACAGGTACAACCAGCCGTGTCTGTGCCCCCTGCCTTACTGGGAGCACCTCTCCAGGTGGGGCTGGGCCTCCTGCCTCCAGGCTGCTCCCCGCCACGCCCCGAGCCCGCTCTGCCCAGGGGACTCTGTCCCAGTGGTGTCCCCTCGCCCAGGCTATTCTTCAAGTTTTGAAACAAAGAGGGAGGGTCTCTTAGAGAGTGGGAGGTTAGCAGGTGGTAGGTCACCCCAGAAGGTTCCAGAACCCCAGCTACGTGGTCTATCGCCATGCCACCCTCCCTCCCCAGAAGGGACAACATTCTACTGTGGTACTCACATGTGTCTGGCTTGTGGCAGTTGTGTCCCTGACGGAAGTACTGGGGGTTCTCAATGACCGGGATGCGAGTCATGCCGATGACCACTGTGTCCGGCCCGGCATCCAGAGATGAGGGCGTGGTGATGCCATGGTTGATGTGATGCAGCGGGCTGGCTGAGTCCTCCTCGCCACTGATGACAGCCACAGGACCTGCACACACCAGGAGAGACACAGGACCCCGGTGAAGTCACATCCAGCCAGTGCCCAGCCCTGCCCACAGACCTTTTCACTCTTTTTCCCACCACATTTTCCATAGGAGCAAAATCCACTGGAAGAGTATTCCTCGAATGCTCTGGATTCTGAATTGAGAATAACCGCTTAATTCTCTTTCATGAGAGGGAGAAAAATCTACCTCATCACACCACGGAAACAGCTGCAAAGTAAGAGTGAATCTAAATGATTATGACATGAAGTATCCCCACTTTCCCCAAATCCAAATTAGTTCAAAATCATTAAAAGTTCAAATAAGTTTCTTTGCTTATACAACAACAACAGGGTTTTAAAAATGGCCTAGCAGTAGTATGCAGCCTGTCCCTTGTCTCTTCAAGAGCTTTCAAAACTACTGGTGGTGGGTCCCACCCTCAAAGATTCTGATTCAGTTGGTCTGGGGATGCAACTTGGGCATCAGGATTTAAAAGCTCCCTTGTGAGTCCCAAGTCCAGCTAAGATCTGGAGCCTCTCTTTAGGGCCTTGGAGGCTGAGAACCTTTCCAGAGTGGCCATCAGATGCCCACAGGAGTATGAAGTAACTTTCCCTGGATTCTGCTATCAACCCTCCCCGGTCCACAGACAGATAAGCCCAATGTGGGCTTGGATCTAACTCCGGCCAGCTTTCGCAAGCGACAGCACTCAGGCTGCAATACTATTAGCCTACAGACAGCTGGGCCAGCTGACCCACTCTTGAAAGTTCCCTATTTGCCCCAATGGCTTCGGAGAACATCATTTGCATCTTCACCAACCCTAACGCCACCATATTCTAACCCAAAGAAGAAAACCAGTAAATAAGGTGATTTGCGAACACAAGTTGAGAAAGATGATTAATGCTGCTGTCTTGGTAGAGAAATGATTCTGCCTGGTGGTGTGATTCTCCCGTAAGTACAAATAAAACTCCTGTAAAGTGAATTAGCTGTGACTGTTTGTGGCTTTCTACAAGTGGCATTTTAAACGGCTGCTTTGCAAGACACACGGTCCCAAGACAAAGCACCTGCTGTGATTTGGTTTCGCAGCTTTTGAACAATATTTCCACTACAGAAATCCACTTACATCTTACTGAAGTTTATGGGGAGACTATTTCCCATCAAATAGCAAGGTGAAGCGCCAATGAGGCAGAACTAAATGGAGGATGGGTAAATGCAAACTGAGAACCCTGAATTCCACTCCGTCAGCACAGACAGGCTTATTTCAATCCACGACAAATGTCTGACTGTGCTTGGAGACCATGTGAAAAAAGTAGCAGTAAGGGGTTGCCCAAATACTCGCAGGCATCACGTGCCTTGCAAAAAGAGGCCAGTTCTCGAAAATACCTTGTGAACTTTTTTGAAACACTTCACAGTGATTTCCAGTTAAACATGGAATGCTGAACACTGGTCTTTAGCCTGCTCACCCCAAATGTTATTAACATACAAAGGAATTAAAGAAATATTGGTGCACAAAGAGGAAGAGGGGAGACAAGAGGAAATGAGATGTTTCAACAATGTTTTGGAAGATGAGAAACCAAAGGAGGAGAAGCTCGCTTACAGAGAGGAGGAAGATAGGGAAGAAAGGACCACCAGGTCTGCGGCAGGGAATCATGACAGGAAGTCAGTTCTGCTGGGGAGACCCAGTACTTGAAGGGTCAGGGGACCAAGGAAGGCTGCAGTGAGGCTCGGGGCTGGAACAAGTCATCCCGGCCATCACCTCCCCCCAATCCGTCAGAGTCTAGTGGTTTCATCCCAGAGAAATTGAACCTGAAACGTTCAGGGGAGGGCTGGGGTGAAACACGAGGCAGAGCTCCTTCTTCTTGCTCCTAAAACAACAGAAACGGGACTTCCCTGGTGGTCCAGTAGTTAAGAATCCTCCTTCCAACACAGAGGACGTGGGTTCGATCCCTAGTCAGGGAACTAAGATCCCACATGCCGTGGGGCAACTAAGCCCGCGTGCTCTAGAGCCCACATGCCACAACTACTGAGCCCATGTGTTCTGGTGCCCGCTTGCCGCAACTAGAGAAGCCCACGTGCCACAAGGAAGAGCCTGCGCAATGCAACGAAAGATCCCGCATGCCGCAATGAAGATCCCGCGTGCCGCAACTAAGACCTGACGCAGCCAAATAAATAAACAAATATTTTAAAAATAATAAATAAAACAACAGAAACCAGGAACAACACTGCTTACCCAGCCACCTCACCCTTGGTCTTGCCTCAAATACCGCCACCCCAGAGGAGATTACAGAATGCTTCTCTGGAGAAACTAAATGCCTTAGAATGGACTTCTGGAGAGTGACATGTGAGGGTCTCCCAAGGAAGTCGAGCTTACATGGCAATCATGCCTTAGTGAAGCAGGACAGTTGACAAGCCCCACTGTGCACACAAAGCAGGATCTTATTAGCTTTCTAGTGTTCAATTCCTATATACGAAGAAACAGTCCAGGATCACCAGACACTTCAGCAAAGCTTCAGCATGAGGGAGGGGCACAAGACACACAATCAGGACCTGCAGGAAGCAGAGGCAATTCAGGGAGCAGAAGATTTTTTTTTTTTTTTTTGCAGTACGCGGGCCTCTCACTGTTGTGGTGTCTCCCATTGCAGAGCATAGGCTCCCGACACGCTCCGCGGCACGTGGGATCTTCCCGGACTGGGGCACGAACCCGTGTCCCCTGCATCGGCAGGCGGACTCTCAACCACTGAGCCACCAGGGAAGCCCTAGCAGAAGACTTTTTAAAAAATATCTTCAGAAAGATAAATGAAGATATTGCATCCAGAAAACAAGATGATACTTAAAAATGACCAATTAAAGGTAAGAAAGAATCCTTGAGAATTGTGATCATCAAAATTTGAAAGTCATAGAAGAGTGGAAGATAAGTCAAGAAAATGTCCCAGAAAGTCAAACAAAAAGGAAAAAGGTGGTAAATAGGAAAGAAAAGATATGAAAATTAAAGACTCGATCTAGAGATCCAACATCTGATTAAAAGCAGAGAGAGACAGAGAGGGAGAGGGACAGAAGGAGAAAGATGAAAGGCCAAAATAAAAGAATAGGGAAAAATTTGCCCAAAATATTATCTACGCAGTTCCCAGAACAATTAACACATACGTGAGAGCATGCATGCATGCACATGCGTGCACGCAGGTGCGTATACACACACACACACACACACGACACAAAGTTATGAAATGCCAGAACCATGAGGATAAAGAGAAGATGCTAACAGCTTCCAGGAGGATGGGACAGGTCATATTTCAAAAGGAACAGGAAGCAGAAAGCCTAATTCTCCATAAAAACCTAATACTGTAACTGACCAAATTCCTTCAAAATTCTGATAGACAAATTTTCAACCTAGAATTCTATACCTAAAAATGTATCCACCCATAGTAAGGGCAAAAGGGACATATTTTCAGACATGTAAAAATTTACCTCACCCTTTCTTAGGAAGTGACGTGAAGTGGAAGGTTCAGCAAAACAAAGGGGCAAAAAAGGAAAGGGGAGTCAGGGATCCAGTTCTCAAAAGACAAAACAACAGAAGGTCCCCCCACACACATTGGTCCCTTCTGTTCTCAGCATTACAGGACATGGGTTGTTACAGCAACATGGAGGAAGGACACCAAATCAGGAGGAGTTTGGAGAAGACAGAACATTGGACATTCGAATCTGCTTTCATCAAGTCAATGGACAAAGCGAGTGATCAACTAAGTGGTCCAAAAGCCTGTGCTTTAAAACAGTGTCAGCTTTCTCGACATTATTTATTCTGGAATCTGAAAAGGGCTGGGGAAAGAGCCATGGGTAGAAGTGTCCTTCTATAGTCTCCCAAGCCACGGAGAGGATGGATGGGGAGGCCCACAAAGACCTGACAGAAATAAAAGAATAAAGCAGACTAAGGAGCCCTGGAGGACCCACTACTTAAAATGCAGGTGGAGAAAGGGGAGTTGAAAAAGGAGAATGAGAAGAAACGGCCAGAGAAGGCTGTTCTCTTAGAAGTCAAAGTAGGAGAACTTCCGGAAGCTGAAGAGCATCATATACAGAGGCCAAGTAAGATGAAGAATGAAATCAGGCCACTGCATTTGACAATAGGAAGGCGGCTTTAATGAGAGCAGTTTCCACAGAACAGTAGAGGAAAATATCATATTATAGTGGGTTGAAGAGCTAGAGAAATCACCATCACCATCATCATCATTTTTATCACTGAGTGCTTCCTATATATCAAGCTCTGGAAAGGTAACTTTTTTACCTTTATACCTTTATGTGCCACCAGCATCCACTCCAAGAAGCGATTTCCCTTCCCAAGTCTGGCTGATTCTCCTGTCCTTTGCCTCAGGGGGAAACCCACAGACCTGTGGTCCCTCTGGGAAAGGAAGCATTTCTTCTTACCTGAATATCCACAGAAAAGAATTTATTAAGATACAAAGAAGGGACAAGTAATTCAGGGGACATCTCAGCTGTGTGGGGAGCTCTCTTCTATTTTCTGAGCCCTAAGGCAGGTCAGGAGGAGTCAAGCTTGCTGTCTTCTTAGCTCTCAACACACACACACAGACTGTCTAGTATCTGTGATGGGCCTCTCTGCTGTCACTAATCCATTCCTAATTGTACATTTATTTTGGTATGCAGCACTAATAAACAAAAAGAAGGAAACAGGTTTATAGCCCTTCTGGTTAGTTCAAGCTTTTGAGAGAGACCTGAAGGAAGACAGGTCTGCTCAGACACTCCCATCACATGATTCTCTTCCCAAATAGGTGCCTTTTTTTCCCTTCAGACCTATGGTGGGTTTTGTTCCTCCAATCACACCGTAATAGAACCATTAGATAATTAGAGACAGCTTGATGGCCCGACAGGTGTCCTGCCCAGCAGGATGGTCCAAACTGTCTTTCCAGAGTCTCTCTCTTTCCTTCCCTGCTCGTTCTATAGGAGAAAATAAGGGAGCAGAGCCAGGGATGGCTCGGAATTTCATAAGTGGTTGATTCCAGTGTAGGGCTCAGTTTCCCCCAGAAAGCAAAGGTCTCTGACGGGAACACAGGTGGAATTTCACTGCAGTAGAGTGAGCTCTGACCCAGGTGGGCAGGGCCCCCATCGCAGGGAAGCTGGGGGCTGCAAGCCACCACAAGGCCTGCAGGGACATGGCATCCTCAGAAGCCTCTGGAGACTCAGGGTCCACAGTACAAAAGGGGAGGGGAGGAGGGAAGGGGTGCATTGCACACAATGAAAGAGGAAAGAGCAGTAGCCTCCCTGGTAATGCATGACCACAGAAACACTCACTGCCTCTTTCAGATCCGAGGAAGAACCTCCTTAGAATCATCTCTCCAGTGTTTCTTACCCTTGTCACCTAAATCCCCTTCTGTTCCACAAACACCCTAACTTACAAAGCATTAACAATTCTCAGACATTTGGCCCCAAGAACACCCAGTCATTGACTCTACACTCTGGCATTTGCCCAGTCAATGTGTGGAAGTGGAAGTCTCCAAATTCCAAAGGAATGACTTGGAGTCCCAAGGATGTGGTTACAACGAAAGGGAAAGGGAGGAAAAATAAACCAACTTTTATTAAACACCTACTATATGCCAGAAATATTGCTGGGCATTTTATTCTCATTTGATCCTCCAAAAAATACTTTTATCCCCATGCAATCAACTGGAAAACTCAAATAAGTTTGGTTTTTCAAAAATCACTCAGCCAGGAAGTGATGGAGCCTGTATCTGAACCTATGTTCATCTCCAAAGTTCTTCCTCTTCCCACCAAACTACCCAATTTCTCAATAGGATGGCTGACACCTAGTATTTTTTATAAATAGCCAGAACTCGGTGTGAACACATGAGCCCATTAAGGAAGCCAAAACATCACATCTGAATCAAGTCACCTAGGAATAGATCACCAAATATTTTCAAGGCTGAACCAACCCATATAAGATAACTTTGGGCAGTCAAGGCCAATATTTATGGCTAGATTGTAAAATCCTGGAGCCAGGATCCAACCACTTCTATATTCCTTCATTTATCCTTGTACTTCTTTCCAAAGTGGGGCATGGAGAGGCGGCAATCTCGCCTAGCCATTCAGAAAACCCTCTTAGAAATTATGGTCATCATGACTGCTGTTCACCAAGTATTTCCAGGCACCTGGTAGGAAGGCAGTTTTCTGCACTCCTTGAGGTGAGGCAGTGCCCTATCACTTTCTTTGGCTAATGAAAATGAGCAGAAGTGATCTGTATCACTTCCCCATGGAAGCTTGAAGATCTAGTGTGTTGATAACATATCACCTCACACCTGTTAGAATGGTTAGCATCAAAAAGGCAAGAAATAACACATGCTAGTGAGGACATGGAGAAAAGGGAACCCTTGTGCAGTGTTGGTGGGATTGTAAATGGTGCAGCCACTGCAGGAAAAAAATATGGAGGTTCCTCAAAGAACTAAAAAAATAGAACTACCGTATATTCCAGCAATTCCATTTCAGAGAATACAGGAGTCCCCCCCATTATCCACGGTTTTGCTTTCTGTGGTTTCAGTCACTGGTGGCCAACCGTGGTCCGAATAGTAAATGGAAAATTTCAGAAATGAATAATTCATAACTTTTAGGTTGTGCACTGATCTGAGTAGTGTGATGAAATCTCACACTGTCCCTTCTCCATCCCACCCTGGACATAAATCACCTCTTGTCCAGCACATCCCACGCATGAGTCACTTAGTAGCCACTGGGTTAAAAAAGATCGACTGTCATGGTATCACAGTGCTTGAGTCCAAGTAACCTTTATTTTACTTAATAATGGGCCCTAATGCAAGAGTAGAGATGCTGGCAATTCAGACATGCCAAAGAGAAGCTGTAAAGTGCTTCCTTTAATTGAAAAGGTGAAAGTTCTCGACTTAGTAAAGAAAGAAAAAAATCATACACTGAGGTTGCTAAGATCTACAGTAAGAACCAATCTTCTATCGGTAAAATAGTGAAGAAGGAAAAAGAAATTCATGCTAGTTTTGCTGTTGCACCTCAAACTGCAAAAGTTACTACCACAGTGCATGGTAAATACTCAGTTAACATGGAAAAGGCAGTACATTTGTATAATAAGAGACTTTGAGAGAGAGAGAAACCACTCATATAACTTTTATTACAGTATATTATAATTGTTCTATTTTATGATCAATGGACCAAATTTATAAGTTAAACTTTATCATAGGAATGGATGTATAGGAAAAAACATAGTATACATAAGGTTTGGTGCTATCTTCAGTTTCAGGCATCCACTGGGGACCTTGGAATGTATCCCCCATGGATAAGGGGGGGACTACTGCATATCCATAGGAAATGAACATACTATGTCAAAGAGATATCTGCACCCTTATGTTCACAGTACCATTATTTACAATAGACCAGACATGGAAACAGCCTAAGTGTCCATCGACAAATGAATGGATAAAGCTGTGGTATATATATACCAAATGGACTTGGTATATATCAACCAATTTGATATGTATATCAAATGGAATATTATTCAGCCACTAAAAGGAGGAAATCCTGCCATTTGCAACAACATTAATGGACCTTGAGGGCGTTATGCTAAGTGAAATAAATCAGAGAAAGACAAACACTATAAGATCTCACTTATGTGTGAAATCATAAAAAACAAACAAGTAAACAAAAACAAGTCCTGGGGATATAATGTACATCATGGAGACTATAGTTAATAAAACTGTACCGTGTATTTGAAAGCTGCTAAGAGAGTACATCTTAAAAGTTCTCATTACAAGAAAAAAGGTGTGTAACTATGTGTGGTGATGGATGTTATCATTTCACAATACACACAAATATTGAATCACTATGTTGTATACCTGAAACTAATATAATAATGTAATGTCATATGTCAATTACATCTCAATTTTTAAAAAAATCCAGTGTGTGATCTGCCACATTTTCTTTTTCCTGCCTTGGCAATTGTGGAAGCATGAGGCAGAGGGCCAGGCAGTCCTGAGTGAGGCTGACACAGAGCTGGGGTCTCCAGCCAACACCTGGTACACATAAGTGAGACATACAGCTTTGTTGTTTTAAATCACTGAGATTGGCAGGGGTGCTGTTTGCTATCAGCATAAGCCAGTTCATGCTGACTAATACAGGAATGAAGTCGTCTCATGTTTAACAATTTTACTTTAATCCTTTCCTTGAGACAATGAGCATGCGTCACACCATCCTCAACAAATCTCTACAAAAGTGTCTTATGAAAAGGGTGGGCTTATTGTCCCTAATGATGTGATTCATCTTAAACGCCTATTCCCAACTCTGTCCCCAAATTAAGTTCTAATCTAATCTAATACAGTTCCACTAAGAGCCAGATCATGGCCTCCTTTGTTGAAAAAAACTCCGCCCTACCTCACTCTGACTTGGGAAGTATAAGAAAACAACAAACCTGGATGGGTCTCATGGTTTTTTAATGTGTCAGAATGAAGCAAACAAGCCAACCTTTGGATTAAGAAAATGATTTTTTAAAAACTTCAACCTTTTCCTACTGATAAAAATCAAACATTGACGTGTCCCTGGTGGGTGAGAGCTTTGCATCAACAAATCTGAGAGCCGGAACTCATAAAACAAAATAAGTGAAAGCACAACAAACACAATTAAAAATCCAGCCATGCTCAGAGAGGGATTCCATTTACAGTCTCATAAAAAGGGCTTAGTCCTCAGAGGCAAACAAAAGAAAATCAGCTTCTTAATTTTTATTGGCAGAGGTGGGACAGAGGCCAAATGAACATAGGCTGTGCCCAAGAGCATACCTGGGGGCAAGTCACCAACTGTTCCTGGACCAGCTCCTGTGGTCCCTCCCCTCTCTGCCTCTTCCAGCTTCCTGACAGTCTTTGCCACTGTGATCTCTGGGGCTCGCCAGGTCCTGCAGGCTGCCCAACAAGGCATGCTCTCCTCACTTCTGCACTCCTCTCCCTGAATCTTTTCCCAAAAGGTAAGCTTTATTCTCTGGCTCCAATTCCCTCCCAGCCTCTTACAGGAACCAAAGGCTTTGTTCATGCCTCGAAGCATTCATAGCTTGGAGGTATTGCTTGGAGATTGAAAATGATGCTACTGAACAACCAGCCAGAGAACACACATTTAAGGAAAGGGAAGGCAGGACTGGCTCGCTGAATACTTGATTTCCCTTATCTCGGTTAATCATCACAACAACCCTGGTGTTAGATCTTGTTATCCCAGTAACACAGTGGAGGAAATTGAAGCTCAAGGTTTCATCATTTGCCCAAGGTCACACAGTTAATAAATGGTAGACAGACTCACGTCTATCTGACTTCAAAGTCTGGGCTCATTTCACTGCATCATGCTCCCTGACCCTCCAGCATTGTTTTTCTGATATTGGGACAAGTTATGATGGGTCAGCCACAGCTCCTTTCCATGCCCAATCTTTATTCCCTTGAGACTCATTTGTAAGAGAACTGGCTTCATTGAGTGAGGCAGCTCATGACATTTCCAGGGAACTTTAGACCCACAACCCATGCACCAGGTTGTAGCCGGCAGAGGCAACCAGGAGTTCATAGACAGAGTGGCAGGCAGCAAGGGGCCTGAGAAGGTAGAAGTATGCAGCCTGGAGGGAAGGCAATTGTCATCAGCTTTCTCCAAACACTCTTTATACACTTTATAACACTCATAATATTTCAGAACATCCCAGGCACGAACAGGAAGCGAGTAGTCACCTTCCGAATGCGTGTATAAGCCAACTGGAGTACAGTATGCTGGTGTTTTTGTCCAAGGATTATAGCTCAAATCTCAACTTTTCTAAATTCAGCATTAGCCACTGTACTAGTCAGTGTTACCCCAAAATAGAGGCATTTATTTCCTCTAAAGAATTATCCATAGATCTTCCCCATCGTCTTGGGGACTGTGTGTGCATGGAAGCATGCTGAGCACGCTGTACTAGGTGTTGCCATGTTGGATCACCGATGTCTCCATGTCCTTCACCCACTCGCTCATGTCACTTTTTTCATTCCCTTAACTATATTGCATAATCTAATTTCAACACTAAGACCAAGAGAATGAGAGTCCAAATTCCTGCGGGCTAAGCCCAGATGCCTCTGACTTGACCTGGTTCACAAGTGGGAAACAATATCTAAAACCCCATCCATTGACCTGTGGATGGTTTCAATGTGAGGTTCTTTAAATTAAAGTGAGGCATGACTAGTTAGAAGAGGTAGAGACAAAACTCTTTTCAGGAGAAACTTGGGGCCTTACAGGCACTGGCTCACGGGGGGCTTCCCCACTAGAAAAGCTTCCCACGGTTGCCTGGTCCCGCCACACTGCTTTCTGGGCAATAGCTTATCCAAGGTATGTCAGGAGGAAACCCCTTGCCTGGTATTTCTAAGTACCTGCGGAGTGATGCCATGGCATAGTGCCACCTATAGAAAACCCTGCTTCCTTCTGCAGAGTGATGGCCTCATAGGCTCAAACAAAACACCGTAAAAATTGCTGATGTCTGCTGAGCACTTTCTGACCAGCGGGCACTGTTCTGTCTCATTCAAGGCTCAGAGTGGCTCAGGGAAGTGGGTCCTATAATTAGAGTCAGAGCAGTTGAGTAGTCTGCCCAAAGTCACACAGGTAGTAGGTGACAGCGTCGTGGTCGTAGCTGGCTGTCAGACTCCAGAGACCATAGTCTTAATTACCCCCCTACCTACCTTATGGTACATAATTATACAGCCTCAAATCAGTGAGGTCTAGAATGAAAACACTTGAACTACAATGCCCCTAAATCAAAGATGCTGAAATGAGGCCTGAATTTAGATTGGAGAGAAACCGTGAAAGTCCAACAGCTTCTTCCAGACCAGTCTGAGATTGTAAACTCATTCCCAAGCCCTGAGTGTTCACACGCAGCTGTCCCTGTGCTTGGTACAGAGCCCATCGCCTTACATCAGACAAAAAGACATTTCTCCCTTTGCTAGGAAATGCTCAGTGGAAAGGTCTGAGGCCTCCTAGGAGTCCCAAGTTAGTGAGGAAAATGAGAGTTACAGACCCTAGAGCTTTTTAGAATGGGGATCTCATGATTTGGTGCATTAAACCCCATAATCTAATAGCAGTGGAAACCCTCGGATCTGTGTGACATTTTACTGCTCCAAGGCACCTTCTTATCCATGGACTCAATTACCACAGCAACCCAATGGGATACTCAAGACAGAGACTACATTGCCCATTTTACAGATGAGGAAACTGAGGCTCAGAGCTGTTGAAATGACCTACCGCACATTCAGGGGAAAGCTGTGACTTCAACCCAGCTCTTCTGACTCCCCATCCAATGTTCTTTGGAGCTCACATCAAACTTAATTCCTCTAGAAGTGTCAGGGGTGGCCAGGAATCGCAATTCTCCGTCTAGGGAGTAAGATCCAAAGTGGCATCTCTGGGAGCTGCGAGGACTCCCCACCAGGTGGATCTTTGTGGAAGATTGGAGATTTCATGAGCTTAGCTGTGAATCTCTTCTTCTAAAATTAGAAACTCATAAGACTGACTTAGAAACCACAGGGCCAACGCACGTGAAAGAGAAGCATAATAAACCCAGACAAAAGGAGACCCTGCCTTGCAAAAGGCAGTACAAGGTCAAAATCAGCACTGTGAGTGTCCAGCAAAACTATCCCAAAGAACACAGATTCTTGTGGTTGTCACTGGAAGAGACATAGGGCTGTCAAGACATGCCCAGGTTTCTCTGTGGTCTCCAAACAGGGACCCAGGGTTCTCTGTTGGTGCCCACAGAGGTCAACAGCTCTTGACCTGCTGACACCCTGAACCTCACACCCTCTCACTGTGGGACCATATTCCCTGCCCTTGCAGAGATGCAAGGAGAGATGCAGGGAGAGATGCAAGGAGAGAGGCAGAGATGATGGGGAGTTGCTGCTGCTCACCGGCCCTTCTGTGGCCTCTCACCTACTGCTTACTGGACCAGGGGTTGGCACCTGCCGGCCCTGGTTGGCACATCTCCCAGGCCCAGCTATCTGCAAGACAGGAATTCCAAAAAGACTGTACATCCAGGACTCAGGGTCCTATGACAGGAGGCTTTCACCCTGCATCCTTGGCAAGGATATCTCCACAGACAAGTCACTGAGCCGTCCTTTGAAATTTTACTTTGGAACTTAGTTATGCCATTGACCGGTATGGCTCTTTCTTGAATTATGATGAGCTTACACCCCAATAAACCTATCATAAATTGAAAATGCATTTAATACACCGAACATCATAGGTTAGCCTAGCCTACGTTAAACAGGCTCAGAACACTTACATTAGCCTACAGTTGGGCAAAATTCTCTAACACAAAATCTATTTTATAATGAAGTGCTGAATATCTCATGTAATTTATTGACTATTGTACTGAAAGTGAAAAACAGAATGGCTGCATGGGTTCAGAATGGTTCCAAGTGTATTGGTTGTTTGCCCTCCTGATCGCGTAGCTGCCTGGGAGCTGCAGCTCACTGCTGCTGCCCAGCATCACGAGAGAGTATCATACTGAACGTGGCTAGCCTGGGAAAAGATCAAAATTCAAAGTACGGTTTCTACTGAATGCACATTGCTTTTGCACCACGGTAAAATCTAAAAATCGTAAGTCGAAGGTAAAATCGAAAAATCGTA
The DNA here is from genome assembly GCF_005190385.1 of Monodon monoceros. Taxonomy (NCBI): domain Eukaryota; kingdom Metazoa; phylum Chordata; class Mammalia; order Artiodactyla; family Monodontidae; genus Monodon; species Monodon monoceros. The sequence goes on along the minus strand of NW_021703778.1, from coordinate 39,129,297 downwards.
AGTCGAACCATTGTTAAGTCAGGGATCATCTGTATTATGATTTTCATTAGAATCACTGTGTCCTTAGAAAACTATGAGGAAGTCATATCTCTGTTTGACCCCTACATTTGAACTGTCCTGTTGTTAGACTATCCTGGGGTCAACACTGACCCATTTCCTAGCTCATCCGAACTCAAGCTCCTCGGCTGGTCCTGAAGTCTCTAGATCATAAACTCCTAAATGTCAAGCACTCTCTCCTGTATGTCTTTGAACTTCTTTGAGGTCCTAGTAAAATGCTTTTAATACAGCAGGCAGTTAGAAAATATGTGTTGTCTGCGTGCTATCTCAGGCATCAGTAAGCATTGCCGCCCCGAATGCATTTAGTTTCCTAGGGCTGCTGTAACAAAATACCAAAATCTGGGTGGCTTCAAACACCAGAAATGTATTCTTTGAGAGTTCTGGAGACCAGAAGTCCCTGAACATGACCATGCTCTCTCTTGAGACTCCAGGTGGAATCCATCCTTGCCCCTTCCTCCCTCCTGTTGGTGGTTGGCAGTCCTTGGGCATTCTTTGGCTTGTCAATGGATCACTCCTCTGTCATCATGTGGCCTTCGTCTCTGTGTGTGTGTCTGTCTCCACGTTTCTTCTCCTCTTTTTAGAAGGCCACCCTACTCCAGTATCACCTACTCTTAACACACATCGTAATCACATCTGCATAGACTATTTCCGAAGAAGATCGCATTTGCAGGTACCGGTTAAGACTTCAGTATATCTTTTTGCAGGACACAATTCAACTCACACCACCAAATCTCCCATCTGCCTCCCTCTCAGCTTGGGTCTGAATGGCAGGGGCGGGCATAAGGAACGAAAGGGCATTATAAGGATGGTGATAAAACTGGAGAAACCTCAGGCTCTGGGTTGAGTTGGGAACGCATGTCACGGGCATTTAACCTTCCAGGGGCAAGTTCCCAGGGATCCTAGCACTAAGCTAGTTCCAGAATCCTAACATTTGAATTCCTGGTTCATGCCACACCTTCTGAAACAGGCCTTCCCACCCACATCCTTCCCAAATACTACCTTCTGTGCCAGACTCTGAGCCACGCACTAGGGAGGAAAAAGAAGATGAGGCCTGGCCAAGAAGAGACTCCCAGGTCTACAACAGGGGCACACAATAGACCAGGGGACGTGACACAGGTGATGAGGATCGCATTACAGATGTGCCCAGGGCAATGGGGTGGCACATAGGAGACACTAAACCAGGGCAGGAGAGAAAGGAAGGCAGCCCAGAGGAAGATCTCCAGCCCCACAAATGCTCTAGCTTTGAGGTCCATCACCCTTCATCCCCGCAGTCAGTGCCTCACCCCAGAGGACTCCCCTTCCCTCCTGCCCTACAGACACTGTCTCCCCTAGTGCGGCGACCATCACCTCCGAGGCACCTTGAACCTTGGCCACTGCCTCTTCTCCCCACATGCCTGGGCAGCAGTTGAGCAAGGGCCTCGCGGCCCCTATTAATCTCTTGGCTCACTCATCCCTTTCACAAAGCCGTAAATATGATATAAGCATTTCATTCAAGCAGTGCTGCCACAGGAACTGGGGAAGGTGCAGAGGATCCATCGATTTCCAGCATGTGAAGGTATAAACACAACACCAAAATCGATCAAAATAACATATCAACTCTGTGATCGCCTCCCTTGTATGGCACGCTTTATATACTGTAGTATCTGTGCCCATTTACACACCTGCCCTCCAGCCCCCTGCAAGGGCTCCACTGGCCAGGCCAGCACTCAGAGTGTCACATTCTCTAAGGAGCCCTTTTAGTCACACAGGGCAAGGTAATGATGTCGCATGCATGCTTCCCACCAGACCCTCATAAACATGCTGGAAATCCCATGCGTGCTCACACAGATGCACTCCTGAGCAAGAATACGTATGAACTCACACACAAAGCAACACTAGTTTATTGGTCATTAAACAGGTGTTTAAGGTCTACATTTCTTTACAACTTTACCCCTTCTCCATCTCACCAAAGTATGTCTGTGGGTAATGTATATACTGCACTAAAGTATAATATATCAAGGACATCAAACACTCAAACCGAATATCCCAAAACGGGGTGGTGAGGGAGATTCTAGTAGTAGTGAGTTAGCCATTAATTTTTCTAAAGATGGACACATGAGCCAGATTGGTACAAAGGAAAAGGAATCCAAAGATCTAACCATCTAATCTGAAAACGCACATTCCTCTTCAACTTTGTGACTTCCTGCAATCACTTTTAAGGTGTTCTTCTTTTTTTTTTTAATAGATAAACAACAAGGATTTACTGTATAGCACAGGGAGCTATAGTCAATATCTTGTAATAACCTATAAAAGAAAAGAATCTGAAAAAAATATATATGTTGTGTGTGTATAAATCTACCTATATATAATCTATCTATCTATATATAGATATAGATACAGATATAACTGAATCACTCTGCTGTATACCTGAACACAATATTGTGAACACAATATTGTAAATCAACTACACCTCAATAAAAAGAAGTCAAAAAAAAAAAAAACAGACACGGTTGGCTAAACCTTAAGTTCACTAGTCAGATTCTCCCACCTCTCTGTGATTACCTGTCACATCCTATTGCAACAGAATCCTGAAAACAGAGATTTCCATATCCTAGTCCTAGCCAAGACTACTTTATTTTATTTTTATTTTTTTAACATCTTTATTGGAGTATAATTGCTTTACAATGGTGTGTTAGTTTCTGCTTTATAACAAAGTGAGTCAACTATACATATACATACATCCCCATATCTCCTCCCTCTTGCATCTCCCTCTCACCTTCCCTATTCCACCCGAAGGAGTTATTCTTATACTGACTTCCAGATTAGGTAATATTATTAAACCTCCCAGTTCATAAAAACTTATTATTTTCACGGTACCTCCTCATCAAAACCCTATTTCCTGGTGAATCCATTAACCTAAAGGAGGTTCAGGTAAGGAATTAAACCCTGTCAAAGAGACAGCATCTCCTCATTTAGCTCAGATATGCTTTGTTCTTAATTACTGAAAGGGGTGACCATACATCCTGATTTTCCCAAAACTGTCCTTGTTTATACCTGTTGTTCCAGGATATTTATCAATAGTGCCTCCTTTGGTTTGGATGATAAATGATATAGTCTCCCTAATAAAAGTACCTTGGGCCTCCTGTGCATGGGAGTGGAGGCTGGAGAAAAGATGGTCATGGGTAGAATCAATTGCTGTTCCAGACTCCAGACACAAGGGGGCGATACCACAAGTGAAGCAGTGAACCACTCTAGCCAACTTGCTTCCCTTCTAACTTTTTAAACTCCCTTTGAAGCAGTCCTTGGAGGGACCTGGCATGTATCTTTAAACTATCCATATAGGACACTGTCCTTCTTGGACAGTCAATAAATATCACTTGATGATAATGATGACGCAGCCATTGATTTTCCATTCCCTCTTCTCCCTCTGTTCCCTCCTCCTTCCCCACTTCCTCAGGGTACAGGTCAATCAATCTTAGGCCGTCTTGATCTACTTGGAAAACTTAACTGCCATGAAGCTAAACCACTTGTCCTCTGGCTCCAGTCTCTTAGAGAAATTAGTGCCAATGGAAGTGTCAGTATCAATTCCATAATGTTATTGGATGAAGGCAAGGCTGGGCCAAGTCCCATATTCCTGGCGGGCTATCAAAGTGATGAGGATTATGGGTAAGGAGACAGACAGCTCTGACAGGAAAGGCAATGACTCAAGATCAATTAGACTGACAAGCCTATCTTTAAGCCATATCACTTAATGCTGACACTGTATGTTCCCCACAGAGATTTAGAATACTAGATGCAGAGTTTTCCCGGTGTCTCCAGGGGTAACTAGAGAGCCTGGGGGCTTGCAGAGCAGCCCTTGGCCCTACACCTGTCCCAAGAGAATCTGAGCAAATGATTCTAACGAAAGAGAAGGATTTTGCTCTGGTGATGGGAAGAATGAATACCTGGCCCCCGTTTTCCTTTTTATCTTTTTCCTGCCTTCTAAAGAAAATGTCAAGATAAAATGTAGCCTATGTATTTAAATTTAATTCCTTTGCAGAGTCAAGGGACGTCTTGGGATTATTAAAATGGAAATCAAGATCCTGTAAAAGTCAAATCCTCCTAGCAGGAGAGGAGATTTGTCAAGGAAGACGGGAGCAACAGTTGGAGGCCACAGGGTCCCAGGTTCTAATCCGAGTTCTTAGCCCAGCATTGCTGTGAATACAACAGTTTGCAATCACGTCATTTCTTTGGGGCTTCAAATGCCTCGCGTAAGGGCAACCATAACCTCCTGCTGCCCGGCAGCACTGTGAGGAAATGAAATGCCAAGAGTGCCAAGGGCAACAGAGGGATCAGAGATTCTTTAAGACCCGGCAAGCTGTGCAGACATTGTTTTGTTGTTGTTTTTTTCTGTGTTTGGTAGAAGATGCACAGAAGCAACCCTGGAGCTGAGGATGCCGTGGATGGTGAGACTGAAGAGAGAGAAAAGCCAATCTTGTCTCCTGCTAAGTGAACCATGTGCAAGGAGCATGGAAGTGATGCTCAAACTACTTTTCTAGTACGCCTAGACTATTTTAAATCCTCCGGCTTAACAGGTTACTTTCCCTAGTTCTCATGAGCTTATGTTCCCAGGACAAAAGGCATAATTTTGAGCTCCTGAGATTATAGCTATTTAAGCAGGTTTGCTTTATTATTTTTTTAATTGCTTAACCATATTTTTTGTTAGCATTCTATTAAAAACTCTACAGTGATTCGTAATGGAAGTTAAAGTTCACCTTAGTGTAACGTGTCCATTTCAGAATATGTGTGTGTCAGTGGGGTTAGCGAACACCAATATTAATTCGCTGATCTTGTCACTGACTTAAGTGGTGACGCAAAGCAAAATGACATATGGGAAAGACCAGTATGGAGCAAGCCTGAGCTGGGTAATGTCAACCTTGGCCAGAAGGCTGTTGTCAATATTATCTGGAACTGCTGACTTCCCAAACACACTCAGAACATTGCCCTAATACGCAAATGTGTGAATCCCAAGATGCCTTCAAATAGAAGACCCTTTAGCTGCACTAAGGATCTTTTTAAGGTCATTAACCAGCTGGAAGAGGGGCTGGGGGCAGAGAAACTTGACATGTTAGAAGTTCCCGCTAATCAAAGATGGCTCAGAATCAATGATTCATCATCTCTGGAATGGCTGGCGAAAACTGTCGGAATATACTAGACAGTAAACAAGTTTTGTTAGGCACACACATGGGTTCAGAGGGCCTGCACGTGGAATGTTTTTGATTTCAGATGTGATACATGTGTCTTTTCAAAATTTCACTAGGTAGATTGAGTCATAGATACTACATATATGTGTGTATATACATACACACACAAACACCATACACATGCACACACACCAATGAACTAGATGTTATCTATGGAGAATCTTCTGCACTCCAGGCACTGGACTATGCTTTCCTGTATTTTCTCATTTAATAAACTACCCTTAGATGAGTATCTATTATGGCCAAGAACTGTCCCAAGCAATTTGTAAATATTGCCTCGTTTCACCCTCATAACCTTGCAATGATCATCTCCATTTTATAGACAAAGAAATGGAGGCTCAGAACTATTTTACCACCCTGTCCACAGTCCCTCAGTTGATAAATGATGAAGCTGAATTCAAATCTAAGACCATCTCATGCCAAGGCCGGTACTCATCCTGTAACGTAGTCTGCCACAAAGTATCATTTTAAGAAAACCTAAAAAAACAATGAAGAATGAGAGAGCATATTTAACATTTCCCTTGGGTCTGTTGCAGAATTTCCATCAAATTCACTCTCTAATTTTATTAAGGTGTGTCCTGATTCATCACATATACAATTTAGGCTTGATACTCAAAGCCCATCAGTATCTAATCATCTACCGACCACAACTCCTACTATTAACTGAGTAAAAGTTCCTTTTGTGTTATTCCCCAAATAAACGATCTACATTTCTACCCCAGCCGTACCTGTGTTCCAGCCCAAGCCACTTGCCCTGATGCCTCCAGTGCACCCATCAGACCCCCCACTTCCCAGGAGCCAGCTCAACTCCCACCACTGCCTTGAAGCCTTTCTTGAACCTACCTCTCCCTCTGCTTTCCCCCCATCCAGCCCACCTGGCCACTTCCTTCTCTAAATTCTTGCAGCACTTCTGAAAACCAAGGTTTTCCTGTCACCCCTCTTGTGTCCTTCTATTGATCCTTATCCTCTGCAACTCAAGGATAAGCCTTTAAAAAAGGGAGGGGCTGGTTCCGATGCCATCTTTTTATTCCTCTCGACTGAGAAAAGACAAGAGTGCTTATCACGATGTCTATACTCCCACCATTGTCTTAACTACTATGAAATTAGTCAGGCCACTTAACCTCTCTAAGTATTTGTTTCCTCATCTATAAAATGGGGTTAATAATAGTAACTGCCTCATCAGGCTATTGTTAGAGTTAAATTAAATATTTATGTAAACCACCTGGCTTGGTATAAGTGCTCAGTAAATGTTAATAATAATACTGATAAAGTAAAAACAAAAACAAATGGCAGTTAGCTAACTCAAGAATGTTGCTGTTGATACTTTTAACCTCTGCACTAATTATTGATTTGAGAGCCTCTTTTTTTAATATGGCCGCTAATGATAGCATTTGCATTTCTGAAAGTCTCCCACTCCATGCTAGGGAATTAGAATTAACCAATGCTTCTCATCTCTGATCAAAGAAAGAGTACTTAATGATGCAAAAAAAGAAATGAGCTTTGTTAGAGATAGAAAAGAGGATCTGAAATGACAGTTTGGCTAAATCTTCTTGGCTTCCATGGACTTCAGCCTGATTCTTCACCTATCCAGGAACTTGGTAGGGATGCAATAAATGTTAAAGGGCAGTGCTGCCCTCTGTGCTACATGGACATAGTTCCCTAATTTCCATACATAAAGGGGAAGTGCAGAGTAAGGGATGTAATAAATATTTCCAGGTGTTCATCTGAAATAGCTAAAAGAACAGGGCAGGAAGTACACAGAACTTGACACAGGATTCCTCATCCCATATCATGTCCTGGGGAGAGGCTGGGAGATGAATGAGCAAAGGGGGCATCTCTTCATCTCCCAATGACAGGAAACTGGTTCAGAGAGGGAAGCACACATGGCTAAAAAATGGAGAGATCAATTTGAACCCACATCTGTCAGACTTAAAAACCACGTCTCTAGTCTTTGCGCAGGCACGTGACTGCCATAACCCCAACATATTAGAGGCCGTGGGCATCTGATGCCAGAGGTCTCAGGGGCCATCATGTCAAAAAGCTGAGTCTCCCCTCCAACCATGCATTGTATGATACTGTGGGTTAAATGGAATTAATGCTGATTGTAATCACTAGGAATTAATAGATTTATTATAATAGTGAGCTAAAAATGGCTTATGCTAATAAGTCAATGAGCAATGAGAAGGGAAAGTGAAAAGTCTTTGGGTAATGGGGCCAGGAGTGGAAGTGGTAGGGAAGGTAGTGTATGTGCAGAAAGCTGCCAGCAGACACGACAGCCAAGGTGAAACAGCAACAGAAGCACTCACTCCTGGAACAGCTTGTCAGACTCCAGGTATCTGACCACCAAGGAGCTGGAAGTTAAAGATACTTTGGGCCCAAGGGTATCAGCTGACAAAATCTGGGGGCCTCATCAGCTGTGTGACTTTAAATAAGTTACTTAACCTCTCTGAACTTTGGTGCCCTCATCAGTAAAGCTAGGTAATAAGTCTAAGACAGTCCATTCACCAATTTCGACATTTATTAAGCATCTACTATGTGCCACGCACTGTTCTAGGGACTGGAATACAGTGAGCAGAACAAAGCCCCTCTCATGGGGAGTTAACCTTCCAGGGGGATGTGACAGACTGTGGATAAGTAAGTCAATAAATACATGTCAGGAAGGAATAAGAGCCATAAAATGCAAGGGGGGGCAGAGAGGGATGGAAGCTAATTTTATATATGGGATGGTCATGAGGGTTATAGGATCCAGTGGGTTCAAAGGGCCTGCCCTACAGTCAGCACATGGGTGCTCCTTGAGGTAAGCAAGGCAGGAGGCCTGGAACCTCGTAAGTAGTGGAACTGTTGAGCTTTGGGGGGAGGGCTTAATCAGTTTCCTGGGACTGATACACAAGATCGTGTAAAGGGTACTTTTCAGGAACAATCTTTGAAACCTGTAACCCCAGATGCTGCCATTCACCCTGAGTTTGTCAAAAGCAAGCCAACCATAAATCTGACTCCCAACATCCAGCAAGGCCATAAGGGACTTTGGTTCAGGGTAAGGACTATGGCGGGAGACTGTCCAAGTTCAAGTCCAGGCTCTTTGGACCTCAGCTGGGCAGGTTATTTGTCCTCTCCTGTGCCTCAGTTTCTGCACCTGAATAATGGGAGAAATAATAGCACCTACCTTACAAGACTCTAAGATTGCTGTGAGAATTAAATGGAGAAATGTCTGGAAAATACTTAGCACAGTACCTGGCACCCAGAAGGGGCTAAATAAATGGGAGCTGTTAGGAATAGCATTATTAAGTGGGGATACATGTATGTATATGTTGAGATGAGAGGCTGTGATTAACTGAACTGCTAAGGATTGGAATTTCATGTCCTTTAGCAATTTGCCCTGAGTTCTCGTCTCTGCGATTCGACTCTGCAGAAAGGCACTGATTGTTTCATTTGACACTACAGGAAGTTGACGGAAGAAGGTTGGCCCCCTTCTGTGCCAAGGTAGATGGCATGTGCCCTGCTGTGGAGGGGAAATCAGGCTGAGAATATTCAACGCATGGAGATATCACAGGCCCCGGCGCCGCAACTGATGGCGCATCAGTTCAGCAAAAGCCGGAGGCCCTTCTGGGCAAAAAGAAATGGGAATAATAAAACCTGCCTCATTTGTTCGTACTGCCAGTTAGGCAGCCAGTCAATCCCAAAAATATACTGAATGCCAGTTGTGAGTAAAGCATTAAATAATAACATTAATAGTTACCATTTGTTGAGAACTTAATATAAGCCAGGCGTGACATTCTATACATCCTACTGACCCAGCTCATAGCCTCATCCTCTGTGAATTCTGGTCTGAGCCCCTCGCTACTTTCACCCAGCCCCTGCTCCAAGGGAAGGGACCCCTCCTGCTTTGGCATGCATCGTCACCCCCCAACCCAGACTATGGTACGCAGTCTATCCTGCCCTACAGCTAATTATGGGGCCTTAGGTGCCCTGCCTTTGCAGGCCCCTCCAGAGCAGGGACATGTTAGAGCCATGTCCATGTCCTTAAAATGAGCAGTGCATCAACAGGCATCCAATATGGTTAGAATGAATGAATAACTGGATGAATGGACACTGCAAAAGAGCGTGGCACCTCCATACTTCAGCCCTGGAGTTTCTGCAAAGTCCTTGGTAGCTGACATTCTGGTGGCAACCACAAGGGTCCAGCCAGAATATTCCTGGGACTCCATTTCCTCCTGGGTCAGTAGGATACACAAAGCTGCCCCTGGCTTCTGAAAATATAGCAGTGCTTACTATGTTCCAGGCACTGTGCTCTTTGCAGGCATTTCCCCCCTCACTGGATATTCCCACAATTCTGTGAGCTAGGTACTATGAATATCACCATTTTGCAGATGAAGAAACTGAGGCTCAGAGAAATGTAGTCCCTTGCCCAACATCAAGCAGATGGAAATTCACAGAGCTAGGATTTCAACGTCTATACGTCTAGAGCCTGAACACTTCCTGTGCTTTACAAAGCCATGAGGTGGCAGAGGGTCAGGGAAGGAGGGACGGCTGAGGGTGTGATGCATCCTGTGAGCTTAGATTCTGGCTATAAATGCACCTCCCAGGCCCCACAGTGGAGCCCCAGGGCCTCCTAATTCTATAGATAACTCAAAGCTCTTTGCCAACCATCCTTTTCAGCCCTCCCCATCTCTCTATAGGAAAGAGATTAAAGGAAATCTGTACCACTTAAAAAATTAAAGCGGGAGGAGTAGGCAGATGGAGACACGTGGTGTCTCAGTGACCACATCCAACCAATAGCGCTGGGGAAACCAGAGGCAGCTCTGGGAGAGAAAGCACTTCCCAATTTTTGGATCGGGCTCAAGCTCAGATTCTCATAATGCAATTTTATAAGAACAGCCAAATAACATACTTCCTGGAAATATAAAATATATTAAGCCGACGCCCCTTGGAAGCATCATCATCGCCGTCCTTCTAATCTTCATCACAGTGTCTGAGACCTTACGTGTGCACAGCACTGGATGATTCCAAGCACTTTCACATTCACTGGCTCATTTGCTTCCCTCTCCAATTACTCCCAGACAGAGATAAGGCAGGTAACGTCCTGCCCTTCTAACCAGTGACAAAACTAAGACCGAGTGAATTGCCCAAGATTGCACAATCAACCAGCTAATATGAGAAGCCAGGATTTCTGACCTCGTGCTCCTATGCTTTGATTCCATGCTGCAAAATACCCAGCCTAGGGGGTAAGGCATTAAACAGGGCAGTCACTAAGTTCGTTAAACCCATCAAGTAGACATCTCCCCCTCCCAGCAGCTGGAGCAAGTTTTGAATTCAGGTTGCCTTGATAAGGAAGGGAGGATAGGATGGAAAGGGGCTCATATCTTATCTCCCCAGCATCACTGAAATGAGACAACCAAACTGCAGAAGCCGGAAACGGGCAGAGAAAAGTGCCCTGGCAGCAGAGTGGCATTAGATGTAGGTTAAGGTATGACTTGCGGTCAAACTAAAGAGAAAGCAGGCAGACAGGGGGAATAAAAAAGCAGAGTGGCAGGCCCCTGAGTTCCATTGGTAAAATTTTCCTAGAGCTTTCAACTGAACAAATCAGTTAAGACAAGGTGCGGGAGACATTACAAGCACAGACCCTTTTCCTATATATGTATCTTTAATGTGGAACCTCTGTCGTATGGTAGAGAGTTGAAGAAATATGTGTATAAAATGGAAATCGAGCAAAATATATATCTTTTTATAGCCAATGATTCATACGAAGTGACGGCTCTTAAATATTAATAATAAGTAAATGTTTAGGGCATAAGATTGCAGATGAAGGGAGATGATAACATTTCTCTATTTTTTTCTTCATGGTCCAAATTTAGAAAAATAAACACAGTAAATACTCTACTTAGAGTTGGCAATACTTATATAGTTTATCGTCTGCCTCAGGGCCTTGGTTCCGCTTGGGAACAAATGCACTGCTTCCACTTAACAATGAGATCATAATTTGGAGCTGGGAAGAAACCTGTTTCAAGAATTAAAATAATCTCACACAAATTTCAAATATGACAAAGAGACGGCATTTTCACAAAAATGCAAAACTCACTCGTCACCGACCTGCACAAAACCTTAGCATGCTTCTTCAGCGTTAGAAAATCTCTAATTAAGAGACTCTGTGGCCCCTCTCCTGCTATCTTCCCATTGTGATGCCTCCCTGGACAGAAGGTAGAGAGCTCTCCTTCGGGCTGATGGGCTTTAGGGAGGGACCAAGCCCCTTCGGATGATCACCTTCACTTGAGTGATGGCCTCCTTCATGTGGTATCAGTAGCAGAAAGAAGTGTCCTGACCAAGGGCACTTATTTGAGTTCCTTGGCCAGTCCCGGAAGCTGGAGGGACAGGACACTCACGGTGACCTTCAAGGAAAGGTAAAGGTGTTTCTATGTTGCTGTCAATTACAACTTCAGGAGAGCACCTGGGAAGCAGGGTCTATCCTCCCAGCACTGGGCTGTGCCCCCTAGGGGCTGTGAGATGCTGATACAACCTTGACTCCCACCTCCAGCAAACCAGGGCTGCACCCAAGCTCACTCAGATGACACCTTTGAGCTACCGCCCAGCCCTTTTTCAAGCCCACTCAAAATGACTCCCACTATCTTTCTGGGAGAAGAAGATTGACCTCTTCCATGTTGCTCTTCCTCTGCCTCTGATGATGTTCTGGGGAGAAGTTTGCTGCCTGCCTGGGGCTGACACACCACTGACACAGTGAATCACCTGCAAAGGGAAAGGAAGGGCCAGGGATGAAGAGCTGAGCAGATGCTCTGACCCCAGAAGCCACGGGTGACAAAGCTCACTCTCCCAGGGTGAGACCTCGCGACTCTCCAAGTCTATCCCTCTCCCTGGCATGTGGAAGGGAGAGCAGATGGCAGAGAGCACAGGCCAGGGCCTTGGACTCTGATAGTGTCTGGAGCGAGTGTGCAGGAACTCAGGTTGCTTTGGGCAAAGGGGAAAGGTTGAGGGTTTTGCACAGCAGTTAAACACAAGGACTCTGCCATCAGACAGATTTGAGCTTGGCTTCAAATCCCACTTTCTCATTTACTAGTTGAGTGGCCTTGGGGAGGTTATTGAGTTTCTCTCTCGGTTTCTCCATCTATAAAATGGTACTGATAAGACAGCAGAACCCAGGGTTAAATGAAAAGTGTTTAACATTTATTAGGTTATTATCATAAGTGGAACTGAATATCTTCCTTCCAAAGGTCAAAGGTTAACAAAAGTCTAAGGTCAAACATGGGGAGTTCTGTCTTTGAGACTCTCTGCATTCCTGAAGGACTCCTAGCATTGCCATTTTTTACCACTTTTCCCAAAATCCCACCCCCAAGCAAACTTGGCACCATGAACCCCACGATGGTCCAGTGCCCTTTCCTGAGAAAAGAGCCAGCCAGCTAACCCAGCAGAAGGCCTCCTGTATATTCAGATGCAACCATGCTCAACTATTCCATCCTTCTGCAACCTGACCTAAACCACAGGGCTGGAAAAGGGAAGTGGAATCATGTTCAGGAGAGCAACTCGAGAGCTGTGTGTCAGATTCCAGAAATCTCTATGTCATCACAACACACAAGATGATGCTAAGTGGAGGGTCTGGTCATCAGGGAAGCGCCCCCTGCATTCTCTTCTCCAAGCAGCAGAGAAAAGTGCGGGACTCTGGCCTCTTCCCGAGGATTCAGATGTTCCTCACGAGAAGCAAGCTAATTGTTAATCTACAAGAGACCCAGCAAGCCCACAGAAGGTGCGCGGCCCCTTTATTTCACTCATACCCTCTGTCTGAGGCTTGTTACAGCTCCCCTGGAAGAAGATAAAATATTCCAGCAGCAATGGGTCAGGGGGGCAGGAAAAGGGCCCGTGCCGCTCCAAGAATTTGATGAGCGTCTGATACCAGCAGCATAAATAAGCCCGTTAATAAATTAGAGAGCTATTCATTTAAATGGATTCTGATGTCCCCTCAGTGCCAGTTAATCTGTAATTCAGATAGACCAGGGGTGGCTCTGCTGGAAGACAAGAGTCCAGAATGTAGAATGATTTTGTCTCCTGAGAGCCGGGGATTTCACTTGGTAAGCAGCACACATGTCCTATGTGTTCATTTCGTGGTCACTACTCTCTCTCTATCACCTATAAACCCTGAGTGATAGGCACAAATCCCAGTGATTTGCCTGGGACAAACACACACTAACCCAGACCCACAGAAATACGGCCCATGCACATCCCACATCTATACATGCCTCACACACATTCCATCCTGTGCACAGCTCCAACTGTATAAACACACGCCCTGGACAATCTTCCAGAACACCCACCCTGTCTTCAGAGAGCTGCCTTCACTCTAAACTATAGCAGAAGTCTGGGGGGGGGGGGACACAGCCTGTTATGGGATGAATTTTGTCCCCTCAAAATATGCTGGAGTCCTAAACCCCAGCACCTCAGAATGTGAGGTGTATTTGGATTTGGAGACGTGGTCTTTAAAGAGAAAATTAAGTTAAAATGGGGTCATTTGGGTGGGCCCTAATCCAATATGACTGGTGTCCTATAAAACAAAATTAAGACACAGACACACCCAGAGGGAAGACCATGTGAAGACACAGGAAGAAGATAACCATCCATAAGCCAGGTGGAGAGACCTCAGAAGAAACCATCCTTGACCTTGGACTTCTAGCCTCCAGGACTGGGAGAAAATTAACTTCCCCCAGTCTATGGTGCTTTGTGATGGCAGCCCTAGCTCACACTAAGCCAGGTGGCAGTCGGTGCCCGGAGTGTCACACAGCCACCATAGAGGGGGCTCAGCCTATATCAGTAAATGTTGGTCAACTTCTGCACAAGGACACTTGTCTGGAGGACCCTTCTAGTCTTTGATGGTGTAATCACCAAAGGCCACATGGATGTTAAAAAGGTTTGCCAGCTAGACCGTACTATCAGAGATTTCCTGCTGCTGCTCCTATAAGTACTACTGCATATGTGAGCCCAACTCAGCAGCAAGGTCTGAGCATTCCTAGAGCATCCAAAGACCACAGAAGGACAATAACAAGGACAGCGATAAAACGACTAGCATTTTTTGAAACGCTCAACGTGCCAGGCCCGTGCTAAGCACTTTCAATCCATTACCCCACTTAATGCTCCCAACAATCCTATCTATATAAGTAAGTACAGCTACCGTCCTTATTTTAGAGTCAAGGAAATTGAAGCTCAGAGAGATTTAAGGGAATCGTGTAAGCGATGAGCTGGGACACAAGCCCCTGACTTAATCACTACGATAATTTAGGTTCCATTCGGTTGCACAAATATTGATTGCATTTGTTTTCTTTTCCAGGTCCCATGCTGGGAAGTGCTGGGAGATGCCTGGTGCTTCTAGCCAGGGGCCTGCTAAATAAGTTCCCATCAGGTACAGGGTGTAGGCCCACAAGTTGTCCCTTGAAGGCTGCTGCGGGCACAGCAGAAGTTTCAGGTCTCTGGTATGACGTCCCAAGCAGGGGGTGCAGGAAGAGAACCAGCCTGACCATCAGAGACCTGGGTCTAGTCCCCGGCCCGCCCAGCTGCTGACCAGCTCTCGGCCTCAGTTTCCTCATCAGAAAAGTGGAGACAGTTATATCTGTCCTGGCCACCTCCCAGGGTTACTTGAGGCTCCATGAGAGGATAAAATGGGGAGAAACACCTACCAGGTCATATAACAAATGCTGCTGCACCTTCCGGGAGCCAGGCTCTGGGAACACAAAAGCCGGAGTCCCTGCCCTCTCTAGGCTTGCATCCTAGCAGGTGAAGCCCATGATAAAGAGGAAAGAGGGAACCTACAGCACACGGTGAGGAACTGCTAAGCTCTGTGTGAAGCAGGGTAAGGGGCTAGGTGTGATGGTGGAGGGGTGGTCGGGAAGCCTCGCTGAGGAGGTGACATCTGAGCAGCGGCCGGAGTGCCATGAAGGAGGAGCTGGGAGACCAGCTGGGGGAAGCAAGTTCCCGCAGAGGGAACACCATGTGCAAAGTTCCCCAAGAAAACAGCACACTCAGCATGGTCAGGAATAGCACGGAGGTTAGTAGGGCTGATGGGAAGTGAAGGCGGAGATGAGGGTAGGAGGGGAAACCCCGGGCCCGGCCAGGCAGGATCACGTGGATCGTGGGGAAGAGCGTGCTCTCTGTTCTACACATGCTGGGAAGCCATCGGGGGTTGAACACCCAGGGCTGGCACAGTCTGACCGTGCTTCACACGGGATCACCCGGGCTGCTCTGTGCACAGGGACTGTGGGTCCAGAGGAGAAGTCAAAGCAGTAGCCCCATTCAAAGGCTATCTCAATCATGCAAGAAAAAAAAAGATGAAGGCATAACCCAAGTGTGAGAAGTTATCCTTGTTCAAGAATGTTTACCTTCAGCCACTGCTATCATCTTCACATTTATTCTCAGCACATTCACAGTGGTTTATGTTTGCATCTGGGTATCAGACAAATGACTGCGATGCTTCTCTTCCCTTTTCTTTCTTTTATTGTTGTTGTTTTTTTTAACATTTCAAATGTTCTTCATTAAGAGAAAAAAGCTGTTCTTAATCTGCTCATCCATTTCAATTGTTTCATGTCCCTTTATTGATTTTTATGTTGAAATATTTCTTTTAATATTTCAAAAACAGACCCGTCGTTTAGCGGCTTTCAAACCTGGTATCAGGTAATAGCTTGCTTGCCAAGAAAGTGAGCTTCCCCTTCCCCCCACTAATAAAAAAAATCAGTAAGTCATTAGAGATGCCTTTAATAAAGATTAAATAAATGAATAAATTTAACTTTTACCCGACCATGAAACGCACACTTGCTAAGGTAAAATAGCACGGTCAAGTTTGAATGCTTGATGATTAAACTGGGCTCGGAGAACAAAGCCCTACCAAGGCCTCCCCATCACTGACCGGCCCCCTACCTGACCTCCAGTGGTCACAGTAACATAGAATGCTCATGCCTCCCTCCCCAACACATGGGGAGGGTCAGCTGGGCATTAACTAATAGTTGCTCACCTCTTATCCTATTTTTAGTTGGGCAAATGTTTTCCCAAAATAAAGACTGTATTTCCCAGCTCACCCTGCAGCTAGGAATGGTCATTTGACTCCATTTTGGTCGATGGGATGTAATCAGAAGTTCTGGGTGACAGCTTCTAGGAATTCTGCCCCTGAAATGCTGATGTGATGGCTGGAGCCCTAGCCACCAACTTAGCCCATGAAGCAACATGGTAAAGACAGTGAAGCAGCACAACAGAAAGACCCTGAGGATCACAGAACCAAAATAACAACCCTGGATTGCCTACATCCAGACTACTTTTTCACAAGAGAAAAATGAATGTCGAGTTTTTAAAAGCCCCTGTTATTTGGGGTGGGGTTGGGATGGTTCTGCTACTCATAGCCAAACTAAGTCTATCGTTATTATCGTTACTATCGTTGTTCTCAGTATTATATCTGGCAGAGAGGTAAGAAACTCCTTTTCCTTGGGCTACTGAGGGTCGGCCCTGGGTTTCTTTCTCCATGTGCTTGCTCTGTCATCCCCCCTGTGCCAAAGGCCCAAGGCCCCCCGTTCTCCTCCACTTCCAGAATCTCAGGCATTTAGAACTTCTTGTTTTCTGCCTATAAAGGCGTTTGGGGAATGAGGTACCTTCCATCTCCCTCACACACACACACTTCCACTGCTCTGGGGGGAAAAGCCCAGATTCCTTAGACTGGGGCTCAAAGCCAGGTTCCATAGTTCCCTGAATGTCAGCGCTGTTGATGATAATGATGACAACAGTGGTGAGAATCAGGCCCACGTGCCCAGCCTCTTCTCTTGCTTCCCCGCCACCAACTCACGAGCACATCATGGCCAGACAGAGCTGTGGATGGCTCTCTGAACGGGCCTGTTCTCTCAAGCCTCCTGATTCTGCAGATTTTCAATCTGTCTGGAAAGAGCTTCTCCAGCTATTAGATTTGCCATGTCCCTGAAGACTGAGTCCAGGTGCCACTTCTCTTGGGAGGCCTTTATGGATGACTCCATGCTCCGTCAGGTGTCTCTGCTGTGCCCCCAGAGCCCTGGGCTGGTAGCTGCCAGAACTCTCAGTTCTCTGGCTGTTCCTCAACTCATGACCTGCCCCCCTTCCCCTGAAGACTGTGAGTCCTAACCAGGGTGGGGAGCACGTGGTTCACATCTGTACCCAGCACCAGGCACTGGGACGGCCCCTGGCTGACCCCCAATCATTAGCAGCATGCTTCTGTTCTCCTAGTTTATATTCACGCTCCAATGCCTGGCATAGCATCCATCTCACATGTACCAGTGCTCAACAAGTACATGTTGACATGGGCAGAGGGCTGAATGAACTGCTCCCAGAGCTTCTTTTCTCTGGTCATGGAAGTCCAAGTAACCAGGAGCCCAGAAGTAGGAAATGGATGAGTTGGATGAAAAGAGAAAGAACCTCCCTTGCTTCTGTCTTGGTCAGTGTAGGGGACTGAACAGTAACCTCATCCCCTGCTGCCAAACAAAGAGAGAGATATCCACCTGGAACCTCAGACTGTGACCTTACTTGGAAGTAGAGTCTTTGTAGATGTAATAAAGGTAAGACTAAAGACGAGATCATACTGACTTAGGTCGGGTCCTCAATCCAATGACACGTGTCCTTCTAAGGGACAGAAAAGAATGCAGAGAGGCACAGAGAAAAAGGCCATGTGAAGACAGAGGCAGAGCTTGGTTTTATGCAACCACAAGCCAAGGAAGGTCTGGAGCCACCAGAAACTGGAAGAGGCAAGGGAGGATTCTCCCCAAGAGCCTTTGGAGGGAAAATGGCCCTGTTGACACCTTATTTTGGACTCCTGGCCTCCAGAACTATGATAGAATAAATTTCCATTATTTTAAGCCACCCAGTTTACATCATTTGTTATGTCAGCCCTAAGAAACTAATACACTCACCTAGGGATGGATCAGCTGATTTTACAGACAGTCCCTCAAGGCCACACACTCCCTTACCCCAGCTCTAAACTTCACATACACAACGTCCACATCCTCTGCTTTTGATCTTTTCCTTTCTTCTTTTTTAAAACGCCAGTGAAGACACATGCGTTGCCTCATTAAACACTCCCCCGGCCTTTTGGGGGTAGCTTCTATCATTATCCCTATTTCAGAGAGGAGGAATCTAAGTCTTAGAGAGGTGAGCCATTTGCTCCATGGTGCACGACTGGGTCTCCCCTCCACTGCAGTGGGACTCAATGTCTAGATCAAGAACCCCAGAGCCCTAAGGAAGAGCCAAAACTTAGTTCAAAACAGGTTTCTGGGGTTTTTGCTACTGAGCCCCAAGTCCCATCTTTCAGTCTGTGTAACTCCTTCACTTTGGGACTCAATGTCTCCTTCACCACTACCCACAACAATGGACCACATGGTTTCCTGAGGGTCAGGAGGGAGGAATCATGGATGAGAAAAATGTCTTTTAGACTGCGGGCTCTTTAAGTGCAGGGACCTCATCTTGTTTTTCTTGGCTCTCCAATACCTGGCACATAACCTACGCTTGAGAAAGGTTCTTTTGTATTGAATCAAGGGGGTATGAAAACTAGGTAACTATAACTACTCTAATGCCGTGGCTCAATGGTGTCCATGCATTTTACAGACTCAAGCTCCATGACTGTATTTCCTCCACCCATTACAGAGAGGAGACGGAGGTCATCTTAGCTTTTCACTACTGATGAGCAGCCAACCTAGCACGGAAGCCCAGTGTTTCCAGTCCTATCCCTCTCCTCTGTCTACTGGGTCAACGTCCTGCCCATCAGTCTGACCATTCCATTACCAGGGAGAAAAAAATTCCATGGCAATCATAGCCTCTGGCTCTCCAGCAGAAAACTTTCTACTGAGTCCTGTTTCCAGTTCAGAGGACTTTAAGATTAAAGTCAAAAGTAAGCAAGGTAGAACACTGAGGAGCCCATATGGTCCCTGTCCCTAAGTCAGGTGGTTTGAGGCTCTGCCCGGTGACCAGATGGCTGCTCAGGGCTGCCCATTCTCTAGGACACCCCCCTGCCTGGAATGGAGGGAAGGGTGTTCCAGACGGCCAGAACTGGGCAGATACCCCAGAATATTGCTGGAGCACAACCTACACCCCTACCAGATGCCATCTGGATGGCTGTCCCCTCAATTTTTATTCTCATGAATCCTCTGGGGACAAGTCCAGCTAGAGATTTGATTAGCCAAATTTGTACTGGAAAAGTTCTCCTTGGAACTGTTCCCTTGTTATTTATGCAAACCTCCCTCCTCTACAAACGGGGCAGGAATTTTAACCCAACAGAAGTTCCATACTCCAAGTTCTCTGCTGAAATAAAACTCTCTCATCAGGCAGCTTTAGGACTTGTTGGATTTCTCCAGTGTATCCTTCGCCTGATCCTTTTGACACCCTCACATGAGTCACACCACCATAATTCTTATCCAACAGGGGGAGAGAGACCCTGATTCAGAGAGGAAAGTTGACTTCACCAGAATGGCCTACTGTCAAGGCTAATCCCTGAGAAAGGACATCTGGGCCTTATGACATTTGAAATAACACCAGAGCAGCTAAATCATGCATCAAAGGCAAAACTCCAGATATAAAAGAAACAACCATCTGGGCTCTTTCTCCCCAGTGCAGAGAGGACCACAGTTTGGCTTTCTGACATAAACTCTTCTGATGTCAAACCCCTTGAAGGTAAAAACCTTACATTCCTATGCACCACAGCCTGTAATCCACCCCAGAACAAGGCAAGAGAATCAATGGATACCCCAGACATACATGGGAGAACCATGCCTCATTGACTATCAAGGCAAGGTCCTTCTCAAAGACAGTGAACATCTGCTTCCTGTTTTACCTGGAAAAGGGGGGTGGGATGTAAAGATGGAATCACTGTCCAGGGTGAAAGTCCTCACCTGATGGTTGCTGATCCTCTTCCTAGTCAATCATTCTAAGAAACAACGGGAGGTCCGTAAAGAGATGAACACTGCCCCACCTTTCTGAATCACAGCCTCCTCCTGCCTCTTTTGTATGCCCTTGAATAGGAAATTCTACAGCCAAACAGCACAGTCAGGAATATATGCCCAACAGAACTGCAAAGCTCTGGATGAACACGGCAGGGACCAGGGTGGGGAGAAGAAGAACATGTGAGAGGTTGTCTGTCCCAAGTTCACCCCAGCTTTCTATAATCTTCCCTGGCTACCTGTGGGCAAGTCCATATACAGTCACCACAGAACCACAGTCATCAACCACAGGAACAGTGCTATCCTGGGATGGATTTTTCTCTGTGTGGTTACGACACTGAGCTGCAGCCTCCAGACATATGTCCCACACTTGTGCAGACAGCCTGCTTCACTGATTCACCTACTGGGGAACTTGGCTCTCCTCTCTGGGTGCCCTCAAGGACTGGAGCCCTGAGCCTCTCTCCATGGGTCCCTGGGAAGAGCCTGGCCCTCACTCCCCTTTCCAGTTTAGCTCCGTTCCTCCAGGGCTCCACTCGGCTTTAACATCCCCGTGTCAGCTTATAAGGCCCACTGCAATGACACATTGTCCCAAGTCGGCCTCAGCATCTCCCACCCCACGCACACAGTTGTCAATTAATCCCGCTCTTACTCTACCCAGGACGCTGCATGGCTTCTGGAAGTCTGCAGTCCACCCACGGGTTTCTGACCTTATCTTGGAACTACTCCACTGAATGCGCGGTACCAAAGGGCTCAGGCCCATTCAGCACAGCTCTCAGACTTGTGCACTCCTACGCACTGTTTTCATTTCACTTCCTCTAAATTATCCCACTATCCCTGGTCTATATATTTACCCATACAGCCTCCCATGGAGCATTACTCCCTACAATAATTATCTCCGGTTTCCATGTATTTATCTCTGAGGTCTATTTAGGTAGGGTATCTACCATCCCTCCTGGATCTATTTTCATGTCTCTCTCTGTCTATAGTATTTATCTCTATTTTAACATGACTGCCTTTTTTTTTAACCCTCAAACTGGGACAGTTCCCAAGGGGATGGATTTTGCCTGCAGTTAAAAGCACGATGTGATCCTACACGTGCTCAGCAGCTAAATTCGTGGTGGGTCGGAGCAGCAGTGCTTGTGCAGCAGAAAGGCATGGATTTGGAAAGCCAAGAGGGCACAGAGGACGTGGGAGGGGCCTAAAGGCTGTCTTGAGACCCTCCTGGGGTGAGTCCACCCTCAAAGAAGAATGGGATAGAAGAAGGGAAGAATGGAAGAATCTGGAGGCACATTCTGGCTTCAAATCCCAACTCTACCTCTTAGTTAAGCTCTCCCTTCGTTTTCTCTTTGATAAAATGAGAATCCTGTAAGTCCCTAACTTATAGGCTTTGGGGCCAAGATGAAGTGTGATATACATGAAAAGTTCCTAGCAGTGGGCTTGACATAGAGTAAGTGTTCACTAATGAAAACGACTGCTCTTATAATTATTGTTATTCTTCTCAATATGCTCTGATACCTTGTTTGGCAGTTTTTATGAGCATCAACGCCTCATAGGCTGTGACTGTCTTAGGATGGAGACTTAGTGATATGTATATTCCTAGCTCAGGAATATAGTGGATAACAGATAAACATTTAATCAATGGACAAACCTACCCAGACACTTTTATTTTTTATTATTTTTTTTTTTGCAGTACGTGGGCCTCTCACTGTTGTGGCCTCTCCCGTCGCGGAGCACAGGCTCCGGACGCGCAGGCTCAGCAGCCATGGCTCACGGGCCCAGCCGCTCCGCGGCATGTGGGATCTTCCCGGACCAGGGCACGAACCCATGTCCCCTGCATCGGCAGGTGGACCCTCAACCACTGCGCCACCAGGGAAGCCCCAGACACTTTTAAGTGATACAGGAGAGGAAAGGTGAGGATACAGAACAAGAGTGAGGTTTGGAAGGAGGAAAGCTGCTAGTTGCCAGCACTGGGCAGCTTCAAGGTCAAGCAAGTATGCCAGACTTTTCACTGAGAGTTAAAGAGCTGAGCTATGGGGCTTAAAAGGCGGTAGATAAGGCCTGGAACTGCTACTATGGGGTGAGCAGGAACCAAATCAAAGGCCTGCCAAAAAGCAGTGGGGATCCTGCTGGGGCGCAAATGCCAGATTTGCAGTGGACCCACCTAGTATGCGTCTATAGCTGTCCTGCTCAGCGACTCAGGACAGGAAAAAAAAAAAATCACACAATGGGGATCAGCAGAGCAAGGGTTGTTAAAGCAGGCCGAGCAAGAACAGCAAGAGTTGGGGAAGCCTAGAGTCCCAGGGAGATGCCATGAACGGCTAACAACGGGGTTGGTCTGGATGAGGGAGCAAATGGAGCCAAGAGAACTCAGAGGTCACAGGGGGCCAAGAGACTGGGTGTCAAGAGAGGCTCTAAAGAGAAGGTACAGTGGGAAGAAGGAGGGTAGAAAGACAGAGGTAGGTCTGAATCTCAGAGAAATTCCAAGCCATAGGGCAAGCCAAGAAGTGGCCTCGCTATTGCATGGCTGAAATGGAGAGGAAGTGAAGGTCATTGGTAAGGAAGGGGTCAAAGACATGGGGAGAGGGACTTCCCTGGTCCCTGGCGCAATGGTTAGGAATCTGCCTAGCAATGCAGGGGACACAGGTTCGATCGCTGGTCCGGGAAGATCCCACATGCTGCAGAGCAACTAAGCCCGTGTGACACCACTACTGAGCCTGTGCTCTAGAGCCCGTGCTCTAGAGCCCGTGCTCTGCAACGAGAGAAGCCACCGCAATGAGAAGCCCGCACACTGCAACGAAGAGTAGCCCCCACTCGCTGCAACTAGAGGAAGCCCGCGCACAGCAACAAAGGCCCAACACAGCCAAAAATAAATTAATTAATTAATTTTTTAAAAACACACGGGTGGAGGAGAAGTATCAAGGGTCATCAGCGCTGTGTCTGATCTCAGAACTTCAGTGCTGCTCTCAAGTTCTACAGCAGAAGAGTGAGACTTTAGAACAACCTTGCAGAAAGAGATCCATCATAACAACCTCTGGGCAAGTCCCACTTGCCTTCTCTATCCAAGATGATATCACAATGTAAGAAGCTATCAGGAGGCTACTTGAGCTCATGGCGGAGCACCTTGAAGATCTGTGATGATTACTCCAAGTCCTGGTGTTGCTACAACCTTTATGAGTCACATTCAACTTTGCACAAGTTTGCCCAGAGGGGAACAAAAGTTGCTAACCAAATCTATCAGCCTAGGCAGAGAACTGAGGTGACATGCAAACACCTGGTATTCCAATGACTGTGCAGTGGTATCAAAGGGAGCGAAGTATGTAGGCAGCCTGGGTGCAGGCAGAGTCACACTGGCTCCTCCCATGAAGAAGCATTACTCCCTGTGGAGTAATGCCAATGGCAGAGGATGACTAGTAAGAAGCAGGATGCTGACACTCAGGACCCAGAGAAGCCCAGGCCCATGTTAACAGGGCTGGCAGACAGATGGGGCCACGACATGGAGAAAGCTGGCATAGAACCTGCAGACTTTTGCTTCCAAACTGCCAGATGTCAGCTACAGCTTTCCATCTGCCTTTTCTCATCCTCTCCTTTAGTGTTTCACTGTTTACATGGTACACATCCAAAACATTTGCTGACCTCACCTAGGCAGGTGGGTTTGGTGAAAAGGTCAGGGACCTCAGCACTCAAACTGTTCAAAAAATGCAAGCTGCCTTCTCTCCGGCACATGCCCAGAAGCCAGAATTCACAGGGCACTGTTCAGAGTCTAGAGAGATTTCTGAAAAATCCGGGGATGCCATAGCAAGAGCTATACTCACTACCGTAGACCGTGTACCGGCTTCACCTGCCACCAACCCATCTTGCAGCCTTTTCAGTCCTGCTTCCTTCTTCCCTTCTCCCGTCATTCTTAGTGCTGCCATGTGATGCAGGGCCGTCAGTGGGAAAAATAAAGACCCCATCAGCAAATTCAACAGAAAACTGGCCTCCATGGGCAATACTGTTCCAGAAAGAAGTCTGAAGAAGTAGGAGGAGAAAAGGTTAATACTAGAAGGAGAACTGGGAAGTTCCCGGTGCCCTGGGGTCTACCAGCCTGGGGCAGCTTCCTTAGAATTACCCGTGCCAGGTGTGCCATAGACGGCACGAGTCCTGCCTTGATCATCCACCAACTTGAGCCCAGAAGGAGAGCAAGGTGGTACCCATGGAAAGGGGCACTAAGGTAGCTGTGGGCACTCCATCTAGCCATCAAGCAGGTTGGGGCATAAGGATCATCACAGATGATCCAAATGTGGCGAGAGGGGCAGAGAAATATGACAAGGGATGCAGAGGGAGAACTTCAGCTTTCCTCCCTTCAGTTAAGAGGGTCTTGTCTAGGACACTGCTGAAATTCGGATGGCCAAAAATCAGCCCTAATCCTTTCCTTCCCACGATTCTTTGCTCTTTCTATTCTAACTCCCATTCCGTATTCACTCTCCCCCACCTTCCTGATCCCAGCATCCTCCCCGATGCCCACCACCACTCCCCTAGGCCCAGCCCATCCACCTGAGGTCTGCAAGGCTTCCTGGGAGCAGGAACCTGGACCAGGGCCACAGCGACATGTCTCTTCTCATCCTGAACTGGAAGTCAGTGAATGATGCGCTTAGCAACCAGGGGTCTAAGGACCACTTTTAACTGGGACCCAAGAAAAAAATCCACTACTAAAAGTCAAGGAGAGAGAAAAGGAGAACCAGATAAAAAGGAGGAGAAGGAAGACTCCTAACCCTCTAGCAGAAAAATAGATAAATACAGGCTCTTAGGAAATAAAAGATAGAGACAGAGACATCAGCCTGGCCTGGCCTGATTTTTTTCTCTCTCGCTGCAGTAATGATCTGATAAGGGTTTAATCCTACCACATTCTTCATGTCCTAACTCATCTTCACTGAGTCTCAACTGCCTCCTGAAGATGGACCTCAGTCATGGAGGAGGCAGCTCCGATTAAGTCCAGTGCCCAGTGAGCTGCGGGCTGCACATGCTGCCCTGCACCTGAGGCCCAGGGCCTCACTGCCTCCTAGGGATGAGGGCGAGGGGTGGGCGCTGCCTTCTGGTTCTGCAGAGCAGCCTGCCTGGGGAGCCCTCTCCGCTTGCCTGCCACCGTGCCTGAGCACGGGACGCAGGGGGGATTGAGGGAACCACAGTGCCCGCTGCTTAGAAGATTCCAAC
Source organism: Monodon monoceros (assembly GCF_005190385.1). Lineage (NCBI taxonomy): Eukaryota > Metazoa > Chordata > Mammalia > Artiodactyla > Monodontidae > Monodon > Monodon monoceros. The sequence continues at coordinate 39,103,904 of NW_021703778.1, read as the reverse complement.
CTGTCCCTTCTGCTTGGGTCTCTCTTCTGATGTTTCTGTCCTCGCTGGCCAAGGCCAGAATGCCAGGGAGGTAGGTGGGTTGGCACAAGCCATTGCATTCGAGATCACCACATTCATCTTTGCACATCTGGAGCAGGGCTTCCAATAGAGCTGAGGTGAAGAAAAGGGAACCGATGTTTATCAGGCACCTACTATACGGTGGGCTCCATGCTGTCTGATTTTATGCATATTCTCACTTAGTCTGAACAGCAGCCACCCGACAAGAGGTCATTAGGCCCATTCTAGAGCTAGGAAAACGGAAGCTGGGGGAGACTAAATGACATACTCCAAATCACAGAGCTGGAAAGCACTGACACGCCTGATGAGAGGATGCTAGAAAAAAATGGATTGAGGAGCTATGCACAAAGCACCAGGACTGTGCTAGAAGCAGGCGTTGGCAGACATATAATCCTTGCTTCTGTATTTGCTCTGCCGCAGGGCCCCATACTCCCAGCCTCTGCCCGGCTTCTGAGTCCTGCTTCCGTGCCTCAGTTCCTGACGGTTTCTGCCCCAGCACAGTAGCCTGTCCACAAAGCATCCTGGGATGGTGATCTTCGTTCTCACAGACCCCAGGACAAAACCAACCCTCCACCTCACACCCCCTCAGGGGGAGCCCCAGAGAAAGGCCACGTGCCCCCAACAGGCTGAGCTCAGGGACGCTCCGGGTTTTCTCTGGATCCATTACAGCGTAGGGCACTGCAAAGCAGCTAGGAATTTACTGCGGGGTCAGGGTGGAGGGGAGATGGTGGGGGGCAAGTAAACTACACTTTCCCAAATCTCGCCTCAGGCTGGAGTTGCCCTTTCCTTTCCTTCCTGTTGTTGTTTTCCATTTTCTTTCCTCCCTTTCTTGAACTGCTTTTAGTTACTTTCAGGCAAGGCAGCCAAAAACTCCAGGTCAGCTGGAAATAAACACATTTTATTCTTATTGTAACACAGTTAACGGCACAATTTGATGGGACGCACAATTTGTTTGGGAAATCTGAGGAAGTGGTAGTGAGAGGGCAGAGGTGCGGTGGGCATTTGAAAGCTGAGATTTGGCAGCCTGGCTGTGTGTGGAGAGGGCTGATGAGGACTGCCAGGCTTGGAGAGCAGGGTGAGGGGCAGGCAGCACTGGCTGGGGGACGGCAGAAAGCCATAGATGGGCAAATCCAGAGCCACGGATGTTCTGTTTCCTAGCAGCCTCACGGCAGCCCAGCCAAGACAGCTCACGTTTAGGGGAGAAGAAATCAAGCTTTTATTTAGCACCTATTCTTGGTCTGTTTGATTCTCACAACAACCTTAGCCCTTATTTCCATTTGACAGATGGGAAAACTGAGGCCCAGAGAGCTTAAGTTCAAGTTTAAGAATGGCAGAGACCCACCTTGACTTCACATCTGACAAATCCCAGAGCTAACATTGGTATAAAGACACCAGCAGTTCTCAAAGTGTGGTTTCCGGACCAATGGCATTGGCCTCACCTGGGAATTTGGTAAGAATGCAAATTCTCAGGCTCTATCTACCTCCCCAGAAATGAATCAGAAACTGTGGGGAGGGGGCCCAGTGATCTGTGTTTCAATAAGCCCTCCAGGTAATGCTGACACGGATATTTCTTCAGGGGCACTCAGCGGACAGGCAAGCATGGCCTAAAAAGAGAGATTCCCAAAGTGTGGTCCCCAGACCAGCAGCATTTGTAACTCATTAGAAATGCAAGTTCTTGCCGCCCTACCCCCAGACCTACCGACTCTGAAAATCAGGGTGTGGGACCCCCAGGACTAGTGTAACAAGCCCTCCAAGGTGGTTCCGATACGCATCCAAGTTTGAGAACCACTTCACCTTCTGCTGCCTCTTCCTCATAAGCAAAGTGGGATGAAAACAGACACCCTCAGCTTGTCCAAGTGCACAATGATGGGCACTCTGTCACTAATTAACAAGCTCCGGGAATGAAATATTTTAATCTGTTATAGGTGCATAGAGGGCAGGTGGATAAGAAGATGAGAGGGAAAAATCTGAAGATGCAAAACCCAGGGCGAGGTCCAGAGGGCTGCAGCCCTCCAGAAGGGAAAACAGCTTTGGCATGATGGAAGCAGGGCCATTCTCACATGAAAAGATTGAGAAAAAAGTAGGGTGCCTCCAATGAGGGTTTTTTTTTCTTTTTTCTGATGATATTTATTCCAGAAGCAATTAGGATTAAATAGCAGGAAGACCGAAGACCTCAGGTAACTTCACCAAATGGAAATCGGTCTGTAGAAGAAACGCCCCAGACCAAAAGGGCTTGTCTTTGTCTCTCCTCAATATGAAGTCAGTGCCAGACTCTGATGACCACCGATTGTATGCCCAGCACCACGGGCCATGCTTTTCACACACGATCGGTTTATCTCACAATAGCCCCACCTTCCCTTTTTATAATAGGGGAAACAGAGGCTCTGAGAAAGTAAGCATTTTACTCAAAGCTTCACAACTCGAAAGTGAAGAGCGGGATCCACACTCACCTTGCTGTTGGAAACAGCCAGTGGCCTCTGGTCTGGCACTGTCCATGAGAACTTCCGTTAAGAAGGGAAATATTTGGCCAATATGGTAGCCATTTGCCACGTGTGGTTACTAAGCCCTTGAAGAGTGGCTAGTGTTACTGAGAAGCCGCTTTTTAAATTTTACTTAATTTAAATTAATTTCAATAACCACATGTGGTGAGTGGGCATTGTATTGGAGAGTGCAGCTCTAGACCAATGGCGAGTCACATCTCGGATTTCAAGTTGATCTTTGTTCTCTGGATGACTCAAGCTCTGAGAGAACTGGTGACAAAATCCTAGGACAGGCCCTGGTCACAGAACAGAACAGCAAATATCCTTTTGCCCAGATCACCTTCACCCAGCATCCCCTTGCAGGTAAATGGTGATGTCAATGGCCATACGTGACCTGGCTCTCCTGTGGCTTTGACAAAGCAAATCTCTCTTTTCCTGGGGCATCCCCGTCCCACCGTCACACTGGGGAAATTCATCTTGTCATAAAGGTTTCCCAGGATTAGAGTTGGCCAGTCTTAGTCACACATTAACCCTAGTCCTTAAAGAGGAGGATGGCCTTAAGCAAACTACTGAATTTTTAGAACCTCCATTTCCCCATCTGTAAGAATGAGGAAAAAATAATTAGCTTGGATGGTTATTGGAATGAACTGAGCTGATGTAAAACGTAAGGCACCTCCTCCATTTGCTGACATCCTTACCCCCTAAACCCACACTCCACTACATGATTGCTCTAAGGTCTAGAAGCCTCCCACCACCGGGGGTTGTTCTGGCTCTTCATGGATGATAAGGCACCTCACATATCCGCCTTAAATAATATTTCCCCGAACGCATTTTAGAGTCAGAATCCAGAATCCACAAGCAATTGCAGTCACCCGCAGCCCAGGGGCCCCAGCAGCTGCACCTTAGCTGCCTGAATCAGCCGGGTCTCCCCACATGGGCTGGACGCCACCGGCTGCTTCATGCTTGGCCTGAACTCAGGCCACCTGAGACGCCACCCCTGCCATCCACAGGGCCGACAACTCCATTCACACAACGGTGGCCTCTGTCCAGCCGAGTCTACAACGAGGATGTCTAAAATCAAGTTAATTTTGCCTTCACCAGTAGGATTGTCAATAAAAAGTTATTATTCAGTCAGTGGATGTTTTAATTACCATATGTCAAGCGCCGTCACTTTCCATGAGCAGTTTAATGGACCCGAGAGACAGCCCTGAACAGAACCCCAGGAGAATCCCCAGCCCCTCTTCTGTCCCTAAAGAGGACCCCACCAGAACCACTTGACCCTAACCGCTCTGCATTCCCTTCTTAAAAGTCTCCAAAGGGAACACCTCCCTCTCTCTTGAAAAGCATCCATGCACCCCAAAGCTTCCTCAATCCAGCTGGAATCTCTCTTGCTTCAATCTTGTGATAGGTATTTGCAAGAACAGTTGACACCAATTTACAGGCAATAAAGTAGAGGGACCTTTAGCACCATGGCAGGGGTGGGGTGGGGGGGTTCATATGAGAATCCCAGCCCATGGACAATGTCTGTGCCCACCGACAAATTATTCAGCTTCCTTGGGCCTCAGGTTCTATTCCTACAAAACAGGAATAGTCACACTCACCTCACATGAGATCATGTATATGATGAATTTAGCTCAGAGCCTGGCTCACTGTATGGGAAAAACTGGTTTTGTGTTGATGGTACAATAGTTGTTATTATATAGGAGGCATCATTAAGTGGTACTTCCTCCATCGAGTCCCTTCCTGATTCCCCACTACATTTGCTTTATTCCCCTGTATTTATTGAATGCCTACCAAACACCAGAAACTACCCTCAGGCCGGGGTTGCATGAAGAAAATGGATAGGTCCTTACCCTCATAAAGGTTGCAGAAGGGGAGCTGAATATTTAACAAATAAGCATACACACCACACACTCAAAAGCATTTAAAATTGTGATGAATGCAATGGTGGAAGAGTCCACAGTAGAAGAGGGAATCACAGATTCTCGTTAAGTCCGAGAATCACAGGTTTTAAAATACTTCCGAGGATGAAACTGCATTTCTGCAGGTAGATTTTGAGTGCCTGGAGGGGCAGGCAAAGAACCAGTTCCCATGATCTAGCAGAGTTTCCAGCTAAGATGGAAAATGTGCTAAGGGTTAGTTGAATTAATGAAGGGATGGATGGCTGTATGGACGTAAACCTTTTTGCTACACCTTCAGTTACTAAACTTGGCTTCTGGTCCCTCACTCCCATACCTGCCTCCGTTCACTGGGGTTTTGCCTTCATTTTCTCTGTTTCTCAACATCATCTTAGCCCCACCCCAAAGCTGTCTCGAGTCACGAACTGCATGCCTTGGAAACGCCTCCTGGAATGCCGTTTGTTCTCAAAAACCCTTCGCAGACAACATTTTCCACTCTGCCCTCCCAGCCCTGCCAGAGTTGTCTCCACTTCTTCCAAGGGGAGTTTAAAAATGGAAAGCCACGTGCAGATGAAAATCTTGAGAAACCCGGCGCCTTGGAAAGGTGAGCACCTTCCCCGGGAAGGTGGCTTATGCTGGAGTCATTTGTCTGGCTACGTTAGATGGCAAGGTCTTAGGCCAAGAACGAGAATTTTATGTCTCCTAGAGCGCTGTCAGCGGGGGCACTCAACAAATCGTAAATAACCCTGGGGAGGAGGCAGCAAGTGGGAAGACTGGGTAAAATACTGCAAAAAATGGCCCTCCTGCGTGCAGATCTGGGATGTGGCTTCATTCTCAGTCTGTGTCTCAGAGCATACTGAAACCAGAGCCCTGGCCGGACCGTCACCTGAGGTCAAGGAACTTCACCCCATTGATAAAAAGCAGGTAAATCTCCTTCCCAGACAACCGTGATGTAGGAACAGCGGCACAAGAAACACATAGCAATGCGGACAGAGGACAGACCCATGTGGATTGCGAAGGAGAAAGACAGAATCCAATGGGGAATCTCAGAGCTCACACTGATGTGGATTTACAGGCCACCTGGGCTACAGGGATCCAACCCACGGTTAACACTGCTTTGGGAAAGGCAGCCAGGACAGCAGCCCCAAACCAGGGGCTGTGCCTGTAGGAAAAGAGAGAAAACCTCTAATAGGAGCCAGAGCTTGGATCTGCAACATGCTAATGCCGTGGCCTTGAACAGGTGGGTGCATTAATATCTCTGAGCCTCGGCTTCATCATCCTAGCATGGGGCTCAGGGGCTGTTGTGAGAACTTATCCTCCATGGTAGGTTGTGAGGGCAGAGCTGTAGCAACGCAGCTAAGTCCCTGCTGTCAGGCACTTCCATTCTAACTGGGGAAGAAGAAACAGATAGATATCTTGTGTGGCAAGTCATGATAGGTACTACAGTGACAAATAAAGCAGGGTCAGGGGAAAGCAAGGCCAGAGAAGACCTCTGCAATCAAGTGACCTCAGAACAGAGACCTTGATAAAGTGAGGAGGCAGGGGGCGCAACATTCCAGACAGAGGGGGAAACGGGGCACAGGTCCTAAGGGAAGATGTTCTCAGGGTGTCTGAGGAACAGCAGGGAGGCCAGGGTGGCTGGTGGACAAGCAACGGGGACAGTGGCAGTGGTCTAGGTTGGAACACGTAGGGCCTTGGGCTTTTTGCATGAAATAGGAAACCACCGTGGGTTTGGGGCAGTGGAGAGAGACCTGCAGTGTGTTCCAAAATGGCCCTTCTGGCTGCTGGGTAGAGATTAGAATGTGGGGAGCAGGGGTGGCCGAGAAGAGGCCATTACAACTATGCAGCAGGAAGTGATGGGGCAGGAGGTAGAGGTACTGGTGGAGATGCTGAAAAGTGGTTAGACTCATGACACAGTTTGAAGGCGAAGCTAAAAGGACTGGGTTAGACGTGGAGTAAGAAAAGGTGTCAAAGATGTCCCAGGGCTTAAATAACATCCAGGCCAGCACCTGGCACAAAGCAGATGCTCAATATACATTCGAGCCTTTCTCCCTTCCTGATCCCACCTGCCAGCAGCCACGCTGCTCAAGGAGCAGGAACCCAGGATGCCTCCTGGTTCCAGAAGCTTGAGACACATGGGAAAGGAGAGAACTCGAGGCAAAAAGTGAGAGAGCCCATGTCATCAGCAAATCCTGTCTCCAGAGCACTGGCAGTCACAAACTCTCAGCTCACAGCTTAAGAGGAGAGCAAATGTGAGGGTATGGCCCGCTGATACAGAGCTGACTAGGGGCAAGGATATTCTAGTACAAAACCTTCCAAGGACGACTCAATTTTGTTTTATATGAATTTAGTGGGCGTGCCATTTGACCCCCAATTCTACTTTATATGAATTGACAGGAGTCTGTGCAAAACATTTAAGTAAAAGGACATTCACCAAAGCATTATCAATAATGGAAAATTGGAAGCAATCTAAATTTCAAACAATTAAGGATGCATTCAATTCCTAATTTGAAAATGGCAAAAGAAAAGCACAAATTAGAAAATAAAATTCACTAAAATATCCATACCTAGAAATAACCATAAGGAAATTGCAGGCATATATCGTTCCAACTTTTTTTTTCTATGCATCTATTTGAATTTTTTGTTGTTGATATAAAAATGGGATCATACTGAATATACTGACTTGCAATCTGACTTTTTCTATGTAGCAAATATTGTACATATTTTTCATGCCATCAAACATTGTTCTATGACATGTTTTAATGGTTTCATGGTGTTTCATTATTTGAATGAACCATGAGTTACATAACAGATTCCGTATTGTTGGACATTTCAGTCATTTCCAATTTTCCATCATTACAAGTAATGCTTCAATACAAAACCTTGTACATGAACTTTCATGAACATCTCTGATTATTTCCTTAAGGTAAGAGAATGCCAAAACACGGAATTGCTGAGTCAAAGAGAATATCCATTTATAAGTTTTTGAAAAATACTGTCAAACAGCCCTCCAGAGAGTTGATACCCATTTATATACTCCCAGAGCAGGGAATGCGAGCCCCCATTTCTCCGCATCTAAACCACCATGTATTATTATTTTTGTCAATTTAATAGGAGGAAGCAGAATCTTGTGACTGATTTAATTAGTGGTGCTTTGATTCCTACTTAAGCTAAACAAATTTCCATATTTTATTAGCCATTTTACTTTTTTTTCCTTTCTAATTCTGGGAATTGCCTGTTGCTACCTTTTGTTTATCTTCTTCATGCTGATTTTTGAGAGCTTATTAGACCCACAGGCAATTTACAAGGAAAGTTACTCCAAAAGCCACCATGGGCCTGAGAACCAAACATCACTTACAGCAAGCCCCAGTGTGTTTAGCTAAATCCCATAATGACATGACTTTTCCAAACTTGGGGCCAAAGGACCCCAGGTTGGTGAAGGGAGGAGCTGGAAACCAGAGGTGGAGAGCAGTAGGCCAGGTGGGGGGGTATACAAGCACGGCATTTGTGGCCTCAATATGGCAGACGTTTGGCATCTCCATAGAAAGGAAAGGAAGTGGGCACACACACATATAACTGGCCCTGTTGGTCCAACCAGTCAAGTTCCAGAAAAGGACTTATCTCTCAAGAATGAAAGTGTCAATACATGGCAGCATAAGTCTCTGAGAATTACCGTGTTTGGTTTCCCTACCTTAGCACTAAACCAAAAAAGGCTAGGATGAATTAGCCGGGAGGGTAATTTTATACATAGTTCACTTCTAGTACTGGTTGGCAGAGGGTAGCTGCTTAGGCTGGAAAGAAAACTGTTTTCTAAAGTAGAACTGAAATCTCCCTCATGCACGAGAGTGGCTGGCCTGGCAGAGGTTCAGGCCTCCACACAGGAACCCTAGAAAGGGGACCGAAAGCCTCAGGGCCTGGACCCAATGATGGCTGTGGAGGCTCAGGAGGGGAGGGAATGGGAGAGTGGGGTGAGGTGTGTCCCACACCTGCTGGACCACCAGGGAACAGCCCAACATGCCCCCTTACTCCCGTCAGGGCCTTGACCCTCTGCAAGCTGTTGCCACGCTTTGTCCAGGCCACATTCCTCAATCCCACTGACAATGGTTTGTTCCGTTTCCCAACCAGAGCCCAGACACGCTAGCCCGACAAGGCTAACTCCGTCTCTTCAAGCAACCTTCCAACTGTCTGTGACAGGCGCAGCCCCTTTCTGGAAGCCTGGAAGGTTGGTTGTGGACACTCTGTTCTCTTGTCTGCCTCCAACTTGCCAAGTCCCTCTGAATCTGAGAGAGTGGGGCGGTGAGGGCTGTGTAGGCAGCGTCCCCCTATCCTCAGAGCCCCCAGATTTCTCTGCATATCAAAATGGTGAAGACAGGGGCTTAGGTCATCCCTCCCTATAGATTGCCAAGAAGTGCCTGAGGCGGGGCTGGCTCCCCTGCCCAAGTGGCCACCATATTGCAATCACCTCAGGGCCCGCTAAGACCCCATCCACAGCCTCACTGAGTCTCACCTTCGTGATGAGGCTGAGGCTATTCAGTCAGAACCCACTTGGGTTCTCCCAGCTCCACCATGGCCATCTTTGTCACTCAAGCCCTGCTTGGAGCAGGAGACCCTGCTTGTGCTTTCTGAGTTGACCCTTCCCCATGCCTTGCTCCGCCCAGGCTCTACCCTCATCCCCGCACCAACAATCTCCAAGCCCAGACTTTCAATCACTGTGCTAAGAGGTGCACCTGACAGTGGTGCCCTCAGACTTTAGCGGGGAAGAAGGTAATGATGATTTTTCTGTTTTTTGGTTTACCATCTATGTATTGTATTGCATCTATGTAATGCAATTGTATTACAATTGTATTGTAATTGTATACGTATACAATCAAGAGAATCAAGTGTACTGATCTTACGTGTATAGCTCAAGAAATCGGGATACAGGTGTACACCTGTGTCACCACCAGCCAAGTCTAAATACAAAACATTTCCCAAGAAAGTTCTTTCATTCTTTCCTCCCAATCACTACCAGAAGTGACCACCATTTGATTTCCATTAGCACTGACTCGTTTTGCTTATTTCTGAACTTCATATAAATGGAATCACATAGCATGTTCTCTTTTGCATCTGGCTTCTTTCACTCAACATAATGTCTGTGAGACATTTATTAACTTCGCCGCTGGCACTAAGGGCCGAAGAATTTAGTGATTCTTATTCGAGAACACTGCTTGTGCTTTCAAGCTGTGTTCCAAGGGGACCTATGACTCCCACTCAGCGGGGAAGGGAGGGGCAGGAGGTTATAATGGGGGGAGTGAGCTACCCTCTGGGTTCCTCTGCTGAAGCTGTTTATCTGTCTCACACAGAGGGCTTCCATTAAGATTTCTCTTGCCTACCAGAGTTCTAAGGCCAAACAACAACAACGCAGTTATAGAAGCTGCCCAGGTTCTCTCCAAATACACTGTGTTTCTCTGCTCCTTGGTCAAAAATTGAGATAGAAGGTAGATAAAAACACCAAGGCCAACACACTTTGGGTATCTGGATGATTCCAGGTGATAAAAAAGCCCATCCTCCTTCAAGTATCCTTATTCTTATTACGAGAACAGAAGACCTTCCAGCCCCACCCTCTTCCGACCGCAAGAATGGGATCTGGGAAATCTAAGACATAGGTTGCCAACCCTCACCCCACTCCCTGCTATGGGCCCCCTATCCTGGCCATCAGGGGGGTGGTACTTCTAATGGCCACGTCTAAACAATAATAGATCCGTATGTTGCCAAGAAAGGTTAAGATAGGATGGCCAATGTGGCCATGGTCAAGGAGTGGCACTGACATCCCACCTGTCAAGGTGGCTCATGTCAATTTCTCTTCCTTCCACAAGTTCAGGGTCTTTGCAGGAGTCAGACACTGACCTGTTGAAGGCACAGGGGAGGGGTGGGGAACAATTCAATTAAGAGCAAAAGGACTACAGGCTTGAGGATTGAAAAGAGCAAACCTAAGACTTCCGCAACACCCTTGGCTCTAAGCCCCAGAGGAGAAGGGCATGGGGAAGGGGGGCTGGGCAAGGCTTCTCCAACCCCTCCACAGCCTCTGACTCTGCCCCAGACCCTGGCGGGAGACAGACACACATTTTGACAAACACTCTTCCCCTCATTTTGAAGCCCCTATGGATTGCAAGGGAAATTTAATCCATATGTCTCTGATTCATTTATACTAAACTCATCAACATGTTGTTTTGTAAGAGCCATTTCATGTCCAAGTGACTTTTTGAAAAAAAACTCTTAAAACCCCGGATTTTTTCTTCAAAACGGGAAATCAACTGTGCCAAGAGAACAGGAACTTGAACCCTGAGAGGGTCAAACTGGGTTCAAAGCTGCTGCTTCCCCAGAGACCCCAACCAATTGGAAGTGCGTCCACTGCCCCCTTGCCCCCCTCACCTCTCTGGGAGGCAGAGAACCTGAAAGCAGCCAAATCAAAGCAGGAGAAGCCAGGAGAGAGAAGCAGCATTGGGCTATTGTCAAGGTCACACTGTTCCGTTCACAGCAAGGCCACGCTCCACGGAGCCTACAGAGGCCTGCAGGCCTGCAGGAGGGAGAGAAAGCCAGCCAGGAGCTCTGTTCTGGTTCATTAGAAGTAGCATCTTTACTCAAAACAGAATCCCTGCAAGAAGGTTCCTCTGGAAATGACCCGGGGCACCTGGCGCTGAGCTCAGTCGTGGGCTTTGGCAAGGTCTCTGGAACGGCAGTGAACTTGGAAGGTCCAAACTAGATGGATGCAAGGATGACACTCTGCTCTGGCTTCCCCTTCCCCCTCTGTGTGCTCTCTCTCACCTTGTTGAGTTTTCTCTGTGGTTTCACATACACAAAGATGTCTCTCTGTCCCTGGCCCAGTGGAGCCAAAGGTTATCAAGGCGATGGAAAATGAGTGGGTTGATTTCCTTAAACCTCAGAAGCCTTTAAATGTAGGCAGGGATCCTGAGAAAGATGTGCTGGGGCCACCTTAAGCTCTGGCAGGCCTGTGGCCAGCCACATCCTCTCTTCAACAAGGAGACCATAGAATCAAAGCATGTGCAAACCCCAGTATGGGAATGCACATGGTCTGCACACACAGCACAGTTGGATAACCTTTATTTCAGGGGTTGTCAATCCTTGACTGCTTCCCTAGAGAGCAAGAAGAGAATTTAGAGTGAATGCTTATGTTAACTAATTCTTAGGGTCAAAAGGGTAGAAAACAAGGTAGTCAATGTCAAATAAAGCAGAAGCAACTTTAGCACAGCAGAGAAGCTATGGCTGATAAAACCCCCAATCCTCTTCTCTTCCTGTATTGAGAAAAGGGTTTAAAGTCAAACATCACCAAGATAAGGGATGGGACTTTTAGAAGCAGGAGCACCATCACCCACAGCCAGGTAAGCATATTACAGTGGGGTAGGTTGGGTTATTAATATTCTCTTGCCTCTCTCTCCCTGCCCACTGATGCTGGGCTTGGCCAGGTGACTTGCTTTGGGCAATGAAATGCAGAGAAAGTGATGATGACAGTTCCAAGTCAAGGCTTTAAGAGGCACAGCATGTTTCCTTGCACTCTAGCCATCTGTCACGAGAAGAACATGCTCTACCCCTTTAGCTGGAGCCCCAGAATGAGAAATGTGGAACAGAACAGGACCTAACCCACAGTGTGGGGCAAAACTTAGCTGAATTTAGCTGGAATTAGCCAAACCCTAGCAAACTCACAGCACTTATTTCTTATTAATAAATGCTTGTTGGAAGCAACTGAGTTTGGGGATGTTAATTACCCAGCATTATGCAGCAATAGCTGACTAAGACACATGATTATAATCTAATGACCAGACTATGAGAAAGCAGTTTGGTCAGCTCTGCCTTCTATGTGAGACCTGCTCTGGGCCAGTCATTCCCTAAAACTGGTCTCCATGGCAGTAGGATCACTATGTTATTATTAGTTTATTACATCATTCCACAAACGTCTATTGAATTAAACTGGGCTGGCCACTGGGAATACAGAGATTAATTAGGACATATCCATGGCCTTAAGGAGCTTATAGGTTACGTGACAACAGTCACACAGAGAAGGGAGACAATGGCAATGGCTGAACAAGCCTAGGATACTGAAGCTCTGTGATCTAAGAGGTACACCTAAGTAAGGGTTGGAGTGAAGTGCAGGAGGGGGACAAAGGGTGATCAGGGAAGGCTTCATGGTAGGACTGGTGTCTGAGGCCTGAATCCTAAGCAATAAGAGAGACTATTCTCCGTGCAGAGCTCTGCCAACAAACCACACTTTTCCAAACCTTTGGAGCAGCTGCCCAGTTTCACTAGTATAGATTTGGCCATGACTGCTTCCCTTGTTCATATGTTCGCAACACTTTCCTTGAGCACCTACTATGTGCCAGACCTGCACTGTCTGATTCTGTAGTGAGCACTTGAAAGGTGACTAGTCTAAGTTGTGATGTGTTATATAATTGTAAAAACACACTGGATTGCAAAGACTTAGCACAAAAAAAAGGATTTAAGACGTCTCATTAATTTTTAAAATCGGAAAGCTGTTGAAATGATAATATTTTGGCTATGTGGGGTTAAATAAAATACATTATTAGAATTCATTTCACCTGTTTCTTCTTCCTTTTTTTAAAAAAAATAGGGCTATTAGAAAACTTAAAAGTACATACATGACCCTCATTATATTTCAATAAGACAGTGCTATGCTAGACTCTAGGCCTAAGTCAGGCCACACAGGAGAATCCCCCAGTGAGCTTTTAAAAATTCTAATGCCTAGTCTGCCCCCCAGACCAATTAAATCAAATGTCAGGGGTGGCACCCGAGCATCAGTATTTTATTAACTCCCCAGGTGATTCCAATGTGCAGACAAATGCAGGAACCAATTCCAATGTGCAGACAAATGCAGTTCTAGCAAGATGCAAGGGAAAAGGCACAGCCCTCTTGTCATCCAGTGGGCACACAGACATGGTCACTGTCTGTCACTGTCGACTATGACAAGTACAATGTGCTGGGTCCTCAAGGGCAGATGGCTGGCCTCTCAGAGCTCTTCCTCTCCTCGCCTGGGACTCTTGTGGGCTGATTGCCCCAGTCCCTCTCCTCACACACATCCATGGCCGTCCAGAGAGTGGTTTTTCAGAGGCCAAGCCTAAGCTCACCTACAGCCAGGCCCCCTTCTCAGCTCTGTACTCCCCGACTTCCTGACTCTGTTTTTTTTTTTTAATATTTTCCTGGCTGTACCACGCGGCATGTGGGACCTTAGTTCCCCGACCAGGGATCTAACCCGTGCCCCCTGCACTGGAAGCGCTGAGTCCTAACCACTGGACCACCAGGTAAGTCCCCCGACTTCCTGGCTCTTAACCTCTCTGTACCTGAGGAGACTCAACTCATCACGTTACTTGGTCACAGAGCGGTTTCCAGCAATGGAACACACACACGCACACACACACACTTAACAATCATTCTGCTCACACAGTTCATCTGAATATTAACTGAGGGCCAGCCATGTAAAGGTCATATAACAATTAACTGGACACAGCAAGTTCCCCAGAGGCAAAGTGTGGGCCGCAGGGAGTCAGGAAATTTTTGTGTATGTGGAAGCAAAAGAGCTGGTCCTGCAGAGTCAGCAAGGTTCAGCAGCTGAAAAGTGAGAGGTTGGGGGAGGCTCCGCAGGGTCACACAGTGGCGGGTTCCACTCCCCAACTGGCCTCAGGGGGCAGTGTCGGGTGCAGGTGTTCCCGGGAGGGGTTGCTCTCCTCTCGGGGTCTCATCTTCCTTGCGCTGTGAGTCCCCCTTGCTAGAGGCACCATCCCTGGAATAAGTTTCTGCTGTCACTCAAGAATTCTGCTCTTTGGCCACAGAAAGTGCCACAAAAAGTGGGGACGGGAAGAAGGAAACGGAAGTGGACACAGACGGGAGAAAGCCTGGACCCTCCCGAGACCTTCTTCCTGGGATCAACGGGACAGACGAGGATAACCCAAACCAGGCAATGTGCACAGGCTGATAAGGAAGTCTCAAAAGGAGACACCCCGCCTCAGCATCATTGGAGCCCAGGGACATCAGACTCGGGAAACGATCACCACCTTGATTGTGGTGATGGTTTCACAGGTGGGTACAATGCCAGAACCTCACGTCGCACGCTGTAAGTGCTTCCAGATTACTGTGTGTAAATTAGACCTCAATAAAGCTGCTTTAAAAAATATCAATGCTGAGGTGTGAGACCTTGGATAAGTCCTGAGACTTTCTGGGCTTTGGTTGCCCCAACTGTAAAATAAGGACAATAAGAGTACCTGCCTCGCGGGGTGGTTGTGAGGAAAGCCAGCAAAACACAGCCCGGTGATTGGCTTGGAAATACCAGCTCCTACGTTTAGTATAGTAATAATAATAATGATGAAGATTATCATAGTAATAATAAGTATAGCAATACCATGAGGCAATGAGTTAAGAGGCATGACAGATTTCTGCTCATCCTCTTGTGCCCCTGCCATCTGCCCTGAGAAGACCATGCTCTGTCCCTTCAGCCGGGGCCCCAGAATGAGAAACACGGACTGTGGTAATGGCAGTAATATAGTACCAGTAGTAATAATGTAGTAATAGCAGTAATCGTAAGACCATGTAGTAAGAGTAATATAATATAAATGTTAGTATATGTAAGATAATATTATACAGGTATCAGCATAGATAACATACTATCATAATAGTATAAAATTCATTAATAAAATAAAAGCAATGTAGTAATTATGTTAGTGACAATTATTATTGTTAAAGCTAGAGCAGCATGGAAGCTGTCAGGCCAAGCGTGGGCTGTGAAATGAACGGGCAGCCTACACGAGCTAGAATTTATCATTCAGGGAACTTGAATGTGGTTCCTGTCTCGGAAGGCCCTGTAGCAGAGGATGGTTGAGAACGCAGGTATTAGACAGGGCTTAATCCTGGCTTCCCTACTTTCTAGCTGTGTGACCTCAGCCAGGCTGCTTCCCTACTCTGACCTTCAGTGTCTCCATGTAAGCTAAATGGAGCTAAATCTATTCTACTGCCTCTCAGGGTTCCTCTGAGGATCCAGTGGGAACATTCACATTCCATGCTGAGCACAGTTCCTGGCACAGAGCTGATTAAAGAAAGCTGGCTAGTTGTGTCTCCTCCTCAGCGTCAAAGCTGAGACCACGTGGCCCATGGCTGTGGGCTGAGTGACATCTGAGCTCTCCTTAGTGTGATGGGAGGAAGGTGGGTCCGGAAGCCAACATGCCTGCATTCAAATCTCACTCTACTCCTTCCTGGCTGCACGCCTGGAGGCCAGTTACTCAGCCTTCCTGACCTCAGCCCCATTATCTAAAAAAATAATTTAATAACCAAGAGCCTTAAAAATGCATATTATTTAACCTAACCACTCCATTTCTAGAAATTTAGCCCAGAGAAATAATCAGAGATTTATATACAGTGACATCCAAAGGCACATTTTTTAAAATAGTGAATAACTGGGAATAACTGAAATGTCTAACATAGGAAATTAATTACATTATGGTGCATCCAAATGATGTAATACTGTTCATCCATTAAAAAAACATGTCAAAGACTATTGAAAGACATGGGGGAAATGTTCATGACATATTATTAAGAGGAAAGAGTGGTTTACAAAACTAGCTGGGTCACTATTAGCCTTGGGGTACCTTGGATGAATTCGAGAAAGATGCTCCCCTCTGATGGACCGTGCCGCTTGACCATCTCCAGCCTCGACTCTCTGCCCTTGAGCAGGGTGCAACCTGCACCACTGGACACAGCAGCCTTTCCTGCTTCCCCTGGGGTTTAATCCCACATGGAAGCCCCTCCTAAAACACAAGTCAGCTTACGTCCCTCCCCTGCTTTACACCCTCCACAAGCTCTTTACTCACTCAGAATGGCTGCCAGAGTCTCTACTGTGGCCTAAAAGGCCGTGTGTGGTCTGGTCCCATGTAATCTCGCTGACTTCATCTTCTGCTACTCTCCCACTCACTCCCTCCTCTTCAGCCACACTGTCCTTGATGTTCTTTGAACATGCTATTCTTTGCACTGGCCTTTCCCTCTGAACTATGCATTTCTGCCAGAAATGCTCTTCCCCAGATATCTACAGGGTTCCCTCCCTCACCTCTGTCAGATTTATTCAAATGACATCCTTTCTATCAGGACTTTTTATAGCTACCCTATCAAAAATTGTAGACTCCCCCCAACACACTCTGTCCCCCTTCCAACTCTATTTTTTTCTTTAGCACTTATCACCACTTGACATTTTATGTATTTTGCTTATGTATTGGGTTGTCCTTTTCTCCCTCCTCTAAAGTGAGATCCCCAAAGGGCAGGGGATTTTTTGGTCTGATTTGGTCACTGCTATGTTCCCAGTGCTGAAAACAGTTCTTGGTACATAATAGGTGCTTAATAAATTTCTGTTGAATGAATGAAGTATGCACAGTAGAATCCAATGTAGATTTTATATAAAGCAACTCACTGATAGGAATTATCTCAGGGCGGTAGGAAACCACAGAATTGTTACCCTTTTCTTGTGCTTCTCAGTATTTTCCAAAACTGCTCCATGACTGTGTATTACTTTAGCCTTCAAAATGAAGAAGAAAAGCCATGGCACTGGTTTTCCATGGGTACAACAAGCAGACCTCACCACATGGTGGCTGGCGAGTTTTAACTCCTCTTCCCACAGCAGACATGGCACTTTAGGGAAGGCAAGTCAGTGTCTGGATCACTTGGGGAATCACAAAAGAGAATAAAGTGATGTTGGTTTTTAGCTATAAAATTCAACCCAAAATCCCTGCTTGTCTCCAGTTTCTCCAGAACCAAGACCCTGCTTTGTCCTGCCAACCCTCCCGGGGGTGGAGGCCTGTCCTTGTGCCCCATCCCCGGACACAGACCTGTCTCATCACCAGCCCTCCCTGTCACTGACTTCCCCCTAGATCACCCCCTGTCACCTCTGCCAAGCTTTCTGGAGCCACCCTGGGGCCTCTGCTCTTGTTCCTTATACAGGAACACTCCTCCCCCAGATGTCTGTAAGGAGTGCCCTTCTTTGCTCAGGTGGCCCTTATCCCTTATTCTAGAGGCTTTCCTACCCTAAAGAGCTCCCCAGCCCCTCCACCAGGCTGTTTCTTCTTAACCTTAGTCTCCTCCACCTTGGCCCTTATCACAACCTGACAGGTTATATCTGTATTTGTGGGTTTATTGTTTGTCCTTCCTGCCCTTCCCCACTAGCACAGAAGCTTTGTGAGAGCAGAGACTTTTATTTACTGCTGAATCCTAATATGTAAAGTAGCCCTTGGTGAACAGAGGATGCTCAAAAACGTTGGAGGAAGGACAGAAGGAAGGAAGGAAGGAAAGAAGAGAGGAAGGGAGGGAGGAAGGAAGGAAGGAAGGGAGGGAGGGACCCCTAGACCTCACAGACAAGCATTCTTCCATCCATATCTACATGAAGAAGGGGAAAGAGTGAGATCTGCTCAGAATCTCTATCAGAAAATCACTGGGCAAGCCCGGTAGGAAATCCTTAATGCGAATCCAGCCATGGTCATTTTCCCTCTAGCAATGACATGTCCCAGATCTCTCTCCAGCCACTCCTAGGGGTATAATGCCAAACAGATAAATAAGTTCACAAACCAACTTGCTACTAATGTCCAGGACTCAGACTTACATTGTCCTCCCCCCCACTCCTTCCTCAACCCCTAGCATCCCCACAGCCAGCTGACCCACTCACAGTCCCAGTCACCAGCCCCTGGTAAAGCCTCCTTTCTTACTGCTGTCCCTTCCTATCACCTACTCTCAGGTGGTCAGTCCATGGCCTCCAGCCCTAAGTGATGGCGGAAAGGGCTGTTTCCAGGACAACTTGAATACACACCTCCTCTCACCGCCCCTCTGGGTGCCTGGTGCACAGTGGTGCTCAAGGCATCTGACCAAGATTCTCACCTTAAAAAAAAAAAAAATCAGTCAACACCCATCACAGGAGAGCTGCTGATTTCTAAATTTAGTGCCCATGCTTCCTCTATGATCTGTGACCCAGAGAAAAGCCAGAGGCACTATCTCTGCTATGACATCTGCCATGGGTCCGAAAGGGAAATCGGGGTAAATTGGGAAATGGCTTTACTACCTGCAGCTTATCCTGATCAAAGAAAGAGGCCAGACTTCTGGATGGATGTCTGAAAGGGACTTTGGAAAGAACAGCATGCCTGCTGGGAATTAGGGCAGATTCATGATGTCTTAAAGTTGGAGAAAGAATTAGCAGGAATGGCAAATGTATGTCACCTCAAACATCAAACCCAGATCAATTGGTAGTGGATGACTAAAGCCCTGTGTTAAGAAGGATTCAGTGCCTGAATTTAAACCTAATAGTGCTGTGATCAATTAGTGATGTCTTCCACGGGCACAAGGGTGAGGAGATCACATACTTCCGACCCATATTTGTGAACTGGAAGGAAGGGGTAAGTGGTCCTTGGGCATGGCTCCCAGACTCTTTTTATCTCCATGGCTCACCTGCCAGATGAGCATCCCCCAAATTGTAAGCAATTCCCAGTGTGCTAACTAAAATGCCACCCCTTTCTGCCCTACTCAAGAGAGCATCTCAGAATGCAAGCCAGTGAAAGCACCATGAATCTGCGGTAATTTACTGAACAAAGTAAATCACCTGCAAAAGCTGGCATTTTAATATTGCTAACAAGTTACGTGCATCCCATCTCACAGTGGATCATACATCACAAGGAGGCAAATGGGAACCACGGATCTAAGACGTCCTGCCTTGCATAGACACAGCAAGCCAAGGCACGGCCACCTGAGCAGCTCCTGTCTGCAGCCCAGACCCCGCCTCAAGCTCAACAGACAGACAACCTCCGCCAGGCAATCAGGACAGACAGGTCAGATGAAACTCGACCAGCGATGTCGCCCTGCAGTGTTAAATAACCTTTAAGGGCTGGACCACAGCTCTGGTCACTGAGATTACAGGGGTGAATCTGGTCTTGCCCTGTTCCAGCATCTGGTGGGTGCCGGCATTCCTTGGCTTGTGACCATATCACTCCAACCTTCAAATCTCTCTCTGCTCCATCCTCCTATTGCCTTCTCCTCTGTGAAGGGTCAAATCTCTCTCTGCCTTTCTCTTACAAGGATATATATGACTTCACTTAGGACCTTCCTGGAAATTCCAGGAGAATCTCCTCATCTCAAAATCCTTAATTTAATTACATCTGCAAAGATTCTTTTTTCCTTAGAAGGTAACATTTACAGGTTCTGGGGGGGAGGACATGTTATTTTGGGGGGGGCGGTGGATGGAGGTGAAGGTGGCATTATTCTGACTACCACAGAAAGTAAAACCAAATGTCACTGTACTTCAGTGTAAACATAATTTTTTTCCCTTGATAAGGAATCTCAAACAGATGGGGAAGCATTTTCTGGCAGGAGGAACCTCCTTTTGGGTCACAAAGTCAAACATCTATTCTCCTGGAAAAAGTCAATTCTCAAGGGAGTAAGAAACAAAGGAGGAAAAAAGGGAGGATATTCTCACATAACCACCAGATGGGCAGCATGACTGGGGTGTAGGGAAGGGGAAAAATCTAGAAGGGACACTTCTAGAGGACCTACTACATGCCGGGCAGCCTGCTAGGTGCTTTATTTGCAGTTACGCCTCTTATCCTTATGGGTGGGCATCCACTTCTCTACTTAACAGAAGGAAACTCAGCCCTGTAAAGGCAAATGGCTTCCCCAGATCCCACAGCTCATAAATGGCAGAGTCACGATTTGAACAGACATGCTCTGTCTGCATCTAAAAGTCACCACAGTATATCTTGTCTCTGGTGATGCAAGTGATCATCGTAAGGGCAATTGTGGAATCCAATCCCGGAGGCAGTGCCATGACCGTGACTGTGACCGTGACCGTGCAGGCATCACCCGCTATGGGCACCCTGGACTAGAAGGCAGGGCTTTTGCTACTGACTCAGTAAGGATCCCTTTAACCCTCTCTGGACTTCAGTATTTTTGTTATAAAGTTAACATAATATAAGCCCTCTGCTTATCTTGTGTAAATAGCTATCATTCACTGACTGTCTTGACAGCACTAGTTGGTACCATTCTTCCCATTCCCACAGGCAACTGAGGCCTGGGGAGGGCAAACAGCCCTGGCAAGGTTACCACCCTGGTGGAGCCAGGATTATATGGAGCCCTCCTCAGCTCCAAATCCCATGACACAAGGAGAGGATGCATTTTTGATCCTCTGCGTAGATACTGTGCGGTTCCTTGGAAAGTCTTTAGAAAAAGCCAGCAAAGTGGGCTTTTCTTGCTGCAGCCTTCAGAAGAAAGTAAGCTGTGGAAGTGGTCTTGGGAGAAAGAAGGAATCTTCCGTCAGCAACCCCAAAGCAGATCCCGCCCAGCCTCCAGAGAATGCTGGGAGCAAGAATGAGATCACACCCATAAAATACTCCGCCTTCCCGGGAAGAAGGATGATGTGAAAGTGTGAGCCCCTCACCCCTACTCCAGGGCTGGGCGGGGCACAGATTAGGAAACCAGGCCCTGGGGGACCACCTGCAGCCCCGGGCAGTGTTCACTAACTGATCAAAGCCCCAGTGCCCTGCAGACATGAATGCACCTCCCTAAACACTTGATTTACTCCCAGGGGATAACTTAGACAGTGGGAAGATTACAGCTCAGTGTTTTCTAGCATTATGAATTATTATTATTGTTTAGATTAAATCTGTCTAAACCCATCATAACAGAATGAGTCTGACTGGCCAAATGCTTCTTACAGAATTATTAGTAGAAATGTTAACGGCTAAATGAGGGTGGAGGTCTCATAGATCTTGTTTCGACAAGATGGGCTCCCCGGTACCCATTACCTGAGAGTTGCGGACATACCGCAAATTGATGGCACTCTGAGCCAGCATTAGGTGTACCTGTTACCAAGGGTCCAGACTCTCTTACTTCCATGGACATTAGACCACTCTAAGAAGAAAGGATGGAAACATCTCACATTCTCTAGGAGGTTGACTGTGTTCATGTCAATGGTCACATTCTAGAACTTAATAATCCCCTCAGAATATGCTCTGGCTGGGAAGCCACTTGAAGAAACAGCTGCTGTTTGGAAGAATGTCTCAACAAAAGTGGTCTTGCTACACTCCCTTCCTACTGAAGCAGAACTGAGAGTTGTACAAACCCAGCTTTGTAAACCCTCAGTTCCATTTCAGACCTGTCTGCTATCCTACCCAATTAATTGTAGATCAACATCAAATCTTCAAAGTTAAACTTCAAAAAACATAATAAATTGGCTGGGACAAGAAACCCACTGGAGTCCAAATAAATGGGTGCTTCATTCTTCCTAGGTTTAGAAGGTTGCAGAGAACGCTTAGGTCTAAAGATTTAGCTCTGGTGATTTTGGTGCCCTTGAGGATGAGGTTGGGAGTAAAGGTGAAGTTAGGACACTCCAATTTCTCCAAATTCGACTCCAAAGGAGGATCTAAATCTCCAAGCCCTTCCCTTTTTCTTTTCTTAACTTGTTACTGTGCAATGATTATGGACCCACAAAAAGTTGCAAAAATAGTACAGAAGTGGTCCCCACATACCCATCACCCAGCTTCCCCCAGTGGAGACATCTCACATAACCATAGTGAATTATCAAAACCAGGAAATTGATCAGCACAATCTTACTCAGATTTCACCAGAAAGCCCGATCCCCTTTTGCAGTGTCCTTTGTCCATTTTTAGCTACCCAGCATTTATTCCCTAACAGCAACCTGATTTCCGATTGGGGCATCATCTTTCTTCCATTGTGTGTAGTATAGTGGGAGGATAATTTTAGATGGTGCCCTTCTGAAAATAAACCAGAGTGACCTTTCTCCCTGTCCCAGAACAAACAAGGGGACTACAGGATATCTTAACAATTCTGTTCCACTACAAGATGTTAACTATGCTGCCAGCTTACTACATACATTACTGAGCAAAATCTTATTCCATCACATGTCTAAACCTGGTCAGCATCCTCCTCCTTGGTCCTGTTACGTCCTGAGAGTCTTCAACATCCTTCTATCAATTACCTTTTGTCTGGTTAGCCAGAATCAGTTTCCGTTGCTTGTATATAAAAGAATGCAGACTGAGTCACCTATGAATACTATCAACTGGGAATGACCTGACTGGGGTCATGCCCATTCAAGAAGATCTCAGTGAATCTTGACATAGACTCAAGGGCAGATGCTACTGAGGACCCACCTTACATCCCTGGCCCACCTGGGTTTACTAGCAATCATGCAGACAGTCTCCATACCCCTCAAGAGCCTGCATCTTTCTTCTTTGCCTGAGGGCTCTCTCCAGTACCAGGAAGTATGCTTGGCCCCAAGCAGGTACAACCCAGAAGTGCGGGGGAGTTAACACCCCTGGGGACAAGCATAACCAATGAAGGGAGGACAAGGGTCAGTGAGTCGATGCCCCAGTCCCTAGATCTTCATGGGAGCAGTTTTGAGGCATGTCCCCCACCCAGATTCTCAGATGGTCCCCAGCAGGGTTACACTCCAGGGACCCACAGCGAGAACTGCTCATTGTCACCAGCTCTTGGCTTTCTCATCTCCCCTCAGCATTGTCCCCTCTGCTCCCTGGAATCACCTCCCAAATAAACTACCTGCACAGTAAGTCCCTGTCTCAGAGTCAGCTTCTGGGTACACCTGAACTCAAGACTAAAAACAAAGAAAAGACTTTTACAGCCTACCTAAATGAAGGAAGAGAAAATCTGACAGAGCCTTTAGGCTTCTTTGTGGAAGGCTGTGTTTGAGCACCTGATATGTGGCCAGTGCTACAAGCTGAACTGATAATATTGTGAATATATTAGGTTAAATAAAATATAGTGTTAATATTACTCTCACCTGTTGGATTTTTACCTTGATTAAATATGGCTACTAGAACATTTAACAATACATACATGGCTTGAATATATTTCTATCAGCACAGGCGGGAGGAATGTGTCAGGTCTAACAGTTGGGATGTTATTGCTACTATCATTGATGCTGTTAGCATGATAAACTGAATGGACCAGAGGACTCTAAAGACTACCACGATTATTTATATGTCTAACTGAGGAACTCCCAGGGTAACAGTAACTCACGGATTAAAAATTACTTTTACTCAGTGCAAGAAAGGGATTAGGAAGGGGTACTCTCATACGCTGATGGTGGCTTTGTCGCTTGGTCAGACTCTTCTGTAAAGCATTTTGGCAATATGTTCATCCTCCCTCTTAATACAATAATTCCATCATCAGAAATCTAAGCCAGGCAACTCATCCTAACAAAGGAAAATGATACGCACAAAGATGTTCACTTCATGGTTGTTTATCACCTAAGTGACCAATAAAGGCCAAGTGATTAAATTTTAAAAAGATAGATTTATGTGGATTAAAAAGCAGGCAATCCTTAAAAATGATGATTATAATGATCAGGTAATGATATGGAGACAATTTTGATACCACGCTATGTGAAAGCAAAGATATAAAACTGATCTACAGCATAAATAAATATGTAAAAAAGACGAGAAGGAAATGGACCAAGATGTAAACTGTGTTTATTCTGAAGGTGTTAGGACAAGGATGATTTAATGTTTTTCTCTATTTCCCAAGTTCGTTTTACAGGCATTCTCTGCCTTAATGAAGAACAAAGAAAATGACCATCTTCTTTAATATGTGAGCTGCTAAAAGCATGGACTACAGTATCCTTCTATTTTGCCAAATTTATGTATAAAATCTATCTTTTCCTCTGACAAAAAGAAACAAAGGTAAATCTAGTTCAAGGTGCTTCTGAAACAAGCAGGCCAACAGGAGGAGGACACTTTAATGCAGCCTTTAGGCACAGAAGAACAACTTGGTTTATAAAGAGCAAGTCACACCTGACAATGGCAGCAATGTCTTTTCCTGATTGACCCAAACGAGCAGGTGGCCCAGGAGACTGAAGCCGAGATGAGACAGTGGAACTTCAGAGAAGATACTGACGTGGCCTCTACCCAAATCTTCCTTGAAAAATTAGCCAAATTGGCTGGAATATGCATGCTATCAGCTCCCATCATTCACAAGGACCATAAGCTTTATTTACAGGGGCTTATCTCTCAAGCCATTTGTGGAGCTTCAGCAAGTCTCGAACATGAGCCATGAAGGTGCTTGGACGAGGATAACAGAGACCTGGGTAAGATGGAAACACTCACCAGGAGACTGTAAACGACAGAACTGATGATAAAATGCAGTTTCTTTTCTTGAGCGAAAGCCTCCAGTTAATGCACAGGCTATGGAGAGGTTGGAATTAGGCCCAGAGAATGTGTTAACATCTTTAGTAACTATCTGGAAAAAGATGTAAACAGAACATTAATTCACAAGGAATAGATCAGCAAGGACCAGAAGGCTAGAGGAATAACAGGAAAGGATGGCTAGAAGCAAAGCCAGGAGAAAAGGAACACAGTGAGATGGAGTATGAATGACAGGTCTGGTCTAGGGTGAAATGAACGAGGCACTCATCTCAGGCACAAAATTTCAGGAGGTGCCCAAAGGCTCAGTAATCAAGAGAAATAATAGCATGATGTAATAGTCTAAAAAAAATCTAAGTTAATGCAAAAAAAAAACACTGACCTTTTTTTTTTTAACCTTGATTACTGGGGGGTTTGGCATCCTCTTAAATTTTGTGCCCAAAGCCTCACTCACCTAATTTTAATGCTGAAAGACACTCAGGAGAGAGGAAGTGTTCTGTGTGAATGACAAGGTATAAGAGCAAAGGCCAGAGGGAGAGCTAAGGGTGGAAAGAGCAGGGCATGTACTGAGTGGGGTAAGCCCTGGACATTCCAGAATAAGGGCCGAGGACCGTCAAGGAAACTGTGAGAGGCTCTGGGGAGGTGACCAGTGGAAGCATATTGGGCAGCTTGTTAGCCAAAAGATGGCAGCAACTTGGAGGGAGTTCAGAGAACCAGGGAAAGCAGTCAAAATGTGAAGCATGACTGAATTTGGAAGTGGAAGGGAAAACATGCCCCAGCTGATAAAAGGAAAAAAAAATGACAATCTGGAGAAGGTACATGGGAGAGACAAGGAGCCTTGGTTGCAGTATCTGCTAAAAGCTGACGCAGTCCATAACCATAGGAGCTGGATGAGAGAAAAGTCTTTGGAGGCGAATATTCCAAAGGACAGAAATTCAAAATCTGGGTCCTTAATTTTACTGATTTACCTCATCCCTTAGTTGCCCCAGTATTCCCTGAAATTCTTAAAGATTTATGAAACAAAGAGGCCAAGAATTTAAGCTCAAAGAGGTACAAAATGCTACAGTGGAAGGAACAGAGCATCAAGAGTCAAGAGACTGGGTTCTAGCCTGGTTCTGCCCCAACCAACACTGTTCTCCAAGAAGTCACTTGATTTCTCTCCAAGTCTCCAATATTGCAGCAAAAAGGAGGTGGGGGAGAGGGCTTAAAACCATTTGTCTCTTATTCTGTCACCAGGTTGATCTAAGAGTTATTAAGTGTTCATATGAACAGGGAATAAGCATGGAAACCAGAGATTGGATGTCATAATGGGGTGACCCACGCACTTGTTGACAACTCACAAGTGGAACGTAATGCCACAGGCACCAACTGAAAAGACTTCAGGATCTGGGGAGGGGAGTACAGAGTTGGCCAGGAGGCCTGGGTGTTTCTCTGGCCCTCTGAGAATTCTGCAACTGGGAACTCCTCAAGGCAGCAATGGGCAGACAAAGTCTAACTGTGGATTGTGTGGACCCCTGAATTATTCTTCTAGTGATGAGGATGAAGGCTTAACTTTGAATTCCCTGAGGCTCATTCTTCACTCCTCTGTGTCCCACCATCCCCATTCCCAGCCCCAAGGTTGGCCCCCTTACAGACACCAAGGTCTCCTCAGAATCTGTCAGGAAAGGACAAGACAAAGAGGTGAAACAGGAAGCAAGCACTGCTCCAGAGAACAATTCAAGGGGTTTTGGTGATGTCGTAAGTGAATTATAACCAAGGAGCCAAAAAGGACTGATCCTACCATTTACTCCTTCTCCCCACAGGGCGCCCATTTAGAGAATCTCATGCAAGAAAGAGTGGGCAGAGGGGAAGCAAGCATCATGTGGTTAATCACTGAGCCAGCAGCCAACTGCCCCAAGTGGAAAGTTCTGGTAAACCTTAGATGGTCCAAACAGAGCTTACTACTCCGCCCTCTGTGAATTAAGTAGGCCTTGGCTAACTTACCTACCTGAGAGCAGGCAGAAGCAGGTGGAAGAGAAAAAGACACCCAGCCAGGATTATGTATGAGGAGAAGGTCATAAGGAAGAGTACACCGCACAGGTACTGACTTTTCAGGCACAAGAAACTTGCCCACTAGCAAAACACGACCCCATGGATGAATGCCCAGGGCTCTCTCCAATCAGGTTAGAAAATCCTCCTGGCTTGGGATAGTTGCTGGCAAGGGGAAGAGGAGATGGGGGATCCCCACCCACCAGCACAAAGGCCTGCCCAGGACCACAGTGACCTCTGGGGCCAGCTTCAGGACAGCATCTCCCTTGGTCCTATGCAACAGAATTATTGATGGATGGGGAGAGGATGCTAACAGAGGAAGCAGGAGTGGTTCTTCATGATGTTCTCTGGATACGAGGCATTCAGGAAGATGCTTCTAACTTCTCACGAGCTGCTAGACCTGAATTAAGCATCTCTATTTAGTTATACCAAAAAAAAAAATCTTTCTATAAATAGACCACCCGGAAAGGACAAAGCAAAAAGAAACTTGGGAAATAAAGAACTGGCGTAAAGGCTACCAAAAGAAACTGCCATTCCCCCAATACCTCCCCAGGAAGATGCCATCAATAACTGCATTTCCATCAGCATCCTTCAGTCAGCTGAGGGATATTCCTACACCTGCCTGAGGATTACCTTCCAGAATCCCACAGCCCTTCAAAGCCTGTCTACACTGGCTCAAAGGTCCTGCTGCACAAAGTTATAGCCACCTTCCAGTCACAGTTGATGGAGAGGCTTCTGATGGTCCCCGGTGTATCTCTCATGGTCTTTGCGGACGATACTAAAAGCAATAGCTACCTACTCGTAAGTGTCTACTGGGCACAGACTAAGAACTTTACAGAGATCAATACATTTAATCCTCACGACAACCCCACATTATAGACATTACAACTCTACAGATAAGGAACACTGAGGTTCAAGGAAGTTAGGCAATACGATGGTCAGTTTTATGTGTCAATTTGGTTAGTACCTACTCATTCAATTGCTCCTCAGTCTAGGTTTCGGTTGAAGGAATTTCATACATGTTGTTAACATCTACAATCAGTTGGCTTTAAGTAAAGGAGATTCTTCAATAATGAGGGTGGGCCTGGTCCAATCGGTTGAAAGGCCATAAGAGAAAAACCTGAGGTGTCTCAGAGAAGAAGACACTGTTTCAAGACTGTAGCATTAACTCCTGCCCGAGTTTCCTGCCGACCAGTCTACCCTACAGATTTCAGACTTGCCAGTCTCCACTATCACATGAGCCAATTATTTAAAATAATTACATACGTGTATATATATACATGCACACATATATATACAGGGGCCCCCAACCCCTGGGCCGCAGACCGCTACTGGTCCGCAGCCTGTTAGGAACCGGGCCGCACAGCGGGAGGTGAGCGGCAGGTGAGCCAGCGAAGCTTCATCTGCTGCTCCCCATCACTCCCCATCGCTTGCATTACCGCCTGAACCATCCCCCCCTCCCTGTCTGTGGAAAAATTGTCTTCCACAAAACCGGTCCCTGGTGCCAAAAAGGTTGGGGACTGCTGTACGTATATATACGTGCGTATGTGTGTGTGTGTATATATATATATATATATATATATATATATTTATATGCACTCACTTATACACAGAAATTGGCCCTTGAACAACTCAAGGGTTATGGTGCCAACCCTCTGCACAGTCAAAAATCCCCATACAACTTATAGTTGGCCCTCCACATACATGGTTCTGTATTCACAGATTCGACCAGCTGTGGATCATGTAGTACTACGGTATCTACTACTGAAAAACATCCAAGTATAAGTGGACCCTTGCTGTTCAAACTCATGCTGTTCAAGGATGAATAGAGAGAGAGAGAGAGAGAGAGACAGATCTCCTAGTGGTGTGGGAAGGCAGACTAGAGTGTGATTTTTCTGATTCAAAAGAGTGATGAAAAGATGGGGCAGCTTTAATACTGCCCATGAGTTAAAGAGGCAGAAAGACCTTAGATTATACAAAGACAGAAACCTCCTCCTTTCTTTGCGTCAAAAGCCCATCTCACCATGACAGTCTTCCACTCTCTATAAAACCGCTGGGAGGTAAATCATAGGAGACAGTGACTTTCAAAGGCTCCAAGTCTTCAGTGGTCAGGCCAAAAGTCTTTCCCATTAGAAGGTGAGGGATGCAGGCATGTGGAAATCCATCCACAGCCTCCCTTCCCCCACAGAGCCCCCACCTAACCAGAGAAAAGGGGCTCCATCCTATTTAAGAGTCAAAGTACAGACAGAGATTCTAGATGCATCCCAGAGGCCCTGAACTCCATGCCATGGGACACCAATGGACAATTCTAGACTACAGACACACTTCCTATATACCTGGCTACTGACTTAGGTTTGCTGTGCTACTGAATTTCCTCCCCAGTCTAGCCTGCCTCCTATAATGGACCCTCTCCTTTCCCAACTAGCCAGATATCTGGAGGAACATGCCTAGCCTGCCGCCAATAGAATATCTTAGCTACAAATAACACTAACTTAGGATCGCTGGTTTCAACAAGACAAGGTTTGATGAGAGGTGTATGACACAAATCCATCTTTAACACTGAAAAGATGACGACTTTTTGTTGCATGCAGGTGTGTCAAGGAGAACTGCTGCATGAGATTCTTTCCAGCTCAGACATGGGTAGGTTACAGTTTATACGTAAAAGGTACTTCTCATCTCTTTTTGAAATCCATTCTATTGTTTCTAATGAAGATGTGCGTTTCCTTAGAACACTCTTTGTCTTCCCTATTGCAACCTGAGATAGTGTCTCCATAATGTTTGGTCATTTATTCCTTCCTTAACACTCTTTCACGAGGATGAAAATTAGATCTGCTGGCTTCCCACTCTGCCATCAGCACCATGTTTTGACTTTGGCTGAGTTGCCCTTGACAGTCTCATGCTGTTACCACTTCCCAGCTATCAACACAGAAATTCAGTTGTTTTGAGTTGTGTGTGTGTGTGCGCGCACGCGTGTGTGCTCATTTACTGGTTGACTGTCCTCTCCCAGCCCTTTCTGCAGTCTGAGGCCCTGCATCTCCATACTGTACTGTCTCCTCATTCCCATGGCCAGCTCCATGCAGGGCCGGAAACTGGGATGCTGCAGAGTGAGGATAAAGCATTCCTAAACAGCTCACGGGCACTGGCAGGGAGATGAGAAGAGAACATGGCAGGGGAGTTATCTACCTGGAGGGGCCGTGAGGTCAGAGCCAAGGGGTCAATTCCTGACTCACTTGCCCTTTTATGTTCAGAACACAGTTACACTGCTTCATCAGGTTCGGCTACTGCTTAGCCTGGGAGAACTCCTGGTTCTCACTCGACTCAATGGCAAGACTGAAATTTTCAAGTCCTGGCACTCTGGATGGACTGATGTCTCAATAGACACTAGCCAAGAGAAGACTGTGCAAGGGCTCTGATTACTAAGGCTTCGTTGGTCTTCCCAAATGACTAGGAAGGATCATCATACATAATTCAAACTGAGCTACGCTTAGAATGAGAAAGCACATTGCAGTGAGGCAGTGGAAGGGATGGTTACCACAGCTCCCCCAGTGTATGCTGGACATTGCCAGGTCCAGGCAACCGCCGGGGCTCTTCTGGGTGCTAGTGAGTGCTGGCCTGACCATCCACTCTTAATGCCTCAGAAACATCCATCCAGAATGAGGGAACCGTTCAAGGCGGGGCAGCTGACTCAGTCACTGCTGCCTTAGAGCCAGAGGGCTGGGCTTGGGAGAGGCCTTAGCGATGAGGTGGCCCAAGCAGTTGGCTCACTCTGAGTCATGGAAATGGGGATCAGAGAAAGCAGTGACCGCTCAGGCCACACAGCCACTCGGTACCAGAGGCAGGAGGAGGACCCACACCTCCCTAAACTGGTCTGATACTCTTCCACCAGCCCTGACACACTACTGCTTCCCTGGGTCTGCATTTATCTTTCTGTAAAATGAGAGCAGGGCTATATCTTTGCCCTGTGGTTCATACAGAGGTCGAATAAAAATAACTCCATCAAGTACTTTACGTTCATCAAAAGAAATGGACCTCATGAGTGGAACTACACATACACACATGCTTGTGCGTGGAAGCAATGCCTTCCTCCCACCTAGGAGAGCCCTAAAAACATGCCAGCTGCCATGTTTTTGCCCAGGTGATTGTCACTGCACCGAGGGCTTCCCACATGGAATCCCAGCTAATGCTCTCAAAAAACGGTATCAAGTCAGCGCTATACATTTACATTACAAATGAGGACAAATGAGGTTCAGAGAGTCTAAGGGACTCGCCCAAGACACACATCAAGTGTCAGGTCTGGGACTCCAGGTCCAGTCTTAGCCCAGAGCTTGTGCCCCCAGGCACAGCGTCCCGCAGCCCCCATCTCAACACTTCAGCCTTTGCTGGAGTGTGTACATGCATACGATTAAGGATGCTGTCACTAAGATGACATGTTTCATTTGAGTGCACCCCAGCTTCCACACTGATTTCAGCCGTGTCCCTCAAGGCCTTTGAAATGCCCCACAGTGCGGGACCCATGATTAGGACCGATGCCACTGCCGATAGAAGAAGCTTAGCTTGGCTACTGACAAGCCTCTCATACCTGATGCTTCCTGGACAAAGCCAGGCTGGAAACACCCACAGAGGGAGCTGAGAGGAGCTGAGAAACTGAGAAGGCCTGGCTTGTGTCTTTCTTACACTCATTCACATTTTATAAATGCAGCCTTTGCCCCTTTGCCATGGAGCCCCAGGGAAAGTGGATTAAATTCTGAATGAACCAGATGAAATGTGAAAGCAAGCAACATGAAAAGAGGAAAGGAAGCAAGAAAGAAAAATAAGCTTTGCACAGT
The DNA here is from genome assembly GCF_005190385.1 of Monodon monoceros. Taxonomy (NCBI): domain Eukaryota; kingdom Metazoa; phylum Chordata; class Mammalia; order Artiodactyla; family Monodontidae; genus Monodon; species Monodon monoceros. Next base: position 39,072,423 of record NW_021703778.1, on the reverse strand, counting down.
ATTGGAAAAGCTAAAGACATGGGAAGATGTTTAAGAAATATTAAGTGGAAAAAATAGGTCAAAAAAACTGTATGGATTGTTCAAGCCTAATTTCATTGAAATATATGTGTAAAGTATAAATGTGAATATAGATATTTAGGTATATAGGTCGGTAGTTACATAGATCAGGGTGTATCTGTGTGTGTGCATATGTATTCACGTCCAACAGGATTGTCACTGATTTTTTTTTCAGTATTTTCTAGATTTTCCATGATGGAGTTATACTCCCTTTATAAAAATTAAAATATAAAATACAAAATAAAAATAAAGGTGTGAGCCTTCCTGGGGCTACAGTGTGACTGGGATCCCTGGTTTCCAGGGCCTTTGTTGGTCCAGAAAGACTCCAGAGGTGACGGCAGCCACCCCATCACACCGGACTCTGTCCACAACTTCACAGGCTCCCTGGGGAAAGCCAGGCACCGACAACAACCAGCTTTGAAAGCCGCCCTGGCCTCCCTGACCCAACTAGGGCCCATCCCAGGTCTGCCAAGAGCAATCACAGACACAGGAGCCCGAGCCCATCCACTGACAGATGGACACGTCCAGTTGGGAAGAATGGATAAAGTGTGCAGAACCTTCTGTAGGAAGTAGTGAAGTGAAAACATCACATACTCTGAGACCTGAACTCACCAAATAAAGTGCAGTATCATCACTAAGCTGGCAGTGGGAAAGGCCACCTGGGGCCCAATAGATCAACTAGATAGAGAAAGGAAAGCAACTGGGGAACATTCCAAGCGTAGACCAGCGGGGGAATCCAATGCAGGGAGAAAGTGACATCCTAGAGATGTGACGGCAGGCAAGTATCCTGGGCTGGACCGAGGGGCTAACCATCACGGCATCAGGAGAAACCAACAGCACCCCATAGGCAGAAACCCTGGGTTTCTGCCTATGGATGGGAAGTGTCCCAAAGTATACTCCAGCCATTCAGAGAAGCCAAGTGTGTGAGTGAGGAAGCACGAGCCACCACCCCTACCTGCCAGGAGTTCAGAGACTACCCTGGGGCTGTGGACACACAGCACAAAAGAAAGTTCATTGCCCATCTCCCTCAACCTTTGACCTCTCATGATTCAGACCTGCTGATCTTAAAGGAATAACCAATTTATGCAACGCACACTCCTCCCAACTCCCATCTCCCAAGGAATTCTCACCCTTCTTACTCCACGCTCCCTCTAACCTACCCTGACTCCCTTCCCCAATCCACTGACAAGTCACAGGATATTACAAGGACAAGGGACCTTGGAAGACACTTAATTCAAATCCTTCTTATTATGGAGGAGAAAAGTGAAGCTCATAAGGTACCCAAAGATAAATTAGAGTACAGCCAGGGCTAGAACACAGATTTCTAAACTATCCCATGACACTTCCCAAAGTAAATATTGCAGGGTTCAGAAAATGGACTTGAGGGTCCGTTATGGAAGCTAGAGCCTTGCTAGGCCAAGTGTAGCTGACAGAACACCAGGAGCAGCCTCCCCTGGGTGAGAAATTCAGAATCGCAGGCCCTGCCCCAGACCTACTGAGTCAGAGCCTGCATTTTACCAAGATGCCCTCATGCTGTCATGCACAGTAAAGTTGGAGACACCCTGAACGAGAGAATTCTCCCTCTGATCTACAGTCAGGCAAGAAAGAGTCCCTCGCTCTCTGTGCCCAGCCCACGCCTTACTTTTCCCCAACCCAAGAGAGGGCCTGGAAATTGATGGCAATAAAAACCAAAACAACAATGCTCCCATTTCTGGTCAGTGGATGCTTCTCTCCTTATCCGTGGAGAGCCTCTGCGAGGCACTTAAATCTCTCCGTTAAGCAAACGGCACGGCCGACTACACATGTAAGAACAGGTGGCAGATCACCTGCGAGAGCCCCGAGGAGCCGCAAGAGGGCTGGGTCATTAAATACTGCAGGGGCACAGATGTGGCAGCCGGCCCCCATGCAGCAGGGTGAGAACCGGGCCGCTCCATCACCTCACTGAAGGAGGGAGGGAAGAAGCCAAAACGGAAGGAGAGAGAGCCTGGTCCCACCCTCGTCTCTTGGTCCTTCATCCTTAAGCCAGATGATACCTGACATGAAACAAGCCACTCATCCTTCCTAAAGCTCATATAAGAAACAGGTCTTATTTGACAAGAATTCGTGCGTCACAAGTTCACAGTGAAAAGCAAATGGGAACATATAAAGTGCCAAGCACAATGCCTGACACATAGCTGAGGCCCAATAAACAAGAGTTTTCCCTGCCATGTCTTCATCCCTCCATCCCTCCTACCTCCTTCTGTCCCAAAGTGTTTGTACTCTGTCAGAAAGAGGCAGGGGAGGTCGCAAGGCAGGTTCATAGCCTTGGTTGCCCACTGAGATCACCTAGGCAGCTTTAGAAACTACTAGAGTCTGGGTCCCGTCCACTGAGATTCTCACTTAATTGGTATGGGAAGCAGCCCAGCCACTGGAATTTGTAAAAGATCCTCAGGTTAATTCTAACGTAGAACCAAGGCTGCAAACCACAGCCATTATGGGATCTGTGGATTACTCGGTGCTCGTCTGAATGGAGCGAAAGTCATAATTATTTCTCCCCTCACCACGTTCATTGAGTGATTACTACATGGCCAGGGACTAAGCTAATTGCTTTATATACATAATTTCATTTAATTCTCACAAAACCCTGTACAGTAAGAATTAGCCCTCTCATTTGTCAGTTGAGGAAACGGAAGCCCAGGATAGTTAATGAGTCACTGTAAGTGCCCCAGCTCCCAAGCAGCAGAAGTGGGATTCGACTCCGGGCCTGTCTGACTCTCAGCTGTAACGGGCACCAGGTGCGTGGCTAGGGAAGAGGTCTCAGTGACGCAGACGGAGGAAGGAGTCATACAATGGGTCTGATTCCACACAAGGTGGCGGTTAAAGGAAGAGACCCAGAGGGAGAGGGAGGGGTAGGTAAACACGGTGTGATCTTAGGGAAAGGCAGGTCCATCCAGCATCTTCCTGTCCATGGAACGCCACGGGGTAGGAGGAGGAAAGCGAGGCAGGGGAAGAGCTGTTAGCTGGAGGAGAACATTCCTGTCTCTAGCTTACAGGTAATCAACAGGCACCGAAAGAAAATATCCAGATCACATGCCCCATCACAGTAGCCACAAAACTGGGGGCGCCAGTGGACAGGGGAGGAGGGCTAGGCTCCAGCGCTGCAGAGGCAAAGCTCAGGGGGACCAGAGGACATTCACGCACCCCTCTGCCTGAGGCAGCCTATCGGCATTAATAAAGCTGTGTGAGTTAGCCCATCACTGTCCCTCTACTGGGACAGGCGAGCGATCACCAAACACTCTTTGAATAACGGGGCAGGATGCTACGGAAGAAAAGCACGTGATGCTGAGAAGAGGGGTCACAGGGGCTACCCTGGCTCTGGGCGGCCGGGGCAGGAGTGGCTGGGCAAAGAAGACTGGGCTGGAACAAGAAGGAGGTGGAATTGGGAACCCACGAAGCTGTGGGGTGGGGAGCCTTTGAGGCCATCCAGGCGGAGGCACTGCGGCCTTAGGGAGAGTGAAACATTGAGGAAGCAGAGGCAAGGCCCCCATGGCAGGACTGGAAATCCCATAGCAAGCTGAGGCTGGGGAGGTAGCAGAGGGCCCAGGCAATGCTGGGCCTGGGCTGCTCTGTCGGGCATGTCGGCATCTCTCCTAAGAGCCGGGGGAAGCCTGGAGGGTCTGGAGCAGAGAACGGGACACACGAGCAAATTTCCATTGCAAAGTATGGCCCTGATGCTTAGACTGCAGTGTAGAAAACACAGCAAGAGGGCCAGGCCCAGAGGGTCGTGGGAAGTCTGCTTAGAAAGCTGAGGTGGGAGCCCTGGAGAGAGTGGAGGGGGCAGTGTACAAAGACGGGGGGCGGGGGGCGGCTTCAGGGACTATGTAGGACGTGACACAGACCGGACCAGGGCTGTGTCAGAGCAGGCAGGGGTGGATGGCGGGGACTGGAGAAGGAGAGGTATGTGCCAAGGATGGATGACTCCTGTATCTCCAGCGTATGGGACATTCACTGTGACACAAATGATGGGGGTTTGCCCCTGAGTACAGTTTGGGGCATGATGGCCAAGGCATCTACGGAAACTTCAGCTTTCTCACCTGTCTCAGCCGCCTCTTTGAACCTGGGCCAAGCTCCCCACTATGACCTCAGGTAGAATCTGGAAGTGGGGTTTCTGCCAGGGTGTGCTACGCTGTTTCTGGGAGTTGTATACTTGGAGAGACAGAGGAAGAGAGAGCAGAAAGCAGTGGGGGCTGAGATTAAAGGGCCACAAAAGACCCCATTAACCTGCAGCCAAGTGTCCGCCTGAGGCAGGATAAGCAGCTTATGAACTGATAAGAGGAAAGTATGCAGCTGTTAGCTTGGGGAGCTTTTGTCACCGGTTTGTGAGCAAGCAGGAGGCTCTCAGATGATGGAGGGAAGGAAAGGACCATCTGTCAAGGGGTCTCTGCAGTTCTCTGGGATGGGGACCCTCCAAAGCTCTCAGCGGCCCTGGAGCCTCTTCTATTCTGACTTTCAAAAGCAAAATCGTGGCTTAGAGCATGCAGCCTTGGAGTCAGATAGACCCAATGACCCTATCAGGGTTCTCAAAATTCCATTTTTTTCATCTGTAAAACTCAGGATGATAATATTGATCTCAGAGCATTCCTGATTGTTAAAATAATGGCAAGAATTATATAATTAGCTATTTGGTTGAGCAGTTACTATGCTTTGGGTACTGGGTTCTAGGTTATGGGTTCTGTTTTATATATATTATCTCAGTTCACCCAGTGAATAAGCCAAGCCTTCAAGATTTTATGTAATGAATCAACATCTCAAGGCAAACTAGGCTCTCTCAAGACAGTAGCTATTGTGGATAACCAACAATGACCTACTGTATAGCTCAGCGAACTCTGCTCAATATTATGTAACAACCTAAATGGGAAAAGAATTTGAAAAAGAATAGATACATGTATATGTATAACTGAATCACTTTGCTGTGCACCTGAAACTAACACAACATTGTTAATCAACTATACGCCAATGTAAAATAGCAAGTTTAAAAAAAGATGGTAGCTCTTGGTATTTTTATTAGAATAACCTCAGAGGATACTGGCCCACCTGTATTGCTGACTGGCAAAGCCATCAGGCTGAACCACCAGCCTCAGAGGCTGACCCTAGCCGAGGAGATTTTGCTTCCCCTTGAGTCAGGGAAGTGGTGGAGGCTCAGGCAGGCTGGGGTAGGGAGATGGGAGGAGGAAAGCAATGGCCCAGATGGCAAAAGGCCACCTGCTGGCCAGCACCACTGTTCCCTCTTGTTCAGCCCTGCTGCAGACTGGTTGGGTACCAGCCTATCTCCATGGGCTCCGAGCAAGGTGAATGTTTAGCATTAGCCATCTGGAAACTTGCACTGAGGGAGGGCCACAAGAAAGTCTCCTGATGGACTTCCCTGCTGGAGCAGTGGATAAGAATCCGCCTGCAAACACAGGGGGCACTGGTTTGAGCCCTGGTCCGGGAAGATCCCACATTCCGCGGAACAACTAAGCCCGTGCATCACAACTACTGAGCCTGTGCTCTAGAGCCTGCAAGCCACAACTACTGAGCCCCTGAACCACAACTACTGAAGCCCACGCGCCTAGAGCCCATGCCCCGCAACAAGGGAAGCCACCGCAATGAGAAACCCACGCACCACAATGAAAGAGTAGTAGCCCCTGCTCTCCGCAACTAGAGAAAGCCTGCCTGCAGCAAAGAAGACCCAACTCGGCCAAAAATAAATAAATAAATAAATTTTAAAAAAAAAGTCTCCTGATGCCCACAGAACCTGGCAGATCCCAAGACTTCTCAGGACCCCACTCTACTGAGATATCTGTGAGGTGCAGAGTGATCCCAGGACTTGTACTACCACGAAGTATAGAGCTGTGACTATTCCTCCTTAGCTTGAAAACTTAGAGGGACTTGGGGACATCTGAAGCCCTGAGAACAAATTTTGAAAACATTCTTTCCCAAAGGCTAGAGAGAAATAGGACTGTAGCATTACAACTTTCCTCCTCAGCTTTGCAGACCTGCCATCACTGATCACGTGTCCTTGGGCTAATCACTTTCTTTCAATTCTTATTCTTCCTTATTCTTTCAATTGCCTTGCCAGGATAATACCGATAATAGCTACTGTGCAGCATTGTCTTAAGGTTTAGTATGTGTCTGAAAAAGTGTTTGGCATATAATAAGCACTCTATTAATGGTCCCTATTTATAATATGACCTGCTTCTTCAAATATAAAGAGTTCTTGGCAGGCTCCCCCATCTTCTGATTAATTTTTCAGGGTACTAGGTCAGTCTACACCAGGGATCTGAAGCTATGGTCCACAGGCCAAATCCAGTCTGTTACCTATTTTTGTAAATAAAGTTTTATTGTAACACAGCCAGACCAATTTATTTACAAAGTGTCTACAATAGCCAACATGAGTGATTACAGCAGAAACCATATGGCCAGCAAGGCCTAAAATACTTACTATCCCGCTTCTTAATGAAAAAGTTTGCCAATTTCTAATTACACTGAAGTTTCTCAAACATTAATGAGCATCACAATCACCCAGGGTGTTTTTTAAGAATACCGATTCCCAGGGCCTACCACCAGAGCACTGGATTCAGGAGACGTAGCCCAGGAACCTGCATTTTAATCAGCCCCCACCACCATCAATGATTCTGATGCAAGTGGCCCAAGGACACATTGGAAGGAACCCTGGTCTGTGCAATCAGCAATGCTAAGTGACACCAGAGCCCCGGTTGTCCCCGTGAAGGGGCAGATGGAGCCTAGGTTGGGAGAAAGTCAGCACTCTGCATCTAGTAAGGAGGTGCATGCATCCTGTGCCCCCTTTCCCCAGCAGCTGCCTGCTTTGCTTTAAAGTTCAATGCAGAAAACTTGGAAGACAAAGAAAACAAAAGTCACAAAGGATGAAATAAAAAACGCTTTCATAATCCAACTATCCAAGGATAACTACCATTTATATTCTGACCTATCAGTCTATATGATCCCAGTATTCTTCCCAGGTATATATATGAAAATATTTTCCCTTTATTTTACAACAAAAACAAATGGGCACCTGTTTGCAGTCTTTACTCACTGGAAAATACATAAATATTTCGATAAACTGAAAGCATTTCCTCTAAGATCAGGAATAAGATGTCCACTCTTACCACTATTATTCAACATAGTTTTCGAAGTCCCAGCCACGGCAGAGAAGAAGAAGAAATAAAAGGAATCCAAATCGGAAAAGAAGAAGTAAAACTGTCACTGTTTGCAGATGACATGACACTATACATAGAAAATCCTAAAGATGTCACCAGAAAACTACTAGAGCTAACCAATGAATTTGGTAAAGTTGCAGGATACAAAATTAATGCACAGAAATCTCTTGCATTCCTATACACTAACAATGAAAGATCAAAAAGAGAAATTAAGGAAACAATCCCATTCACCATTGCAACAAAAAGAATAAAATACCTAGGAATAAACCTACCTAAGGAGGCAAAAGACCTGTACTCAGAAAACTATAAGACACTGATGAAAGAAACCAAAGATGACACAAACAGATGGAGAGATATACCATGTTCTTGGATTGAAAGAATCAATACTGTGAAAATGACTACACTACCCAAAGCAATCTAAAGATTCAATGCAATCCCTATCAAATTACCAATGGCATTTTTCACAGGATTAGAACAAAAAATTTTACAATTTGTATGGAAACACAAAAGACCCCAAATAGTCAAAGCAATCTTGAGAACGAAAAACGGAGCTGGAGGAATCAGGCTCCCTGACTTCAGACTATACTACAAAGCTATAGTCATCAAGACAGTACGGTACTGGCACAAAAACAGAAATATAGATCAATGGAACAGGAGAGAAAGCCCAGAGATAAACCCACGCACCTATGGTCACCTAATCTGTGACAAAGGAGGCAAGAATATACAATAGAGAAAAGACAGTCTCTTCAACAAGTGGTGCTGGGAAAACCAGACAGCTACATGTAAAAGAATGAAATTAGAACACTCCCTAGCACCATACACAAAAATAAACTCAAAATGGAGTAAAGACCTAAACGTAAGACCAGACACTATAAAACTCTTAGAGGCAAACATAGAAGAACACTCTTGGACATAAATCACAGCATGATGTTTTCTGACCCACCTCCAAGGTAATAAAAATAAAAACAAAAATAAACAAGTGGGACCTAATGAAACTTAAAAGCTTTTGCACAGCAAAGGAAACCATAAACGAGATGAAAACATAACCCTCAGAATGGGAGAAAATATTTGCAAACAAAGCAACTGACAAGGGATTAATCTCCAAAATATACAAACAGCTCATGCAGCTCAATATCAAAAAAACATACAACCCAGTCAAAAAGTGGGCAGAAGACCTAAATAGACATTTCTCCAAAGAAGACATACAGATGGCCAAGAGGCACATGACAACATGCTTAACATCACTAATTATTAGAGAAATGCAGATCAAAACTACAATGAGGTATCACCTCACACCAGTCAGAATGGCCATCATGAAAAAAATCTACAAACAATAAATGCTGGAGAGAGTGTGGAGGAAAGGAAACCCTCCTACACTGTTGGTGGGAATGTAAATTGATACAGCCACCGTGGAGAACACTATGGACGTTCCTTAAAAAACTAAAAATAGAACTACCATGTGACCCAGCAATCTCACTACTGGGCGTATACCCTGAGAAAACCATGATTCAGAAAGACACATGCACCCCAATGTTCACTGCAGCACTATTTATAATAGCCAGGACATGGAAGCAACCTAAATGTTCATCAACAGATGATTGGATAAAGATGATGTGGCACATATATACAATGGAATATTACTCAGCCATAAAAAGGAACAAAACTGGGTCATTTGTAGAAACGTGGATGGACCTGGAGTCTGTCATACAGAGTGAAGTAAGTCAGAAAGAGAAAAACAAATATCGTGTATTAACGCATATATGTGGAATCTAGAAAAATGGTAGACGTGAGCCTATTTGCAGGACAGGAATAAAGACACAGACATAGAGGACGAATGTGTGGACACGGTGGGGAGGGAAGAGGGGGTGGAATGAATTGGGAGATTGGTATTAACAATCCCATGTGTAAAATAGATAGCTAGTGGAAACCGGCTGTATAGCTCAGGGAGCCCAGCTCAGTGCTCTGTGGTGACCTCGATGGGTGGGATAGGGGGGTGGGGTGGGAGGGAGGTCCAAGAGGGAGGGGATATATGTATACGTATAGCTGATTCACTTTGTTGTACAGGAGAAACTAACACAACATTGTGAAGCAACTATACCCCAATTTAAAGATATGTATACATATGAACACTTTCACATGTCAATAAATATTGCTCTCAAGTATCACTCTTGATATTCAACTGTTAAAAAAAGAATGCAGTAAATACATACATGTATGAAATCATCACACTGTGCACCTTAGACTTACACATTGTTGTGTGTCAAATATATCTCAATAAAGCTGGAAAAAAGAGAAAAAAAGAATGCAGTAGATCTCTGTGAACTAATATGAAATAATCTCAAAGATAGTCACCAAAAATAATGCGGTCCAGAACAATGTGAATACAAGCTGGCATTTGCATAAAGGCAACGGGAAACATCTCTCCTTGTATAGCACTGACTATCTCGGCAAGGATACACAGAACCTCTAAATAGTTATTATCTCAGAAGCAGGAAATTAGGCAGATTGAGAGTAACTTTTACTCCATTATCTTTTACATTATTGGGCTTTCTTACTATTTGCATGTATATCCTTACAGAAATATTAAAAATTTGCTTTTAAAAACTGTCATTTCTCTTTTTTTTTTTTTTTTTTTCATTTTTTGGCTGGGTGACATGTGGGATCTGGGTTCCCCAACCAGGGATGGAACCCACGCCCCCTGCATGGGAAGCGCAGGGTCTTAACTACTGGACTGTCAGGGAAGTCCCCCAAAATTGTCATTTTTAATGTCTTCATTGAAATTACATCATTTGTATGAACCACAGTGTGCTCAACTAACCATTTATTATATTTAAGCAATTCTTAGTTGATCGAATTGACTGCGTAAGTCACAGTGGGATGAACGCCCACACACATCAATATGGGCAGCCGTTGGTGATCACTACCTGAGGTTAAATTCTCAGAAGTGGAGTTTCTGGGACATGGGCTTCCTCTGATTTTAGCCTTTTAATAAAATTTGCCAAACCACTTTCCAGAAAGGCAGGCTCTGTCCATACACTTAGCAACAGCAAACATGAATGTCCATTTTCCCTTTCGCTCGGATGGCCCCTCATTTCTGACAGTGCTTCTCTTTAGAAGGCCTCCAGCTCCAAACACAGCCCAATCAGGCCGGCGTGTCCCCCAGATGCCCCCCACCTCCAGCCCCGCAAAGCAAGCCCAGGCAGTGGCTGGGACGATTGGAGCCATTTCCGCACCTCACGGCCAATAACAGTACTCAAATCCTGCCTGCTTTTCTTAAAGACTAAGCCAACAATGGGGGTGCCCCCTGGCACCCCTCCACTGGCCCAAGGCCAACCCACTGAACTCAACTGATTTGGAAGGATTCACTTGGAAAGGTAGTTCCTGGAACTACCTGGACACCCTCCTCGGGGCTTCATGTCAGACCTGCTGGCAGACAGACCGACGCTGACATTCTTCTCCCCCACCTGGGAACAGGTGTGCATCGCTGTTACAGCACAGAGGCCCCTCTGAACTCAAGATCCCCATCAGGTAGGGAGGCTCGGCATTGCTGGGACTGCTAAGGAAACCATTCCAGTCTTTGGCCAACTATGCAGTTCTTATTCCACAGTCAATTGGGAGGGCAGGGCAGGTGTCCAATGTAAATACCACTGGAGCGGCAGGACTGAGGAGAATAAAATTCCAGCCACCAAGAGCAGTGCCTCTGAGGCTGGCAGGTGCCCTGGGCCACTACTGACTTAACCCACTAGGCTTCCTCCACCAAACAACACGCGCTGATCCACTTCAGGGCCTGCCAAGCCCAAGCTGCTCCCATTTCCTGTAGCTCCCAACATTACCTCCAAGATCAGCTATGGGAGGAAGAGGAAACGGGACGTGGAAGTTTCTAGAAGAGGAGAGGAGTGCCTGCCCAGCCACACAAGGGACTCTGGGCTGGGAATGCTGCCCGCCCATTGACTGCTGGCCTCCATGGGGCTCTGCCTCCAGCCCTTGTGTTGATGGACCTCACGTTTGTGCTAAGATCAACAGAGGCAGCAGGCCTTACAAGTGCCCTTGTGTGGAAGGAGGTGGCAGTTCGGTATGAACCAAGGAAGCCACTGCAGGGCTGCTTTAGGAAAGAAGCAAGGCTTATTTACCCAAAGAGGGTAGAACTAAAATTGCCTTAGAAGTCGTGGTTCTATTTTGTAGTCGTGTAGTCATGTTATTCCAACTAAGAGTCAGGGGTTGAGGCCGCGGCTGATTTTGCTAATGATGCACAGGAAGAAATGGAACACAGAGATGTGACCTAAGTCCCCAGGTCCCAGTCCTGAGGTTTTCACTTCATCCTTTGTTCCCTGAACTGTGGGGCCCGGAGCAGCATCCTCTGGAAACTGCTTAGAAACACTGACTCTCAGCCCTTCTCCAGAATCTGCATTTTCATAAGATCCCCAGCATCCCCCAGGATTCAGTGCAGTGGTTCCTAAACTTTAGTGAGCATCAAAAATCTCCCTCACTTCACCCCAGGTCTGACCCAGTGGGTGTGGAGTGATCCCAGGCATCTACACATTTCACATGGTCCCAAGGTGACCAGATACACCGGTCTGCAGACTGCATACATGACCTGGGCAACTAATTAAACGCACAGCTGCATCTTGGCCTTACACCGCTGGTTCTCAACCTTGGCTGCACAACTGAAATCACCCGAGGTGTTGAAAAAAGCATGCCCATGCCTGAGTTTCGCCTCTAGAATCGGATTTAATCAGTCTGGGGTGCCGCCTGGGCCGAGGGAGTCATACAATTTGACCAAGTGATTGGAATGTGCAGTGAAGATTGAGAACCATTGATTCACAGTGACCTCATTTAAAACCTAGTTTTTTTACTCACCAGCCACATGACATGGGGCAATTTAACCACTCTGAGCAGCTTTACTGCCTTTACAATGTGGAGAACAGCCACTCATCAGGACTAAATATTATAAGGTATATTAGACCTTATATGCCTACGTGTGCCTATATGTGTCTGGCACATAGTAGGTACTCAATAAATGCCCAATGCCCCCTATTCTCTTTCCTTGCTGTGATTAGAAGTGAAAAAATCAGCTGATACTCTTATCTTTACCCCAAATCCCAGCTCCTCTCTGAACAGGAAGCATAGAAATGTCGGTTTCCCTCCTCACCATTCAGGAAAAAAATGAAGGCTCTAGGGCTTGAAACCACGTTGGAATGTGTATTCAGGGAGCAGAGCTGGCTTCACAGGCCTGACCCTGACTCCATGCTCAGAAGAGCCCCATGACTGGGGTATAAGTCTCTGCTGTAGCTGTCCTGCAATTCTAGTGCTTTAGGAAGATTTTGCACTGGGTCCCATAAATTAGGTAGCCGGGCCTGTCAGGAAGGAAGCTGGTTTGGAGACCAGTGCAAGGATGCCAGCAAATCCCTCTCTGGCTTGTGGCAGCAGAATTAATACAAGAGAAAAGAATAAAGGGGTGTGTACCAGAGTGACTTGGTGAATCTCTCTCTAAACTAAACATACAGGGGTATCAGGGAAGGGAGGAAGAGAGGGTGTCACTAACCCTCTAAGAGAAAGAGCCAGGAAGAGACCAACCGGAAGCTCTTCTCTTTCCTCGGGATGCTCTGGGGCCGGAGGCGGTGGCAGACACCACTGGCGGCTGAGCCCCAGCTGGATGCAGGCTCCCCTTTCTCCTCCTGCAACACGCTCCTTCCCCACCCCATCCAGCTCATCCCCCACGATGGATGCACAGCACAAAGGGCAACGGGGTGAGGAGTAGCTGGGGCCAGGGATTTGCAGCAGTTTGCTTGTTTGACGTTGTTTTCAGTGTGTGGTTTTTCTTCCCGAGTCCAAAATCGTGTTTCCCCATCAGCAGTTGTTTTGATCTCTGCTTTGCTGCCTGTGGTTCCGAGGGCCGCTCTTTGGACATCCAAATGCCTCTGCAGAGTTCAGGGGAGAATGGGCTGCGTGAGCCCAGGGCTCGGACGCTGCAGCCATGTGGAAGCTTCTCATTAACCAAAGCCCATGGTCCTTCCTCCTCTGGGCAAGTGAAAGCCCCCAGGACCCACAGGAGAAGATACAGAGATGGAAAGATGTGCCATAAGAAGACAGGAGATTCTGTTGGAGCTGTTTCTGCAACTTGACTGTGCAGGGGTGCAAACCACATCGGTCCAAGAACATTGCAAGAAAGTCAAGACCGGCAGCCGCTTCCCCTCTTAGTTTTCCATCCTGGTGCCAGGATACAGTCAGATTTCTGGGTCAGTGAGGAAATGTGTCACCAGGACTTTGGATGAATAATAAAATACTAAAGTTTGTGAATTGCTTAAGAATAAAAATTAGTATGGATTTGATTTTATTCCTAGTTTTAAAAATGCTAACTCCTATGCGGATATATTTTTCTTAGGTGTGAAGCTACAGCAAGGGCCAGCATTTGTCCAAAAGCCTGGTTACACCTGCAGGAGTGTATAAGGCATGTGACTGGTAGTCTTCTGTCACATGTAAAGTGGGGGACGAGAGGCTGAGAACTTTTAACCTGAGGTATCAAAGGGCTGTTAACCCTGTGGGAACCTGTTGCAATGGCAGGAATTAGTAAGAACTGTCCTGTTGCCAAAATCAAATGAATCAGAGGCAATGGCTTTGGCTATGGAGCCAGCATATTGGCCACCTTTGGCCCTGCTGTACAGGCGGCAGGGGCCTGCCAGGAACAGCCCACGAGCAGGTAGCCACAGAGGAGAAACATTTTGTATCAGACTCTATTTCCAGGGATTTCTCTTCAAATAGAAGAGTCAGTGTTGGAGAACAGCTGGTTCCCTGGTGCCCTGAGAGAGAGGAACGGAGCAGGGCAGCCTTAACACAACCATTGGTGACAGTGCGGGAACTTCCAGGACCATTCACTGCACACCTGCAAAGATCCCAAAGACAGAGCAGCAAAGGCATGCCAGAAAAACGCACACTGCCTTCCAGCTTTCTCAACCCTCTGGGCACCGCATTCTAGAACTCTATCACCAAGCCAGGTGCGACTGCATCTGCAACCAGAAATTTGAAATGAAGTCCAAAGCAGAAGAAGAGAAGCAGAAGGCTCCTGGCTTTGATTACTTTATGTCCTGCCTATGGATTGGCCACACACGTAACCTATTTTATTTAGACCTGAACGAATGCTAGGAGTGTTCCTTGGGCTTGGAGGGTCTCTCAAGGAGTCTGAAAAGAGGGAAGGGGCATGGAAACTTTTGTTAGGAGAATCCAAGGGCCTGAGGATAACAGAAGTCTCAAAATTATGTTCAAAGAGGCATCTTCCACCAGGAATCCCAAGCACAGGGTCATTGCCAAGGCCAGGGGTAACCTTCCTCACTTGCGTACCTCAATTCAGAGGAGGAAACAGCAAAGGAAGTCAAGAAAGAAAAACAAGCAAGAAGGAAAAACAGACTTATTTCAGGAAGTCAGGAAACCCAAGTCCTCCACTCAGTTTCACTTCTGCCTTGCTCTTGGCTTCTGATGCCCCGTTAAATCAAGGCCAGATAAGTGTATTTCTCAGGGCAAAAAAAGCTGCCTTGTCAGTGGCGCTAATGGTTACCTCATCCAGGGTCAAGGTCACCTTTCAGTAGTCTCAGAATTCTCTATTTCTACCCCACACTCATTGTATCAATTCCCTGGCTCTGTGCTCACGGCTATAGATACAGGGACCCTCTATCCCAGCTGAAGAAGGAATGCCAGTTAGAGAATCAAACATTAGGAGGCCAGGATCCCAGCCCTACCTCCATCCAGCTGGAAGAAACCCTTCTCAGTCCAATGTTCCAAGGTTAGGAGAGTGGGCAGAAATGACTCCTTCCCAAGTCTAATCATTCCCGTTAACCAAGCAGTTAAACCAGAGGGATAACAGGGCCATTCAATGCAGGCAGCCACCCCCGAGATCTTTTGGCAGCAACCAATCAGTCCCTCCAAATCTGACTCTGACAATCCACTTGGAGAGAAGTTACCATCTGTTTATGGGAAAAAAAATGTTAATAACCCCCAATCATAATCAAATAGGCAACCACTTTAAGTACCTATTAGCTGATACTAATTCACAATGGAACAATCCTGGAGTGCCCATCCACGGGCCCATCAGGGGCACCAGCACACGTCCAACCATTAGGATGGACGGCAAGCAGATGAAGCACCTAAGGTATTACCGGAAGCCCAACCAGCCTTTCTAGACTCCTGTCCTTCCCAACCCTCTTTCTGGCTTCTGCTGCCTTGCCATGCAGTCCCCAACATGTCCAGAAAGAGACAAGGAAGTCCTCTAAGCCTGGGAAGCAAGACTCCTCCATCAGCTCCCACCTTTTCCCCAGGCCAGGTGTGTCCCAGCTTGAGAAAAGAGGATTAATAAGAGACATGTTTGAAAGCCCCTTTGAAGCAGGACAGCATTCAAAGATAATTAGATAAAGTATTGGAAGAGCAGACCTGATTTATTCACAATCCGTCTTCCTTTCCCAGACCTTCCCAGGCTCTCTGCATACAGCACACAGGTGGGAAAGCAGGCCAGCATTGCTCTAGCTAGTCGTGCATTTTGGCATGCCATTTCATTTCTCTGTGTCTGCTTCCTTACCTGTACAATGGGGACATTAGCCTAATAAGTCTAGGGTCTGTTTCAACTCTAATAGACCGTTATTCTGTTTCCTCTGTGACAGTAAGAGGGAGCCAAGAAATATGAAGTTCACTCCCACAGTATCTCTGATCTAGACGTATATAAAGATGCTTAAGAGGTAGTCAGACAAGAGAGACCAAATAATGTTTGCCCTTTTTACAGCCTGCAAAAACCCCACATGTTTGCTTCTTTCTCCATTAAACAATAATGATAGTCACCTTATATGAAAACTATAGGACATGTTTAAGTATTTAAAGACACACTAGCATCTTCTACCTGGTTATTGTTCTAACAACCACGTGAAATAAAGATGGCAGATGCACGTGGATGTTCATGGTGGGGCGGCCAAGACCAAGGAGTTAGGTCATTCTATCGATAGTTGCCATGAGGAGTGACTGAGAATGCAAGGTAGAACGTCCGTTCTAGAACCAACGCAGCTTAACCAGACTGAAAACCAGAGCAGGTCACCTCCTTTCTTGGGCTTCCTATGCCTCAGTTTCTCATCTCTAAATAATGACACTGCAGGGCCCGGCTAGATCACTGTCACGATCTTTCAATGTCTAATTTTAAAATATTATATGAGGATGAGCATGGAATAAATTCTAAGCCATGTCACTTCCAGGCCCAGGATGCACCGGCACAATATAATTAGTTAAGATACTGACATATTTTGATATATTTCTGTCCCTCCCAGTAAACGACCCCTGCCCTGAACCTCCCGACCACCCACCACTCAACCACCCTGTGATTCAGCATGATTATGAGTTAACACCCGGCACAGCAGGGAGCCCCCGGGTGCCGGCTCCAGCAGGAGGGTAGTATGTGCTCTGACTGGTCAGTGCCCACACCACACCAAATACTTCAGGATCATCCTGCCACTCTAAAGCATGGGGCTTCATCCACAGCCCAAAGAATGCCCACTGGACACTCAGCCCCATTTTAGAACCTTTGTGATTATAAGAGAAGATGAGCTCGAATCCTAACCCCTCCACAGGGCAGAATCCTGACCTCTCCCCAGGCCAGAATTTCGATCAACGCGATGGCAGTTGATAACAGTAAAAAAGTGTCTGAGACAATGCATTTTCAGTTCATTTCTATAAACTCTGGTTAATACATTCAACCTCCATAAAATAGGTCCCCAGTGGAATTCCTGTATGTACCAACATGGAGAGATCTCTAACACATGACAAGCAAATAAAGAAGATGCAGAAGGGTGCTTAGAGCATAAACACGTGTACAAATTAAAACATACACAAAGTAATGCATCTTGTAAATGTATTCACATATGTAGACATATATATGTGTATGTATATATGTATGTCTTTCTTCACATCCTGTACCTATCTGTGACCACTCTTGGGAGTGTTACAGTCTTTAATCATGCTGTTTAAAACTCTCGGGACACAAGCTCTCTCATCCACATAAAATTTATTAATAAGGTCTATAAGAGACAAATATACTTTTGATTGTTTTCTAGATGTCTATGAATAAATGCAACTGTGATTTGGAAAAAACAAACAAAACAAAACATATATATATACATATATGTAAGTAGAACTATAAAATTGAGCTGGTTACCAGACTTGGCCACTAGGATTGCCGTAGAGTAGAGGCAGTTGCTAAGTTGGCAGTCCGCAGGGTATGGGGTCAGCTGGGAGAGAGCCATGGCGTGAAGGGTGGGTGTGCAGAGACAGCAGAGAAGGAGAGACAGAGATACAGGGAGAGAGACAAAAACAAGTGGACTGATGGATGCACAGTGAACTCAAGCTAATGACTGCCTATGGAAATGGGAGTGGAAATGGGACCGGGGTGACAGTTAAAGCCATCTTAGTTTTATCAGTAATAGGAATAAAACATTAGATGCAACAGAAGACAAAACAGTAACAGCTGCTTATGCTAAGTGACAGGAATATGAGTGTTTGTCATACCAATGTCCGTATTTTTCTATATATTTTTTTATTTCTCAGAAGGAAGTTCATTTTAATAAGGCCTCCTCATCCATACACTGTGTTCCAGGCCCTCAGATGTGGAGGGTGGGAATTATTTATGAGTCTCCCAGATCATCTCCGCTCCACCTCCACTGCCCAGACATCTCAGATTTCCAAATGAGCCCTAACTAGCCCATTACTGATTAACAAGCTGTGCTTGTTTTCTGAGTAAAACTGAAGTCATTCATTTCTAAGTTCAGATACAATTTGTCAAAGACTGTGCGAAGTTTCAGGCATACTCAGCTGAGTGACTGCGGGTTTCTGCAACAAGTCACTCCTGGTCTAACAGGACAGGTGATGTGTGAGCAAGGTAATGACAGTGCTCCAGGATTAGGGTAGAAGAAAAGCATTTTTACTAAATATTGTGTGGGACAAAAGAGGGCATGATTAAGCCTTGAGAGGGCAGCCCTTCCTGGAAGGACAATGAAAGAAGCTTGGACAGGCTTATACACAAAAAAGAAGAAAACTACAACCACAGGTACCCTTATAAATGTCAATTACACACAGATCTCAACACTCAGAGCAATGCAATGAGGGAGGTGGTATCATTCCATCATTTTGAAGTTGTGGGAATAGAGGCTGTGAGAAGTTAAGTAACTTTGCTGGAAACAGAGCAATTAAGTGACATCACAGATTTTTAACCCAGATTTGAAAATTCAAAGCTGAGGAACGGGTGGCTCTGAAGAGACGGAGGTTTGCCTGAGTCAGATTTGGGGGACTTCTGGTACATGCAACTTTGCTCTTTTTTCTGGACTGGGAGGCCCACTGCTAATAAAAGATCAAGGGTGTATGCAGCCTGGGGCATTTGCTGTTTCATCCTAAGATGAGAACTAAATACAGTCAGGCATAACAAAGATCAGAAAGATGCAGGCTTAATTCTAAACAGGGTCAGCCTTGGATACAACATCTTATCTTGCCTCTCACTCTAGCCAAGCTTCTTCAGGTCGCCTGACTTTAAATTAAGGAATATTTCACTTCCAAACTTATGGATATGTTCTTGTGGCGCAACCAGGGCCAATGAAGGCAGCTCAGCCCGGGAGAGGGGAGTGGGTGTTGGGAGAGGCTCCAAGGACAGCTGAGGGGAAAGCACCACCCTGGGTGCTGCCTAATTCATCCGACATGGGGACACGCTCTTCCAGAAAACAGATGACAATTAAGAGGAAAAATCTGCTTGTATGGTGGTGCCAGTCTTGTTGCAGGGTCTCAGCTGGTGGTGTGCCTCTCCAGGGGGAGAGCAATAATGCCCCGTTTTTCCCTTTGGTCAAGGCCCTGCTGTTTCCTTAGGTGGAGGGAGGAAGAGCTAGGAAAGTTCCTCCCATGGTAGGAAAATTTTGCACAAGTACTAGTGCCAGGTCCTCAAAGCCAGGAGCCCAAGGATGATGCTAAGACTGAAGGCTCAGAGCCTGCATGGTGGTCACTGATCTTCCAAACCTGTGAAGCCCTGTTTGGCCCGTGGGGTACTGGTAGATAAAACCTCTCCAGCCAAGGTGGCTGACCGTGGTCTCCTCTTGTTTAAGTCATCTGGCTTCAGGCCAAACTTCTAATATATAGAGAAGTTTTATAATTTGCCTTTACGAGTTATTTCTCTTGGTCAAAATATTTCATTTGCTTCAAGAAAACCTGGTTTGCTCTTCTGGGACTTGTTCAGCTTAACCAAGAGCAGAAAGAGGCAGGAGGCTTCTGGGAAGCCAGACAGTCCTCCCCCATAATTTCTGCCTTTCTAGTTCTCTATGGCTATCCCTTGCTATATATCAGTGTTCTAAACTTGTAGGGTGGTCACAGACTCTTTTGACAATATAATAGAAGCTATGGATTAGTTCCTTCCCAACCCCGCCCCCTGCCACCGTGTACAAACAATTAAACATTTACATATAAGTTCAGGGGACCACTATCCCTGTGAATCTCATTCATGCTTTCCCCTTCAATTCCTGAGCCCCCAGGTCAAGACCCCAACCACAGATACCAGTTCGTGTGCAGAAGTCATCGAAATTCATCTTTCTGGATCCCATAATCTCACCAGAAGACTCCAACCTGAATCCTTGCTCAGGAACCTGACGGCTTGTCAAACACTTCATACTCCCTCCCCACCCTTCTCCTATTAACATCAGCCATAAATGGAAACCCCAGCTGGGAGTATATCTTGAAATTCAAGTTTCTGTTTAAGCACTGGTATCCAGCCTCCCTTGTGCCATTTGGTCAGATCCATCCTGGGACCAGGCAGATGGATGCTAATTCACCACATTAACCCCTTTTGTGCCAGTCCCCTTTTCCCAAGCCTTGGTGGAGAGCCACGTCTCACATTCCACCCCAGCTGTAATGGGGTTGAGTACTCTGTGTTGTGGAAACTGGCCAGCAGATTTAGCAATCACGTTGCTCTTGGCATCCATTCTGGAACTCTGTGTAGAGCTACGTGCTGAGATACCATGCATGGGCAACCTTTCAATGCCACAGTCTACCATCCTACATTTAGTTCTGCTAATACCTTCTCATCACAACTCCAAGGATGGGTGCAGACAAGAGAAAAACCAGGTTACTCAAACGAAGAGTCCTTTTACCCACCAAAAATAAAAAGAAATGTAAGTCCTCTTCATTTGCCCTCAAATCCAACTTCTTTCCCAAATCATCCTCATTGTACCAGCCCAGTGAAGCAATGTTTTTAGTCATTACAGAAAAACCAGGTGGTCCACAGTTTGGTCCTCACACCAACACTGCCTTCAATCCATCACTACCAATAATAAACGTGTAGATGGGAGTCTCTACCAGGGCCACTTAAGCCCACCACCCTGAAGCCCTCTCAGAGAGCAAAGAAATTAAAACAGCATCTTTTGATCAAAAGGAGCCATGTTTCCCCCATGAGACCCTCGCAAATGAAAATTCCACCTTACCCTTCATTCCAAATTTGGACCGTCGACCATACTTGTTGATCATGATAAAGAGAACGACCAACAGGACACAGGCAAAAGCAGCAAGTCCAACGGCTATGGATACCTATTGGGAGCCAAAAACAGACAGTCGAGCAGTTACAGAAAACCGGAGTATGAAGTAACACGCATGCTCAGATGAGAACATCCTATTACAGTAGCAACCGTAGCCCTCCCAGAACTTCAGTGAACTTCAGAACTTCTCAGACTGAGTAAGGTCTTGAGAAGATGTAATTTATGAGACTCTAAGAACATCGAAAAATAAATTACCCAGATTGATTAGAGAAAGTTCCATGATTCAGTGTTCTGAGCCCTCTCATCTGGGGACCATCCTAAGAGATGCAGGAGGAAGCCCGGAGATGCTTCTGTCTGTTGTTCCGTTGTGGTTTTAATTAGCAAGCAAATCTTGCATCTTCACATTGACATTCTTTGCATAATATTCTTATCCAGGAGATTCTAAAAAGACCCCTTTCCTTTTCTCCCCAGAGAAACCTCAGGCTCTGAGAGCGGGGCGGGTGGGGTCACCTCCCACTCAAGAAGATGCCCTGGGCAACTCTGACTTTTGTAAAAGGCTGTACAGTTAGCAGCCCCTTCGAATCAGGCCCAGCTGGCTCCTAATGGAGTGGGAAGTTTCAAACTGTTCTCCTCCCGAGCCCTAGGGCTTAAAGCAGATCCTCAAAGACTTCCTCAAACAATGAATTATTCTCATCAAACACGGAAGGTTTTAACCACCTGAAAGGAGGTCATTCATCACGGCTTCTCTATGCCACGTGTGCTAGAGTTCCAAATAAGGCAGTATTGGGAAAAGTTAGCTACTAAAACAGAAGCCTGAAAAACTACTGCATCAGTAAACACCTTCCTCTTGACCAAGGAGTGACTCACCCCAAAAGTGTCTTCCTCTGGTTTATGGGTCACAGTGATAGGAGGGGTGGGGCTCACTTCGTAGACTGAAAACCAAACATAAATAGAGAAGAGTAGTTAGCTTCCTGGCCATGAGAGCCTCAGCCACGGTCCCTGCCTAACTCCCAAGCCCTCTTGAAAGTTCTTGCTGGAGAACATCCCCTTGAAGCCAGACTCTGACTGCCTGGCCTCCCCAGGCTTTGCAGGGGTCCCCAGAGATTGGATCTCCGTGTGGCTGCCTGGTGGGTACTGATGACTCAAAGACAGACTCCATAGGTATAAAGAACCTTTGCTCCCGTCCCCCAATCCCCATCCCAGAGTAAATAATGTAACCTGGACAATGTGGGCCATGAGCTATTGAATAAGAGGGAAAAAAATGGTTTGGGATCACAGCCAGGGTCTGGATTCGGCCAATTTCGTGGGTGATGGTAGCTGTTGCTGACATTCAGCTCCTCTCTGCACCCTTTATCCTGTCCCAGACTCTCCATGCCCTTCCTCGTTCCCTCTTCACTCCTCAGTGAGATCCAGGAGGCCTGTGGCCCCATAAACAACCCACTATCCATTGCCCTACGGCAGATTTCAGAACACAGTGGCAGCTTCAGTTGGCAGCAAGTTTATCTGACTAGGAAACATCTGCTCTTCCCAGCAAGGCCTGGATGGGAAGCCGAGCATCCATTAGTCCTCCTTCTGGAATCAACTCCTTGTCCAGAGAGAGCCCCAGTTCAAAATTCTCTGGAGGGACATCCTGTGAGATGACAAGTCCTCAAAGACCGAGGACAAACAAAGGAATCCAGGTTATATTTACATCTGTGCCAAACAACAAGGGGCGTTCTAAACAGGACTGTCTACTGTCTCAGGCCGAACAGGCAGCAGAAATGGCCTCAGCCGTCCCTGTTCTTCTCCCACAGGGGACAAAAGGAAAAGGAATAAATATGTTTCCCCACAGACCATGAGCGAAACACCAAATCCTTTGGGGATCGTCTAGTCCTGGCCCCAAATCACTTATAGACTGAGCCTCAATAATCTCATCTGAGGACAGGCGAACCTATCAGGAGACCTTGTCAATCACAGCTCCACACGAGGTAGGTCCTGGCTCTCAAAGCAGGTGACAAACACTAACATGTTTATAGGCTCCACATTCTCTCTGCAAGAACAACCGAGATGCTCAACAGGGGTCCACCGGGGCACGTGAACCCCACATCCTTCCTCACACCACCTCGGTCCGTCTGGGTGGGAAGACACACAACATGGTCAGACCCTAGAAAACTGCGGGGAAACTGAGGCAGCAAGTGACTGTCCAAGAGGAGTGGGCTTGGAACTGCTCAAGTATTTCTACTCTCCTTTCACAGTTCACTCAGATGCTCTCAGCGGCCACGAGTCTGAGGATGCTGGTAGAATACGAAAGAGGGCTATTTGGACTCAGTAGTTACCAAAAGTATCAGAATAAATCACTTTCAAAGCAAAAGGTAAAAGAGACTTACAAGAGACAAAGTTATCCGTGCTCTCTGCAAAAAAGACAAAGAGATCATTAACAAACGTAATAAAAAACCAGAACAGTCGCACTCTGTCTTTCTCATAGCTATGATCTCTCCCACTCACCATGATCCCCTGTTGCCCTGGCAACTGAAAACTAAAATCCTTGGCTCGTCACCCCTCCCCCACACTCTTTAGAAGGTGGTCTTCCAAATGGAGATGGAATAAGAGCTAAAACTCCTGGTTTCAAGGGAGGTGGCCTGGTCCACCTGGAGACTAGAAACCATACTATGAGATGAGGAACTACATCCAGACTCACCATCTCACCCTCATTCCTCCCGCCCTCAGGTGCCCAGAGTGTTGGGAACGTTGGTGGTACATTAGCGCCAAGAAGAAATGCTGCAGGATGGGCTTCCATGGATCTTCCTGGAAAATGCCAGCTATGATCTCAAGACACAATTCCTCAGATCAATATGTAGAGTTTATTCTAGTAGGTCATTGAGACGTTCTTGGGAATCCCTCTAGAATCTGTCCACTCCCCAGATGAAAATGTGTTATTTGGTCTTTGGCCTTTAGAAATGGCTCACCTAATAATGAAAGCCAATCATTGTTGGGCATTGATTATGAGCCAGGGGCTGTGCAAAATGCTTTATGTAATACATCAATCCTTATAACCACCCTAGGAGGTGGGTAGCATTATCCCCTTTCAACAGAAGAGGAAAGAGACTTATAGAAATTAAGTAACTAATTGAATGTCACTCATCTAAGAAGGGATAGAGCTGGATTCAAATCCAAGTCTGGGCTCAGAACCACTCTATCAGAGATTCTCAAACTTTAGCATGCCACAGAACCATCCAGGAGGTGATCACTACCATTCTCCAGTAAAAAGAATGAGGGATCCTTGGAGAAACACATTAATTCCAGGGCTGGGGCAGAGAAAGTACAAGATGTGCTTGGAACATCTTGCAGTACTGGAAAGTAAGAAGGTGCTCAAGAATTAATGGGGGCATGAAGAAGGGACACAGGAGCCAGTATGAAGGGGTCTCCAATGGCCAAACTGGGGATGATTTGAGCAACAAAATATAATGACAATATAATGACAGTCATAGATTGTTATGAGCTGAATTACATCTGCCCAAAATTCATATGTTGAAGTCCTAACCCCCAGTACCTTAGACTATGACTGTATTTAGAGATAGGGTCTTTAAGAGGTAATTAAGTTAAAATAAAGTCATTAAGGTGGGAACTAATCAAATATGACTGGTGTCCTTATAAGAGGACACTAAGACATAGACGTACCCAGAGGGTGGAAGGAACCAACCCTGCTGACACCTTGATCTCAGACTTCCAGCCTCCAGAACTGTGAGAAAATAAATTTCTTTTGTTGAAGACACTCAGTCTCTGACACTTTCTTACAGCAGCCCTAGCAAGTTAATACATGGATTATAATTCATAGAACAAAATAAATACCCATGAGTCCATACTGATATAAAGAAGTAATTTAATCAACAAATGAGGAAGAAAAGAAAGCTTTTCCTTACAATAAAATCCAATTAATAAATGTAGAGGAAAAGGATAGAAATAGAAAAATCACCATTGACAAATGGCACACTAATATTTGTTTCAGGCAAGAATCATCAATGAATGCTAAAACTAATGTGTGAAAGAATGATGAGAAACAAGATATTTACAAAGCTTCAAAATATTATGCTTATTAATTACAGAGGAGAAAAAAATAGTCACTCTGCAGTGGAGAAACCTAGCAGACACCATCCTGACCAAGTGAGAAAGTTAACATCACTGGTAATAAAATGTACAGACGTCGCGTACCCCTGACACAACGTACTGAACGGGCACAGCATCACTTCTGCGGTGTTACTGCCAAAAATGCCTAACTGGCATTCAATTGTGAGAAAACATCAGGCAAACCCAAATTGTGGGACAGTCTACAAAATAACTAGTTAGGATCCTTCAAAAGTGCACAGTGAGAGAGTGGCATGGACATATATACACTACCAAACGTAAAATAGATAGCTAGTGGGAAGCCGCCGCATAGCACAGGGAGATCAGCTCGGTGCTTTGTGACCACCTAGAGGGGTGGGATAGGGAGGGTGGGAGGGAGAGAGGCGCAAGAGGGAAGAGATATGGGGATATATGTATAACTGATTCACTTTGTTATAAAGCAGAAACTAACACACCATTGTAAAGCAATTATACTCCAATAAAGATGTAAAAAAAATAAATTAAAAAAAAAAGTGCACAGATCGTGAAAGACAAAGAAAGCCTGAAGAACTGCCCCAGATTTAAAGAGAATAAGGTAACATGGCAGCTAAATACAATGTATCAATATAATCCTGGATTGGATCTCAGAGAAGAAAAGGACAGCAGTGGGACAACTGGTAAGATTTAGATAAAGTCTGTAGATTAGGTAATAAGGTTGTATCACCATTACTCTCCTGGTTTTGATCACTGCCCTGTAGTTATGTAAGATGGTAACACTGGGGGAAGCTGGGTGAACAGTATAAGGAAGCTTTTTTGGTACTATTTTGTAACTTTTCTGGTAAATCTCAAACTATTTCAAAATGAAAAGTTAAAAATCTTTTAAAAATTTTTAAAGAAATATGGATTATTGGTCCTCACCCCAGAGTTTCTGACTCAGGAGGTCTGGGGGAGGTCTTGAGAATTTTGCATTTCGAACAAGTTTTCTTGTTCTGCTGGTCCCTTTGAGAACCACTGCATTTTACTCCACTTCCTCCTGGCACAAGCCTACCACACCCTGAAAAATAAGAACTTATTCGTTCATTCATTCACCGTGGGTCTTCCATTTACCCAGGCCCTTGGCTAGGCTTTCACAGTCATTGTACTCACAGCTCTATCAAGTATGCGCCAGCAAATATTCTTCCCTAACTACCCGTGGGGGAAAATTGATGCCTTTCTGTGAAGGAGTCCCTTAGAGAAAGCCTTATTCACAGTAAATTCACTGCTAATAGGTTGCTTGCTCATCATCCACTTTGTGTTGTTTTGTGGGAGAGCAATACAGCTTTCTCCAGATTCCTGAGTGTGCCCTTCAGGCCGCCCACCCTCTTCTAAACTTCAGGTGACCAAACGGCTGATTTGGGAGGAGGACGGAGGCAAGGGGGCCCTAGCCTTGGCTTCAGAGCCTGAGAAAAGAGAGGTGCCAGATCAATTCCTAGTTAACACCAATTTGCATATTTCTCATAAGGCTCTCATTTATTAGAGAATATGCTCACGTCAGCCAAATGTTTTGGCCGAATCTGTAAACCCTGTAATCTCTCAATCAGCCTATGAATGCTTATCTCCTTTGCAAGAGCCTGGAAACATTTATACACCCAGGAAGCACACAAGCCTTGGAACAGCCAGACCTTCTGGGTTCTCTCTAACCTGTGGGAGGACTCAGAACTTCACCCTGGAAAAGGATGGTACCCGAGAGTGGTCCTCACCTCAGCCTGCACCAGCAGGCTGGGAGGACAACCGGACCAGTGTGCCAAGGCAGCATCTTAATCCCAACGGGAACTGGGCATGAAAGCAATGCACATGTGTCCTCCAGATCCCAAAAGCCTCAAGAAAAACCCAGCGGGAAAAGCCAGTGGGATCCAGAGAATGGAGAAGAGAGGCAGCAGCTTGCGTCCAGATAGAGAGAGATGCACACAGACGTGATAAGGAGAAGAGATGCCCTGGCTTCAGGTATAAGGAGGGAGTGGGGAGCTGCGCCAGGCGTCCACACGCTCTGCCCACCCAGCACAGAAGGCCACATGCTGCTGCTGCCTCCTTTCCCCCAGCACTGGCAGGTTGGGACCACATTCTAGTCTCAACAAGTTTTTTGGGGAAAGAAGCCAGCCTTGATGCGGCTATGGACACTGGGGCAATGGTGTCTCCCACGGTTTGTACCCAGGGCCCTGACGGAATTCTGATTTCTGCTGTCACAAGGTCATGATGAAGAGGCTTCCCAGTCAGGTAGAAAGAAATGAGGATTCAAGAGTTATGGCAGCTCACTTATTCCTAAACGTTTTGTCAAGTGTTCTCAGATATTTGTTGCACATGTGCAGGCAAACACACACATACACACATACACACACACACACACACACACACACACACACACCTTGTCAACATTCCTCCTTCTATCACATCATCATCTAAGGATCCCCAACCTTCCAGGTACCACCTCGACCCTAACATGATCCCCAGCCTCCCCTGACACTCGGATCCCTGACTCCTCACGGTCTCCACTCCTAGGCCCAGATCCCTGGAACACCAAAGAGGATTCCATGCTCCTAGAACAAATCTCCCTTTCCAGGGACTGGTTCCTACACTAAGGCTGAACTCCAGGCTGAACATTCTAGAGCTTCTTTGGAAATGCAGAAGGAAACACCAACATTTGTATAGCATGTGAAGTTTACAAAAAGCTTTTCCAGAACATTTTCATTTCAATGTCTTGCTCTGAAAAAATCCTTCTGATGGAGGCCTCTGCATCTGCAGACGGCTCCACTGAATATACTCAATGCAATCAAAGCTCTCCGGTGGGTCTCCAGCCCATGAACAGTCAGGAAAGAAGACCCTCACCTTCAGATCTCTGTTTTTCCCCCAAAACAAATCCCTTTTCAGTTGCCCTTGGGTGTTTTTTTTTATATATAATAATAAAATCAAACAGTAATTCTGTGCTTACTCTGTGCCAAGCACTGTGGGAAATATTTTAGGTGGATTAATCCACTATGTGCGAATTAATCTTCACTACAATCTTTGAGGCAGAAGCAGGGGATTGAGTAATTTGCCTGAGATCACAGAGCTGATAAGCAATTGAATGAGAATCTGAATCTTGGCATTGTGACTCCATAACCACTACCCTAGTAAACTACCTGAAGGCTGTCTGTTAGAACTTACCAGCTTGATTAGAGAGCAACGACCAGATCTAGAACTCCTAAACTCAACTCCTAAACTCTCCACCTAGAATCCTAGTCATAGCCAACAGCTATTGAACCTTCCCTCTATCCGGACACAGAGCTAAACACTGGCTGGACATCACTTCATTCATCCTCAGGGCAATTTAGGCGGGAGCTCTGGTTATCATTCCCACTTCGCAGATGAAGAAACAGAGGCACCGAGCAGTGATCATCCTTCACCTCACGCCAGCCATGTGCTAAGCCCCATTATCGGAGCCAGTAGGGCCACAGATAGGATAATACCTCCATCTGTCTGATTTCAGAACCCTTGCTCTTAATGTCTGTTTTGCTGCCTGGGAGCGAGAGGGGTACAGATGACAAATACAATGTCCCCACACCACAGCAAGAGAAGAGCAGGAGTCCACCGAGAGCCTTTGTATCCAGGCTCAGCAGGTGTGAGGTTTACTGTCCACTCCCCTGGATAATTTACTCTCCTGACGCCTAGATATTTTGTCTCTTGACATGACTGGCCCATCTTTTCCCTGTCACTGCCTTTCCATCCACTGACTCCTTTACAAACAAGCAAACCTTCGCACAGGATGGCCCTGGCAGGGTGTAGATGGGTTTGAGGGATCCACTGCAGGTGAGCTGTTTCCCTTCAAGTTCCTCTGTAACTTCACCCTCCCTCTGACCTCCTGGGTCCACCAAATGTCATGGCAGGAGATGGCAAACGAGGGAGTGTCTGAATTTTCGGGGGCGGGGGGGCTTGTTAAAATACAGACTGCCGGGCCCCACCCCACAGTTTCTGATTCAGTAGGTTTGGGTGGGGCTCCAGGATTTTAGTTCTAACACCTGCCCAGGTGATGCTGATGTTGCTGGTCTGGAGACCACCCTTTGAGAACCACTGGCCTGAGGAGAACTGAAAAGGTGACAGGCATATCCAGAGATGAAGAGGAGGGGCAGCTGTGTCTCTTGGGGACTGAGGAGGCGTCTGTATGGCTGCAAGGATGCAGAGAACTGCTTCCCTCCCAAGGCGAGGGAGGACAAAGGAAAAGCCGTGGCCACTGCTCCTGCTGCCCCATGGCCAGGACACCCTCTGCATGCAGAAGCCAGGGTGGCTCCCCCTCCCTCCCGAGCATTCCAGGGCTCCCTGCTCTCGCCAGGCCCCAGAAGCTTCCCTTTGGAAACAGAAGCATGACTTTGGTGAGGGCTTCACTCCTCGCCCATCGGGGAGTGTCGACTCTCCTCTTTAAAAACAGATTCCATTCTCTAATCACCAGATGGGCACAAGCAGGGCAAAGGGCCACTCCAGCCCTTTATGCCAACAAAGCCTAGCCTGACTTTGGCCCCAAAAAGCAAAGTATTTCTGCATCTAAAAGCTGCTGCTTCTGCAGTGCAAGACAGGACTCTTCCAGCTCCCGTGTGGCCCACACTGGGAAGTGTCCTGAGGCCTCTTACTGGGCATACTTGGAATGATGTTGGAAATGTAGGACCATATGGGATGGCCAGGGTCTCAAACATCGGCACGTTCTCAGTCCTCTCCTGAGTGATGGCTCCACCATCCCCTGGCCCTCAGTGGCAAGAATTTAGCTTCCCAGGCGGTCTCATCTCTCCAGAGTTTCTCTCAAAGCCTCTAAAGTTCGAGTTTCCTTGCACTGAGATTAAAAAGGCCTCTTGGAACTGCCACCCCCTGATTATCCGCATGCTGTGAAATCACCTTCACAGAAGCAGATGCTGCACAGTGCTAGTACTCCAATGCCCTGTGTGTGTGAGAGACAGAGAGATCGAGGTCAGTCTTTACACTCCCCTTTATTTCATTAGAATCCTGGATTTCCAGGAACTGAAGGCCGAGAGGTCTGTTGCCAGCAGACATCACCAAGGTCATCAAAGATATATGGCTTCACTGACAGAAACTTATCAGCTACCAAAACCACCCCCAAGAGATGCTGCAACCACTTTCACTAAACTCTTGGGAGTATTTTCTTCTCCTCTAACTTCAGGAAGGTATTTGAAATATTCTAGCCCAGACAGAGAAAGACAGACTCCCCTCCCAAATACTCAAAGTTCTCTCAGCATTTCAATGACCCCGTCCACTAGAATCAGCACCATCCAGGCTGACAGCATCAGGTACCCTCCACCCATCAGCTCACCACGGAGCTAGAGGAAAAGAGACACAGACCTGGAAAGCCAGCCAAGGCCTTATCACTACCCAGCAAGTGGAAAGATTCTGTTCACTTGCCTGTTACACGTGGGGTTGAACCAGATAGACCCTGAAGCCCCTCGTAATGGAAGGTCATCAAACCATCGTTAGGTACCAAAGCCTGTGATACGTGCTTTGTCTACTTTAAGGTATTTAAAAGTCATGAGATTCTTATGGGAGAAGTACAATCATGCCCATTTCACAGACAAGGGTATTGAGGCAACGATCATGTCCAGAGTCTCCCAACAAAAAAAAGAATTGGGTCCAGACTCTCCGCCATTCTTATCCACCTCTCAAGTCCCCACTTTCTCTACCGTAACACCATATGCCCTTATATGTACAGCTGTGTATTTCTGAGGGGGTCTTGGTTTTCACTGTGACTGCTATTAGAAATCAGAGACTTCATCTAGTTTACACAAAATTCTGGTTGTGGCTGAATATGTTCCAGTGTGTGTTTGGTTGTCGATGACGGTATTTGTGTTGATGCTGCTTCTCCTCTCAAGCCCCCACTCCCCGTCCCCCTGAGCTCCTGGAGTGGATCAGTCACCCCAGAGCAGCCCTGCCCTCACCTGGAAAGGGCTCCTTGAGGAAGTGGCCATTGATGGTCTGGTTGGCTGTGCCCAGGGGGTTCTTGGCGATGAGGGTATAGTTGCCGTTGTTGTAGTGGGTGGGCTTGTTGAAGAGCAGGCAGCCCTCGGAGACCTCGCCCTCCTGGTAGTACTCCACGTGGATGATCTTGGACTCACGCAGTGGCTGCCCGTTGTGCAGCCAGTGCAGTGTGGGCGGCGGGTTGCCGCGCACCACGAACTCGATGCAATGTTCCAGGCGCAGCTCAGGCTCCTCCAGGCTCACCACGCGCGGGGGGTCTGCCGGGGAAAGGCCAGCTGACACCCAGAACACAGAGCCTCCGGTGTCCCAGAGCAGCCTTCCAGGAGCTGGGGTGGGCAGCCCAATTCTTCCCCACCCCGCTTTAAAAAGACCTGAGGGAATCAGAGGTTTCCCCCACAACACCACCCCCAAAGAGGGGAAGAGATGTCTGTCTTCACTCAAGCTTCCTGGATCCACTACAGCTGGAGGGTTCCCTCTCATGACCTTTTAGGGGTTTAGCAAAAGGCAGACTTGGGCCAACTTAGGAGTAAAGTCAGAGCTGAGTTGGAGGGGCATCATCTTCTGAGGGACAGGGACACCCTTTCTGGGGTTATTAGCCAAGGACTGACTTGATTTGCTCAGTCCTGCCCCACAGGAGTCTTTCTGCCCCTCCTGGTGGACCAGGCCCATTGCAGCAGCTCTGCCCGGCCCCAGCCTCCTATGCTGAGATCCCCAGGGTCCCAGCCGCCCCCCACAGGGCATCCGCTCACAGTGGACAGTGAGGGCGACGCTGGCATTGCTCATGCCCACCACGTTCTCTGCAATGCACGTCAGGGTGAAGCCGTTGTCCTCACTCGTCACATTTACCAGCGTCAGGTTGATGGCGTGTACATTGGTCCAGTTCAGATTTGTCTAAAAACCCAATAAAAAAAACAACAATCATGTGTATAAAATAAGCTGCCAGGATGTATTGTACAACATGGAGAATAGAGCTAATATTTTATAATAACTAAAAAAATGTTTAAGACTGTACATTTTAAGTTATGTATACTTTACCACAATAAAAATTTAGGAAAAGATAAAAGAAAAAAGAAAAATTAGATGACGGTACAAAAAAAAAAAAGACAACAAACAGTTTCTACAAGGGCGGCTCCCCCACCTAACCCCCAAACACCTTTAGGAATCAAAAGGAAAGCTGAGCAGTAGGTGAAGGAGGCCTTGCTGGTGAAGGCACATTGACCAAGGGCCAAGCTCTCTACAGTCAAGAGCTTAGGTAACACTCACACTTATCCCATGAGATGAATGGTAGCATTATACCCATTTCACAGATGAGGAAAGTAAGGTACAGAGATGTTTATAGCATGTTCAAGATCAAGCTGGCTAGAAAATGTTGCAGCTGGGTGGAACCCAAGTCTACGTGCTTCGTCCTATAGAAATAGGACCACAAACTTCCCCTCTTCTTCTTCCTTATTCTCACGTCTCCTGCTTCTATTCATGATTTTAGCTCATTAAGACTAAGAGGTGATAGGTCCCAAGCTTCGGACGCCTACCTGGTGGGTGTTGATGGACTGCAGTCCGGTGACTATCCAGTCCACGTCGGGCAGGGGCGATCCAGAGCCATTGCAAGTGATGACAGCATTGTCACCCTCCCGTACGGTCAGGTTGGCATGGCTCACACTGATCTCAGGCAGGTCTGGGAGGGAAGACAGGGTGGGTGAAAAAACAGGCAAATACTTGCTACCAAAACTTTGTCCGTGGGGGCAATGGTGGCACTGCTTGCTTTGTCCAATAATGACTCCACAAAACCTGCCTGACCTCTCAGAAGTCCCCCAAGTCCCAGAAGCTTCACACCACCTCCCAAGCAGACGGTATAACTCAAGATTTAAGCCCATGCAGTTGGACGTGGTGGTTGGGGAGCGGGGATTGATGAGGAGGACAGTTGCTGAAGGAATGCAGCTCATCAAATGACATCAAATGACATCTTCCACTTTGGGCACTGGTTCTCAAAACCTTGGTCCGCTTCAGACTCCCATGGGGATCTTGCTAGAAATTCAGATTTCCAAACTCATCTCCAGATATTCTGATCTCTTAAGTCTGTGGATGGACCCAGACATCTGCTTCTCTAAAAGTGCCTTAGATGCTCCCGATACAGGAGATCCAGAGACCACACCTGGACATAACACTCCTTCAGGTTTGCTTAACAGGGAACTGACAGAGAGAAAGGACTCTGGTCCAATGACAAAGAGCACACTTAACCCCTTTCTGCATCCCTGGAACCAACCTTCCCACAGCTGGCTCATGAAGAGACAAGAATGAGCAAGGAGGTAAGAGGGGAGCCAGATCTGCACCCAATGCAGAGTTCAAGGCTGGGAGGGCAGTGGGGAAGGAAGGCCCTGGCTTTCCCAGCTGATGTGCAGCACCATCCCTGGTGTCTGAGGGAGGCCCGCGTGGAGCCAGCTGGGACCGGGCGGCTCACTCACCGCACTGGCTGATGTTCATGCGAAAAAGTGGGAGCTGGGAGCCGTCGGCACTGATGCAGTAGAGGTTCTGGCTGTTCAGCTTGGCCTCCCCCTGCTCCTGCCACAGCTGCATCCAGCGGATGTCACAGCTGCAGTTGAAGAAGTTCTGCTCCAACCTCCTGTGGGCGAGAAGCGAGGGAAGGGAACCCCTGAACCGAAGGTGGCCCAGCTCCCTCCCAGGGCTGTGAGGCCATGCATGGGCCCCCACCTGCTCCTCAGGGACTAAGGAGATAAGGGTTTAGCAAGGTCTCCAAAGAAATAAAAAATACTTATAGAAGTCCATGAATTTATTTAGTTTTTAAACAAATAAACTCATTCCAAAAAAATCCACTCCACTGAACTTACCTGCCAAAGAGACCTTTAAAATACATCGGCTTGGGAAGCTCCTCTTCTCAAAACCCTCCACTGGCCTCCCAACTCTTTGAAAGTCAGAGTCAAAGGCCTACGGGATCTATACCACCCTCTGTCACCTCTCTGACTTCATTGCCTGCCTCACCCTCTCCTCCTCTTCTTCAGCCACTCTGACCTTGCTGTGTGTCAAGTTTACCAGGATGACCTGCATGCTCCTGCCTCAGGGCCTTTGCACTTGTTGTCTTTCTGCCTACAGAGTTTGGACTGAGAACATATCTGCTAGATCAACTCCCTCCCTTCATTAAGGAATCATATAGCCTTCTCTGACCACTTCTATAGGAAAGTTACCACCAACCCCTGCCCTCACACTGCCCAGTCCCTTGCCTGACTATTTTCTTCTTTCTGGTATTTGTCACTGCCCAGCATCACTTTAAATATTTATTTGCTTGCTTGGAAGTTTGGGGCTAGCAGATGCAAATTAGTATATATAGAACGGATAAACAAAATAAATCTAAAAATTAAAAAATAAATATTTGCTTGCTTGTTTATTATCTGTCTCCCCAAATAAAAATTAAGTTCCATCAAAGTCAGAGACATTGCCTATTAGGTTCATTGCTATATCCCCAGTACCTATAACTAAGCCTGGCATATAAATACCCGTTGAATGAATAAAAGGAGGGAGGAAGGAAGGAAGGAAGGGAGGGAGGGAGGGAGGAAGGGAAGAAGGAAGAAAGAGGCTATTCTCCCCGGGGAGAAGGTGATTCGCTGTTTCCAATATCTGCTCAAAGCCTATCTTGGGACCAGCTTTATTCCTTCATAAATTCAACAAAATCCTTAATAAGCACCTCATCCATGTCTGGCTGTGGGCTGAGTGCTGCTGAAACAGAAATGAATAATCAGTCCCTGTCTTCCAGGAGCACTCAACTTGGTAAAGAAGACTGTCTGATAGAGGAAGAGTCAAGTTCAAGGCCTTCCTTCTCCACTCATTTTCCTTGTGACTTAGAGGGAGTCATCTCCTTAGGGGGACAATTGAAGGGCATAAGCTGATGTAAAACTCTTAAAGTCAAGGGCACCTGATAAATCTGAATGCCAGGATCACTCAGGGGAACATGATTCTCTTTCTGGACCAGTAAGGGGATGAATCTATTGGTGCCCAGAGGGAGGGCCACTTGGGTAACTGCACTAAGACCCAGGATATTTTTGACAACTGGCAAATTCCAAAGTAGTGAAGCACACATCAGCATTAACCAGCTTTCAGAAAAAAGTGAGGCCCTTGGAAGGGAGGAATCAGTGCTTTCTAGCCAACAGGACAGCACAGGTAGAATGTGCAAACACCCCTGTATGATATCCTCTTAGTCTAAAAGTGCCCATGACTTTGCCCTGCACACCACACTCTTTCAGCAAAGAAGACAAGAACTAACCTTCATCAAGCATCTGCCTCTCAGAGCCAGCCAGTCTCTCGTCATGCACAAGAGGGACCCCCTCCTATGTTTGGAGGAGTCAAGTCACGTGCTCAAGGCCCCTCGGCTGGTACGTGACAAAGCAGGGCTTCAAAGCTTAGCCTGTTGGACTCCAAAATTCACGCACTTTCCCCGCCATCTATCACGTGTAAGGCGTAGCTAGATGGGAGATTCTAGGAGGAGTAAGCAGGATCCCTGAACTTTGGAAGCTTGTGGAGGGAAAGACTAGGGGAAGGGTTAGAGGGATGATGCAGGCTGGACTGTGGAAACAGGAAAGAAAGCTTGTGCTACAGCAGGAGCACCTGGAAATGAAGCTGGAAGGGCAAGTGGAAGCCAGATGGTGGAGGACATTCACTGCCACATCAGGAAGCTTGAAATGCATCCAAGAGGCAGTGGGAACCACCGAGGCCCTTGTAGTTGGAGAATGAAGTGAACAAAACTGTAAGAAGCGTAATCCAGCAATGTTGAACAGGATCAACCAGAGAGGAGGACAGCCGGAGACTGGGACCCCGGTTAGGATGTCTGATAAACACAGGGTCACCGTGTACAGTGCTGAAGTTCATGCATGTCTCAATGCACCCAGCCAAAGGGATGAATGGGGGATGAAATCCAGCCTGCATACCCTTGACCAGACCCAGTGCCTGGCATGGGGCTCTATCCACCCAGAAGAGGCATCTTTTCTCATTCACATATAGGTACCATATAGGCTAGCAGGCTCCAGGTCAATGTTCTCCAACTTTTTGGTCTCAGCACTCCTTTTCACTCTTAAACATGACTGAGAGTCTCAAAGAACTTTTAGGTGGATTATATCTATCACGATTTACCATATTAGAAATTAAAACTGAGAAAAATTTAAAACACAAGAACGCATTAGCACAAACTCCATCAAGCATCAGAGGAATGATGTTAACGTATGTCACATGGCCTCTGGAAAACTCCACTGCCCACGGGAATGAAAAAGGCAAGTAACGTCTCAGGGTTATTATGAAAATAGATTTAACATCTTGGTCTCCCTGTAAGGGTCTTGGGGATCCCCATGGGACCCTGGACCACCATGAGAGAATGACTGCCTAGTTACTAAGAGCCTGGAGTAGAGAGGTAAAAATTGGGGAGAAGGAAGGGGAAGATGGAGCAAACATCATAAAGGAAGACACGGTGGTATTTGGTGCTTCCTTGGAGGTAGAAGAAAAGGAAAGAGTAAAAGATGACCCCAAGGTTTTAAGCTCCAGGGAACAGGAAGTCAATGGAAGACAGAAGTATCTTTGGTTGAAAACAGAAGAGCAAAACCAGTGGAAAGGAAGAGGGGAAACATATTAGGAATCGGGTCAGGGCAGGGCTGGGGGTGGGGAGGGAAAGGTAAGGTCCTAGAGCAGCAAAGTGACGGATGAGGTCCAGGACCCTTGGAGGGGTTTGCCCTGGGGTCAAGGCAGATGCTTCTGCAGCTGAGAAATGAGGGAGAGGAGAGAGAAAAGGTAGACAGGAGAAAATGAGAGAGAAGTCAAAAA
This sequence comes from Monodon monoceros, assembly GCF_005190385.1. Classification (NCBI taxonomy): domain Eukaryota; kingdom Metazoa; phylum Chordata; class Mammalia; order Artiodactyla; family Monodontidae; genus Monodon; species Monodon monoceros. The sequence goes on along the minus strand of NW_021703778.1, from coordinate 39,035,762 downwards.
AATAATTGGATAATAACGTTTGCATTGCATTTACTCTGTGCCCAGCACTACGCAGAAGGCCTTACATGCCTCACCAGCTCTGACCCTCACAACAAGGAGGAAGCAGGGGAAGGGAACGTCTGAGGACTTCCTTAGGAAACACAGGAGGTCAAATTCCCTGTCCGGCGTTTCTGGGGAAAGGGAGCGGAACAGTGGTTGGGAGTCACGCGGTAGCGGCTATGAGGAGAGGCCTGGCAGCCCTGCTGGAAGGATACTGAGGGTCCAGATGCCAGAACACATGCACACTGAACCAAGTCAGCCTGATTTTTCCCAGTTGCTTACTTGACAAGATGTGGTCATTCATTCTTAAGTAGCTGTAAAAATACAAATTACCCACCTGGGTGGAAAATACTAGACAGGTGAGAGTCTTGGCCAGGCTGCTTCAAGCTACATGTGCTTTATTCAGTTCTGCCTCTTGTCTGAGCCCTGCACTACTGCGTATCCCAACATCTCAGGGGCCCCCCAGAAAGGTGGACGGTGCCACAGCGTCCTGAGGCTGGCAGGGGAATCCAGTGAGATATGTGGGGTGTGTCTTAGACCCTTCCAGGCATGGGCACGCTAAAAGCTTGTTTGTTTCCCTCCTACTTTTTCCTCCAGAAGGCATGCACCATGAGACCTGGTCGTTTCCTCCAGCCCAGGGTCTCCTGGAAACTGCAGAAGAACTTTGAGTTCTTCCCCCCAATCCCTCTGGACTCTCCTCCTGGACAAGACATACATACGGCAGAAGGCATTTTCAGTCTCAGAACAGATGCCCTGGGCATCTCACCGAGCAAATCCACTATCGTCTTCATATCCTGACAAGAGGGGTCAAACAGTGAGGTGGACCAGAAGCAAAGAAGGGCAAGTCCTGGGTCTAAATGATGCTGTCCATTCTTGCATCAAATCAGGTCTGGAGCAGAGGGGCCTTCAGCCAGGGCTTCAGGGGCAGACTCAAGGAGCCTAAAGCAAGCCTTCCCCTGCTCCATCAATAATGCAGGCAGCCCCATGAATAATACAACAGCAGCTCCTTCACAGCAAAGATTACCAACACCCAGCCCTTTCCTCAAGATGGCCCAGGGCCTAATCGTAGGGCCCTTGGGGCTTCCCACAGATTAACTCAGCCCCATCCGAGTTTGTGCACAAAGACACTTTGCTGAACAGTCAAGGCCAAGGCTGAGCATTTAAAAAACACTGATTCCCCACTAGTCATCACTCTGGTTTTCTTCCCTCCGCAGCATCAGTGCTGCCAGTGGCAATCCATGGCCAGGTAGTGAAATATGGGGAGGGGGCCCGAATCTGTTGTCACAGAAGAAAACATGCCCAAAGGGCACCCTGGAGATGCCAACAGTCCTGTGGTTAAAAAAAATATCCAAACAAAAGATCTGAGTTGAGCCAGTTGTGTCACCTTGGGCAACTATAGTAGATTGAATAGTGTCTCCCCCATCCCCCAAAATATGTCAAAGTCCTAAGCCCCAGTAGCTGTGAATGTGACCTTATTTGGAAATAGAGTCTTTGCAGATATAACCAAGTTAAGGATCATGGATGAGATCATTCTGGATTACCGGGGGCCCGAAATCCAGTGACTGGTATCTATGTAAGAGAAAAGAGGGAAAGATCAAAGACAAAGAGGAAGATGGTCACATGAAGACGGAGGCAGAGACCGGAGTGGTGCTGCCACAAGCCAAGCAACACCAGGAGCCACCAGAAGCTGGAAAAGGCAAGGAAGGATTCTCCCTAGAGCCTTGGAAGAGTGTGTAGTCCTCCTGACACCTTGATTTTGGACTTCTGGCCTCCAGAAGAGTGAGAGAATCACTTTCTATTGTTTGAAGCCCCCAGATTTGTGGGAATATGTTAAGGCAGCCCTAGGAAATGAATACAGCAAGTATTCATTCAGCCTGAATTCTCCAAGGCTCTGTTTTAATGTCTGTAAAATGGGGTAATTGTGCTCAATCTGCCTTCTTCACAGTTACCATGAGGATTAGTGATAATATATGCTAACGTGCTTTGTGAAGTAAAAGGGGCTATAAAGAGGCCCAAAATTATTATTATAATAACAGTATTATTAACATGATTGTTGAGTGATTTTGAGAGCCGTGGCAAGTGGTCAGGGCCAGGACTGGGGGAAGGAAAGTGACAGGATCAGCACAAACCCATCCCCAAAATTGAGTTAATATTTTACCAAGTCGATTAAATCTGTAAATTATACCAGAGGTAATTATCACTTTGCTTTAAGAAAATGAAATATTCCAATCTATTTTAATCATGTCTGCTCCATGCATGCAGGGTATTAAGAGAAGCCTGTTCAAGATACACTAATGGTCCTTAGGGTATTTCTGGAGAGTTTCTGTGTTGTGAGTTTATATCCTTTGGTGCCTCTTGCCTTTGCCTAAATGGTATCATGGGATTCAGAATCCAAGCTTCTTTTCTTTCCAATCCATTCTTTACCTCTAAGTCAATCTCTTTGATTCTTGCTCAGCTTTCTGGACAGACTGTTCCCATCTTCTCGGTAAAGGGAAAATACCATCTTGCCATAAACAGAAACTTCGGAGAGCACTTTGCAACACCAACGCAAATTTCTCCAAACCCGTGCCATTGAAAGAGTGCTGGCTACTCAGAAGCCAGTCTTGAAAGATGCTTCTGGTTCCATCAGTAAGAGAAAAACACAGCCTGGACAGTTGAGAGGCGGGCCAGGTGCCCGGCCAAGACCACACCCTTCATCTCACAAAAGTAAATGAGAAATGAGTGAAGGAAGTCTCTGGCACACGGTAAGGGCTCTGAGATGCTAACTTGTTTGGATTTTTTCCCCATTTGATTCCTCTGAGGGGACCCGCCATCTTGAGTTCTGGCGGAAGGGGACGCATAGCATGAGGGCTATGGTGCTGAGTTGGGTAAGGAAAGAGCTGGTCTTTGAAAACAATAGACCTGGATGGTGGCAATGCTAATAATCACAATACTAATTCCCATTTACTTGCCATGTGATGTTGGACCAGTTATTTCACTTGGCCAAGCCTCCAATCCCTCATTTGTCAAACTGGGTTTAAGCATACCTCCTCTGTGGGATTGTTCCAGGGGTGAGACAGGACCTCGTATATATTAGATACTCAATATACACCTCTTTTTTCTCCTTCTCTGTTACTGGAAAAGTTGTAGACACTCAGCCCTTCTGATGGGGAATCCCAACAGCATTAGTTCTTCTATCAAGGATCAGAGGAGGGGCTGCTTGGGGCAGGCAGAGATCCTCAGTGATGGACATGCTAAGAAATTGTTAAATGCCCTAGCTTGCTCCTTCTGCTCCTGCAGAAGGTCGCTCGAAGCCTCACACTTCTGCCCTTGTGTTCTTCTGGCTGCCGCAGCTCACAGAGCCATCACCCTCTGGCCTCTCTCCTCTAGGGCCAAAATTCTTTCTTCCTGGAAATACCCGATCCACGCCCACACCCCAGCCCACAGGCTCCACTGGGCAGACCCTGGCAGTCTAGATGGCTCATGGCAGATGGCACCATGTGGACTAATTAGGAAGTCAGACAAGAAAATATGACCCACTCTTCCATTTGCCAGGAACTGGGACTGTTTGCATTTTAATCACAGCCACAGCTAAGAGCCAACACGCGGCCCCTCCAGCCAAAAGATAAATTTTCCACTCTCAACATTCAATTCTTCCTCAAAAAAATAGACCCCTACCAGGGTGACTGCTCCTTAGAGGGGGGGCTTCTTTATTTTCCAACATAATTTTTTTACTTATTTAACAATATGACAGAAATAAAATACTCCGTGGACATGGTGGCTCTCACACACTGACTCACCCTGGAGGGAAGGTCTTCATTCCCCCATAAGTCACATCCAGCTCACTGGTGTATTGATTCACAGGCAAAGATGAATGCAGAATCCCATGATCCTCTGGGAGAAATCTGACATTTTCTTTAAATATATATCCACGGAACAACTGTTTCTAAAACTCCACGAAACAGGTCACCGGGGCAGCACGCCATCGATTTCGCAGCCAACGATGTTTTTAGAAGGAGCACTGAACATTTTTGCAATAATTCAGCCAACAGTAGACCCAGATGTCCCCTGGAGAGATGCTATCCCTGGCCTCCCACAGATGAAGGGGCAGGGGTCCCAGGAGAACTGGATGAAAGACTCCAATTAGCTCCTTTAGGGCAGGGTTCCTGGTCAGTTTTAGAGCAATGTAAGGAAAATCTGCAATTGTGCATTTTTATTTCAAGTTACTGTAGAACAGATCGTTGGATTGAAAACAGATTGAGAAAGTTGGGAGACGGCGAAGCATAGCGGTGAAGATCTTGAGTCCACGTGCTACCATTTAGTTAATGGGTGACCTTAACCAAGATACTAAACCTTGCTAAGTACCCCAGTGTCCCCAAATTTGAAGTGACAGTAGCCATTCCGACCTGATAGAATTGTTATAAGGATTAAATAACTTTCGTAACTCGATAGATTACTTGGCACACTGCCTGGCCCAGAGTAAGATCTCAGAAATCAGTGTTAGTGGTGATCAAAGCAGTCATGTTAATTTACCTCTAACGTCTTTTCCACCTACAAAGAAGGGAATGAACACAATGCATCAAGTGTAACAGTTTGACACTGAGAAGTCTGTGACATTGTCCAGTTTTCCAGTGTTTTTTAAAAAAATAAGTACATATGCAACTTTTCCCAAGCTCAGGTAGGAGTTTTTATTTGAGTACAGCTGGATGGCAGCCATGTATGACTAAAGAACTCTGATCACTAGAGCTATTGTGCTCATAGCAGAGGAGAAGCCTGGTGGGAGGGGCAAAATCCTAAAGCAGGAAAGCAACCCACAACAGTCTTGTCCTAAACTCTCCAACACTGTCAGAGACCATCTCTGTACTTCCCATCCCTGGACTGGCATTTTTAAGCATCATGTAGGCACTTGGGTCCATAAGGATGAGTAGGGTATGTACAAGACTGTCATGGAGATGTAAATATTCCCCTTCCTGACCAACTGGGTCAGAAAAGGTAAGGTTATGACGCATCCTTGAACTCAGGTCTTACCAGGTGGAGGGAGAGCAAGTTGAAAGGCCAACAGCATGGGCGGGGATCCAAGGCCATTCACTGCCTCTTGGTAAAGGATAGAAAGCAACCTGCATTCAGTGAATTTGGATCTGAGTCATCAAGTAAAAGGGAAGACACATGAGCAGTGTCTCTGGAACCCTGACTCCCTAACTCCATCCATGCCTCAATTCCTTTTCAACTTATTCCTTGATTTGTCCCCTCAACATAGTATGCCGTCCTTCACGCACAGAGATGACCCTGATGACTCACACATCAACATGACTTATTTTTTCCAGCAGTGGTCACGAGTTTTCATTCATCCATCCAATGTGTGTTTGTGCAAAATGGCTGGCTGGGGTGGGAGTACATTGATCAGCCTCGGAATGCAGCAAATCTAAGCAGTCCACAAGCAGACTGAATAAATATATGGGCTTAGTCCCTCCAGGATGGCCATACTCAAGCCAAAGAGGCTGACAGAAGATCACGAGAGTGGAAAATACATGCAATCTGAAGTCAAAGGCCTGGGTTCAAGTCCTGGTTCTGCCAATCCCTAGCAATGTGATCTTGGTTGTGTTTCACATGCCTTTCTGGAGCTCAGAACCCTCACCTGAAAGTATAGATACCTTTTATACAGGAGGTATGATAATACCTACCTCCCATGACATGTGATGATAAATCAAAGGTCATGTAAATGAAAGCACACCTAATAATCTATTTATATATTGCAAATGTTATTATAACTTGATAAATTATCTTTATTATTATAAATATATATAAATATAAATGTTATTACTAATTTCCAACAGATCACAAAACTAGGTCCTGCTAAGAGATGAGATTCCTATCTTCTGAAATGTATTGCGCCCAGAAGGAGCATCAGAAATCAAGGGATGGGGTGGCTCACTCTCACTGAACATGGTACACCCACATCATCCAACCCAAGGAGCCCCTTCAGGTGTACTCCCAGCTTCAGGTGGCTCCACCCAACCTTTGACCACCACTCCACCGACTTGGACAGTCTTCAAAACTGAACTTACAATTCCCGAAGACTCAGCGTCTGGAAGAGCTGCCATGAGAGTGTGGTGAGCCGGTTACTCGACAGGTTTCTGCAAGATTGACAAATAAAGAGGAAATTAAAGGACAATGTGGCATGTCATGCTCTCCGTAGTAAGTGTGGTCATCTCATGGGAGCCTGGCTTTGTTGTTCTTCTCCACTGCTCCCTTCGGCTAACAGTACATCTGACAGTTAGTCGAGGCTACAGATCATGTCTGGAGAGGATGCTGAGACCTTTTAAAAGGCAAGGTTTTACAAATCAAATGAAATAAATAAAAACTTCTTGGTCATTCTCCCATATGCTCTCACCACAATGAAATTTCAGAGAGCCTTTTTAAACCCACCCTTCTACAGGAGGACAGAGAACTCTCAGAGTATAAGGTATACAAACCAGCAAGCATTCTTTTTTTTTTTATTTAAGTAGAGTTGTTTTACAATGTTGTGTTAATTTCTGCTGTACAGCAAAGTGATTCAGTTATACATATATATATTTTTTTCACATTCTTCTCCATTATGGTTTATTATAGGATACTGAACATAGTTCCCTGTGCTATACAGTAGGACCTTGTTGCTTATCTGTTTTATATATAGTAGTTTGTATCTGCTAACCCCAAGCTCTTAATTTATCCCTCCCCTTTTTTTTTAGTTACTGAGGTATAACTGACTTACCAAAAAAGCTGTACGTATTTAATGTATATGTCTTGATGAGTTTGAAGATAATATACATCCATGAAATGATCGCCATAAACAGTGCCATAAACTTAACTGGCATCTCTAAAAGTTTCTTCCCTATTTTTTTTTTTTTAGTGATAATAATATTTAACGGAAGACGTACCCTCTTCCCAAATTTTTAAGTGTACAATACAGTATTGTTAACTATGTACTACTCTGTACTAGAGATATCTAGGACTTCTTCACCTTGCATAAGTGAAACTATTGTGCCCTGTTACCAACAAACATTCTTTTTTTTTAATAGATTTATTTATTTATTTTTGGCTGCGTCGGGTCTTCATTGCTGCGCGTGGGCTTTCTGTAGTAGTGGCGATCAGGGGCTACTCTTCATTGCAGTACATGGACTTCTCATTGTGGTGGCTTCTCTTGTTGCGGAGCATGGGCTCTAGGCGTGCGGGCTCAGTAGTTGTGGCTCACGGGCTTCGTTGCTCTGCAGCATGTGGGATCTTCCCAGACCAGGGCTCAAACCCATGTCCCCTGTCCTGGCAGGCGGGTTCTTAACCACTGAGCCACCACGGAAGCCCTCAACAAACATTCTTAACATTCACACAAGTCGAAAATACTCCGCAGGTCACCTACAATTCCTTCAAGCCAGTCCCTCCCTCAGCAATCCTGTCCATCAATGATCAAGACATCAGCTTTTTTGTTCACACTTCTGTCCTCCTCCTAATGGCTTTTTTTCTTTTTCATTAGGACGTACAGGGGAAAGGAGTAGTCATTAGTCTTCTGAATAAAAGAAGAAACACACCCACGGTTATTACCTTGCCAGGCTCAACAAACAACTTTTTTTTTTTTTTTTTGCAGTACGCGGGCCTCTCACTGTTGTGGTCTCTCCCATTGCGGAGCACAGGCTCCGGACGCGCAGGCTCAGCGGCCATGGCTCACGGGCCTAGCCGCTCCGCGGCATGTGGGATCTTCCCAGACCGGGGCACGAACCCATGTCCCCTGCATCGGCAGGCGGACTCTCAACCACTGCGCCACCAGGGAAGCCCCTCAACAAACAACTTTTGATGTGGTAACAGTCCTTCAAGGCAGTGGTTGGAGACGGCTAGAGCTGAAGTGGCACCCAGGAACCACGTACTTATCTAGTGATGAGAAAGGAGAGCGGTAAGAATTGCACTTAGGTAAAGACCTATCCACATGCACACACGTGTGTATAAGCACGGGCGTATTTATGTCCATTAAACATGTAGGTAATAAATGCAAACACAGACTCCTGCTTATACACATATGCATATACTTACAGGTGCACCTATATTTAGAGGACTTCTATAACAGATATTTGTTGAGAGCCAAATATAGGCTACACTAAGGAACGAGGGGGTGGATGACAGATAAGGTCCCTCTGGAGCTTATGTTCATGTTACAAATGAATAAGCAAAAGAAGTGTAGTTTGTGATGAGCAGAAGGAAGGGAATAAGCAAAGTGGAGTAAGTAACTGATGTGGGAGAGAGACGGGGCTACGTCAGAAGATGGTTCCAGAAATGCCGTCTGAGAAGGGGATGTCGGAGCTGAGAAGAGGAGTGAGAATGAGCCTAGTGCCAGGGAAGGTGTGTTCCAGGCAGTGGGAGCAGCAAGTGCAAAGGCCTGAGAGGGTCTAGGGGGCCAGAAAAGGGCCCAGTGAGGAAGGAAGTAGAAGAGTGGTCTAGGATAAGCAGGAGAGGGGACCCACCACACCCACCTTGCTGGTCAAGGTAAGCCACCCGGATTTTACTTTAAGGAACAACGGGATGGCACTGGCTGGATTTAAGTAGGGACGTGGCATCATCTAATTACCATTTTTTAAAATAGGAACCCAAGACTGGAAGTCATCAGAGCAATTAGGAGCTGCTGCAGTATTCCAGGCAAAAAGAGAGAGTAGAGACAATTAAGCTGATGGAATTCAAGCTAGGTGGTGGAGGGAGAGCTGCCAGAACTTCCTATGGGATTGGATCGGGCAGAGGAGGGAGACTTGAGCAACCAGGAGAGTGGTGATGTCATTTAGTGAGCCGAGGAAGGCTCAAAGGGGTCCCAACTGGGGAGCGGCGTGGGGATCAAGAGCCTCTCCCTTGCAGACACTAAGTTTGAGATGCCTGTTAGACGTCCAAAGAAGAGAGATAAGATAGCTTGTTGGATGCCTGGGTCTGGAGATCAGGGGAGAAGTTCAGGCTGGGTGAGGTACAGACAGTAGACACAGCTCATCAGAGGAGCAGATATTCAAACACAAGGACAAGCTATGGGATAGGGCTTCCCCTTCCCATTTGAGGCAGCTCTGCCTTTACCCTCTCACTGTTGTGGCCTTTCCCATTGCGGAGCACAGGCTCCGAAAGCACAGGCTCAGCGGCCATGGCTCACAGGCCTAGCCGCTCCGCAGCATGTGGGATCTTCCCAGACCGGGGCACGAACCCGTGTCCCCTGCATCGGCAGGCGGACTCTCAACCACTGTGCCACCAGGGAAGCCCCTCAACAAACAACTTTTGATGTGGTAACAGCCCTTCAAGGCAGCAGCTGGAGACAGCTAGAGCTCAAGTGGCACCCCAGGAACCACGTACTTATCTAGTGATGAGAAAGGAGAGCGGTAAGAATTGCACTTAGGTAAATACCTATCCACATGCACACATGTGTGTATAAGCACGCGTGTATTTATGTCCATTAAACATGTAGGTAATAAATGCAAACACAGACTCCTGCTTATACACATATTCATGGGTGACAGCCCATGACTGTGTGGGGGAGGAAGACCCCATTCTTGGGGTGCAGGGGACTGGGGCAAAGGGAAGGTGTCCAGTAGGTATCACCCAAGTTTACTGTCCCACTCTCTCCCCAGTCCCCAGCACTCTCTCTCTCCTTTCAGAGTCCTTAAGCCCATAGCCCTTGCTAGGAGAGCCTCCCATAGCCCCATACTGTCACCCACTTCCTCTCTGCAGGACTGTAGAGCACTGGTGTGTGTGACAACACAGGCTCTCACTAAAAGACTATAAACCTCAACCCATCCACATGCTCAGCTTCACAAAACCCCTAACCATGGCACATCTTATTCCTACAAACGGCCTCCTTCCCCCACTGACCGGAAGGAAAAGGGTGACAGAAGAACTGCATGATGGCCCCTTGAGGACACCCAGGCACCCAGCTCCCTGCAGAGCAATTCCTGATTGGGAGGGAGGAACAGGGGATCAGACACGTACGCTCATCAAAGGCGCTGACCTTACACCCGGAGCTGGAACTCGGGGTCAAGGATAACAGGCTTCATTACCTGTTCATGGTAATTCTCCATTACCATGAGCCGCTATGATGTTTCAATAAAGGTGAGTGCCTCACCCAGACAGAAGTCTTCTGTTTTGTTTTGCTTTTCTTGGTTTACTGTCTACGCACAACAGCATCAGGGGCAGCAGAAGTTAGACAAGGCCCGGGGGCCTTGAGCTCTCTGCCCGGCTCCAGCGCAGCCTTGAACAAAGCCCCTGGTTCTAAAACTGAGCAGCAGCTCCTGTGAGAGTCGGCCGCCGGGAACACCAGACGCACTGAGCCCTGGGAAACACGCCCCGCCCCCGGCTCCGCCCCCGGCCGGAAGGAGGAGGCGGGAACACAGGAGCAGCCCGGGGAAGTGGAAGCCTTGCCCACCTCCGAGGGAGAGGCAGCCCAGGAGTGTGCCAGTAGTTCTTGGGGGGCCTGAGGCAGGGAGCGGGTTGCCAGCAATGTCCTTTCACAAAGGTCATGTTTTGCTACATTAGGCATAAATGTCAAGAGAAAATTGGATTCTGAAAGAAAGAAAATAACAGGCATTCTGGGCAAATAAAGAATAAGAAATAGCATTATCTCCTTATTACATGTTAGAGGGGAGAGGGGGCCTGGGACACCTGGTAAGGGGGGAGGTGGGCTCTGGCTCTCCCAGGGGTGTCTCATCTGCGGCTTCTCCCCACCCTCCCCCCACCCACCAAGCCCCACCTGGAGGAGAAAGGGCCCCTCCGGATTCCTCCGGTTCTTTGGCCAGATGGAGCGGCCACAGCAACACTCGTGGGCTCTGTCCACGACTGCCCTCTCCCCTCCCTCCTCCCTGACGGTCCCAGTGGTGCACAGACCACCTTCTCCTTCCGCAGTCCAGATACTCTCCTCCTCTCACCCCCTCCTGCCGCCCTGCACCATCTCACAATCAACAGCTGCCATTCACCAAGGGCTTACTAAGCACCAGCTACTGTGTTACCCACTTCTGCATCCATGAGCTCATTTAATTTTTACAGCAACTCTACAAGACGGGTGTTGCTATTATCTCCATGCAACAGATGAGGAAACTGGGGCTCAGAGGTGGCCAATGAAAGTTGAACATCTCTGAGTAGCCTTAACGTGAAGACTCCAACAACAGGCCACAAGAGGCATACCCAGGAACATTTGCAACCAACACACAGACATGTAAACGCCCAGGTACACATACACACGACCCAGTGTGTGTCCCCAGAGACACAGACGCTGTGCTGCACAAGTCCCAGGAGGAAAGCAGTGCACACAACCTGGGCAACCGTACACAGCACCCTGCCAGAGACACACGATAGAAGCATCCAGCCACAGAGACAAACAAACACACAAAAGACAAGAAAGGCAAACATACACCGCCAACAAGGCAAGCAGGGCACACCTCTGGCCGTCCTGCCTTCAGAGGCATTTATAACTGCTCATGTGCTGGGCAGATGGGAAAGAGGCAGGGGGCTTTAACCAACTTAACACCCACTCAGAACTCACTTCCCCTGATTTTCCTTCTAGCTGATGCCTCACCTGTGTTCACCTGTCATCAGTTATTGATGGGCCGGTTACCCCCCTCACCAGACAAAGGTTTAATTAAGAACCTCTGGGCCTCACCGCAGCCCTGAGCCTCCTCCCTTACAGATCCATCATCACTCGTCTCTAACTTGTGCTCGAGTCAAGGGCCAGTTTCCAAGTCACCTGACCGTTGGAATTAATTTAGTGAGCAAGATATTACGAGATGACGCATCGAACACTTTCCCAAGATCAAGCTCCACGACCTCGCCCCCGTATCCCTCACCTGAGACTACCAAACAAAGCCATTAATTTTGTCCTGCACTACTGGCTCATTCACAGCCCAGACTCTGGGGCCCAGAGTAATGAACCATGGCAATGCAGCTACTGGGTCCTCTGGAAACAGGGAGCCAGACACACAGGTGGCCAAACTCTGAACCTGAGGAAGAACAGGCTGAGATGGCCCCTCCTGCATTAGCCCTGTGGTGAACAAGGGGAACCTCAGGATGGGAAGCAGTCCCCATGGCCCTCCTAAAGGGGGTGCCCAACTGCAGCAGGATGGGGCCCCACAATTGGGAAGGATGTCACCCTCTACCCTGGGAACCCTACCATCCAACAAGAGGGTCACTCGAGATGGACCCTGCAGCCAAGAGAAGCCGACCAGATGAATCCTTCTGTTGCCCCAAAACACACTGCATCCTTTGAGGCTTCCCATCCACAGTGATCCTGAAGCAGGTACCATGGATTTCCCAGATTAAGGGTACGGCTGACTTTGGAAGTACCTCCTCTTGTACCAGCAGAGGCAGGCCCAGGGGCAGGCTGTGTCTTAGGTCTTAAGTGTCTTAGGACACTGAGGAGTGTGTAAGGGATTGTTGGATGCAGGTGCCCCGTCGTTCCTGTGCTATTAAGCCAGGCTGCCCCACCGGCACCATTCAGTCGGGCATCTCCCCTGTCCACACCACAGACCTTTGCTGGGTTCGCCCTACTGCCACTTCAGCTCCTGGATGTTCACTCCACCCCTGCATCTCCTTAGTCCCTCTCACTTGGGTTTTATCTTCTGTTATGACAGGCTGGACTGTGTCTCCTCAAAATTCATATGTTGAAGTCTGAACTCTCAGGACCCCAGAATGTGACTGTATTTGGAGACAGAGCCTTTAAAGAGGTACTTAAGGTTAAAGGAGGCCATTGAAATGAACCCTAGTCCGATATAACTGGTGTCCTTATAAGAAGAGATTAGGACACAGACATGCACAGAGGGAGATGATGTGAAGACACGAGGAAAAGTCAGCATCTATAAGCCAAGGTAAGAGGCCTCAGAAGGAACCAACCCTGCTGACACCTTGATCTTGGACTTCCAGCCTCCAGAACTGTGAAGAAATAATTTCTGTTGTTTAAACCACCCAGTCTGCAGTGTTTGTTACGGCAGCCCTAGCAAACTAGTGTACCTGTCCTCAGCCCCTCTTTTGCCCCAAGGTCCTGACAGTTGGCTGCCCAACTGTGATTCCTGAAAGCCTCCAAAGTCATGATTTTCAGTCCCTCCCTCACTCTGCCTATGTCCCATCGCTCTAGGGAACCAGCTTCCCAATCAGGGTGCAGCCATGAAGATGCAGCATGGCATCCATCCACTCAGTCAGCTCCCTGCTGGGCATACGCAAGCCTCCTGCTGCAAAAGATGGTTATGAGAGAACACAGAGACCCAGGGGTATGCTCAGCTGGCATCCTTAATGGTGAATGCCATGGTCACTGACTTTTCCTAGAGGATTCACGCTGCTGCTTGCAGAAAGCACTAGTCTAAGCACCGTATGGGCTCAGAGCAGCAAGCATGGCTCCCCAGAGAGCAACAAAGGTCCAACCCCTCCTGCTTTCACAGGCTCCCATGGGGGCTGTGGCTTGCTGGCTGCCAACATCATGATGTAAATATGATTTCCTCCATCCACGAAGGCAGCATTAGAAAGATGCAATTCTTCCTTCCTGAAGACCCAACACCTCCTCAGCTGTCTGTCTCTCCCCTTCTAACTTTCCCCATGAAAGAACTCTCTCCTCATTCTTCCTGAAGACAGCCAACTCCCTCCCCTGCCATGCCACGCCAAGATTCTTTTGAAATTTCTGAAGGATCTGGAAAAAAAAGTCAAGAAAGGAGAATTCCTTCATGCAGCACTGACCCCACAGAGAGTTGCTAAAAAGGAACAAACCATGGAGACAGAGAAGGCTGACAGTCTCCTCCCCGCTTCTCCGAGAACCAGGGAACTTACACGTCATGATCTTGAACCTGGGACTTTAGGCATATCAGCCCAAACCGAAGATGCCTGCAGCCCCGCATGAGGAGCAGTTAGGGTGGCTGCCATCAACCTCCTCAGGTTGAACCAACCAGTGGGAAGGAAGGAGGCTCCAGGCCATCTCTCCACCAAGGCCTGCTGCCCACCCCCGAGCCCCCCTGAGCCAACCCCTTAAAATCCAGCGCCTGTGACAAGGAAGCAGACGCTGCGGCCCTGTGTCCCTCTTGGAGGCCAAGAAGTATTTTTCTACATCATTGACATATTTGCTTTTCCCTCAATTAAATTGCTGTAAGAGGGGGTGTGGGTTAAAGCCATCTGAGCCATTTTTATTCAGCTAAATTACACTGGATGGCTCATTTAATGAACTTTAATGAAGCCAAAATGCTTTCTCTAATCAAATCTCAAGTGACGTGACTGGTGTCTTGACCTTAGATCAGGAGACTGCAGGCAGCTTTTCCACAAGGCCCTGGACTGAGCTAAACCAGGGTTTCCCAGAGAATGTTCCTAGGAATCTGAGATCTGCCGTATATTAATGGGTATTACAAGGGAAAAAGTTTCATGTTGCTTGAAAAATGTGGTACTACATAAAATTAAACAGGCTTATTTACTGCAGAACTTCTCAGAGCCTTTACTAAATGAACGATCTGACCCATTGAATCTCTCAAGCTTATTGGCCCACAGAACCTCCTCCATGGAATTCTAGCAAAAATATCACCCCACATAATATACTTAGAGAAATGATCATGGTGATAAGAAGTATATATTTGGTCCTTATCCACGGTTCATGGCTCACAGCTCCCCAAACCCTTGGAATTTCTTGAAGGATCAGAACAACAGGAGCACCCTTTCTTATAACACTCGGTGTCCTGTCCTCAGTTCCTAAAATTGCTTCAGAGGACAAACTGACTTTCGGAAATCCCCTAAAGATGGGAGTCTGGTTGTCAGGGGAACCAACCATGAATAGAGGGTTGGGACCTTTCATTCCCACCCCTCGATTTACTTTGAGAGGAAAGGAAATCAATCACCAATGGACAATTGTGCCTAGGCAATGAAGCCCCCATAAAGCCCCAAAAGGACAGGGGTTGGGGAACCAGAACACTTCCCTTCGTGTCAGGCCCCAAACTCCACGGGAACAGAGGCTCTTTTGTTCAAGACCTCGCCCTTTGTATCTGTTCATCTGGTTGTTGATTTGTATCCTTTAATATCTTTGTAATACACCAGTAATCTAGTGAGTAGATGAGTTTCCTGAGTTCTGTGAGCCACTCTAACAAATTGATCGAACCCAAGGAGGGGGTCATGGAACCTCTGATTTATGGCTGATTGGTCAGAAGCCCAGGTGACAACCTGGAGCTGCGATTAGCACCTGTAGTAGAGGGTGGCCTTGTGGGACTAAAGCCCTTAGCCTGTGGAGTCTGATGCTATCTCTGGGTAGATAATGTCAAAATTGAGTTGAATTGTGAGACACCCAGCTGGTGTCCCAGAACTGCTTGGTGATGTGGGGAAAAAAATCACGTTGGAATTGTGTGCAGATTCATTAATCGTTGGGTGCCAAGGTCAGCAAGCTGTGGCCTGTGGGCCAGCACTCTGTTTTAGTAAATACAGTTTTATTGTAAGACAGCCACGTCCATTTATTTACACGTTGTCTAAATCTATGGCCCAGGTGGAATAACAGTCCTCCAAAATGTCCACGGCCTCATCTCTAGAATCTGTGAATATGTCAACCTCTATGGCAAAAGGGACTTTGCAGATGTGATTAACAGTATGGATCTTGAGATGAGGAAATTATCCTTAATTATCCTGTGGCCCCAAAGTAATCACAGGGGTCCTTAAACATGGAAAAGGGAGGCAGAGAGGTCAGAGAGAGATGAGACACAGAAGAAAGCACAGAGGCAAAGAGAGTCAAAAGCCAAGAAATGCACATGACCTCTAGCAGCTGGAAGATGTGATGCCACGGATTCTCCCTCCGGGAGAATCCTCCAGAAGGGAACCCAGCCCTGACAACACCTTGATTTTAGCCCAGTGAGACCCATGTGGGACCTCTAACCCACAGAGTGTAAGACACGCAATTTGTGTTTTTAAACCACAAAGTCTACGGTAATGTGTTACAGCAGCAATAGAAAACAAATACAAGTCACTTTTGCACTAAAGCAGCAGAGTTGAGCAGTTGTGACAGAGACCAGATGGCCCACAAAGCCTAAAATATTTAGTATGTGGCCCTTTATGAAAAGTATGCCAATCCCCGAGCTAGACCAGCACTCACCAATAACGCAAGCCACACATACTTTTTAAAATCTTCTAGGAGTCACATTTTAATAAGTGAAAAGAAAAAGGTGAAATTTGTTGTGTTCGTATATTTTACTTAACCCAATCTATACAAAATACCATCAGTTCATGTGATCAATGTAAAAAAATACTGATGAGCTATTTCATATTCTTTTTTCTTTTTTGTATTGTGTCTGAAATCCATGTGTATTTTACATTCACAGAACTTCTCGGTTTGGACTGGCCACATTTCAAATGCTCCATAGCTACGGGTGGCCAAGCCTACTATATTGGAAGGTACAGGCCTAGAGCATCCATCAAAGCCAGGCATTGATGAGGCCTTCAGTGGAGAGGAGCAGCCAACAGGTGGAGAAATATAACTGTAAGTTCACCAAGGTCATCAGGTGTCTCTTCCCCAGATGCCAATCTGTCCCACAATCAAGCAGTCACATAGCTTATTGTACGGAAGGAAATCACGTCGGTTGTCCTCAAGTACACGGCAACATCCCTGAGTGACTGCCAGTGTCCACTTGGACTGGAGAAGCTCAGGACAGGAAGGGAAAGAGGGGACAGGACTTGCCACATGCTGGGGGGCAGGGGGGTGGAGAAGGACGCGTGGGTGACCAGACTTGGGCACAGATTACTGGACTCTTAGAATGCTTGGCCCACCTAATCAGGTCCAGACTCTACGTTGAAGTTCAAATCTTTTCAGACGATGACCTCAACCTCCTGTTCCCATATACTCTCGCACCACCCAAGTCCCTCCCCCATCCTTCATCCCCTCCCCATAACCAACACTAAAGACCAACCACGAACAGAAGGGTATCACCCAGCGGGCTGCCTGTACCCTTGGAGCTTCCTGACACTCCTCCCTCTCTCCTGGCACTGCCCAGTGCTTTCGACACCTTTTGTGTTCTTGCTCCCCAGCTTCAGGTACATTTAAGTGGTTCTCTCTATGTATGGCCAGTGCCACGCACTCTGAAACCTTTCTTCCCTCCTCCTTCTCTCACTGCATTCTTCCTGGGCCTTGAGCACAGCCCACGTCTCAGACTGCCAGCTTTGAATGGCAGCTGTGCATGTGTCAGCCTCCCCCATCAGATTGCTTTTCTTGAAGGCAACCATTTCTTTTCAGTGTGATATCCTTGATAGCACCTGGAATCCAGTAAGTGAGCGCTCAGTAAATGTGCAGCAAGTTCACCTGAAAATTCCCACAAAACTTCTGCATCACATGGGTCTGGAGGCCAGTCCTACCACTGCCACTTCCATGCTCTGTGACCCTGGGTAAGTTCCTTAACCTCTCTGTGCCTCAGTCCTTGGAGTTGTGGTGAGGATTAAATGGGGTATGGCAAACGGGGTGCATAAAGCAGGTGGTACAAGGCCTGGCCCTCAATGAACACAATCTATCATCATTGATGGATGGCGTCTCTCCCCTTATCTGCTCATCTCCAGACACCAAAGCTGCAACAGGCCAAGCCCATTAAAACAAATACCAGAGGCCCAGGCAATGCCCCCTAGTTCAACACTGACAAAATCTCAGTTCAACAAAATAATATGGAAACCCATTTTAATGAGAGAACAGGTAGCATCTCCTCCCCTGGAGACGTGCTGGTGTCTATGCCCTTGCCCGTCACAGCCCACCCTTCACGTGCTTGGGCAGAGCCCAAAGTCCCCACAGGTCCAGGGAAGAAGCAGCCCTCACCCCGAGGCCTGAGAGTCAGAGGTGTGGACAGAGATCAACCTGCATCTGGGTATTCACCAGGCCGCAAACCCCAGAAAAGGTCTTAAAGTCAACTTTGTTCCTTCACTCGCCTGCTTTATATCAGACCTTGAGTGTCATTGAGATTATTCTGGGGGTTTTGTTCCCTGGGAGTTTCTTTTCAGACAAATTAACCAAAAGCTGATTGCCCTGAAGCACACGAGCTGTCTCTGGAGCCCCAGAAGGGCATAGCCCGGCAGACACGGGCGTTCCCAGCAGTGGCCACTCAGGGGCAGAGTGAGCCAGCCTGGCTCGGGGAGCCTACCGCCCCAGGAGAAGCTCTGGTGCATGCAGGATGACGTGGTGATGGGACCAAAGCCTCACACTCATTTTTTACTCCAGAGCTGTCGTGACAAGAGGAAAACAAAGATGCAGAGACCATCTGTGAGAGCATCCGTGGGAAAATCGAGAAACCACAGTGACAGTCTGCCGTCTGTATCTGCGGGTTCCGCATCCTCGAATTCAACCAACCGTGGATAGAATCCGCAGTTGGTTGAATCAATGGATGCAGAACCCGCACGTATGGAGGGCAGACGGTACCATGCCATTTCATATAAAGGACTTGAGCATCCTTGGATTTTGGTATCTGGCGGGGGTCCTGGAACCAATCGCCCCAGATGATACCAAAGGACGACCCTACTGACTAAAAGTGATGGGGGGACTGTTGAGGGAGGAGGGAACCAGAGGTGAGCCTGGTGCAGGCCACACTCAGGCAACTGCCTAGGGTGCTGTCAGGACCGGGGAAACCTGAGTCCAGGGAAGGCAGGTGGGGAGGGAGACAGGCAGGAGTACCATGCTGCTCTTCAAGATACAGAAAGCATAATCCTGCTAATTACCTGTCTACCAGGCCAGGCACCTGTCCTCATTCTGAGATCTACTCTTGGGATTCAAGGAAAATCTATGGCTCTCTTAAAAACAACAAAATTGTGAGCAGAAAGTTGCCTTGGGCCTTTTTATAAAGAAATCTGATTAGGCCGACATTGCATCCCAACCCTCCTTCAAGATGAGTGGTTGAAGAAACGCAGGCCAGGTGTGGATTTGAGAACAGCATCACAGAGAGGTTCTCCAAGTTTGGGTATCAGAATCACCCGGAGGCTTGTAAACCCGACAGCCAGGCTCCACCTCCCTCCGGAGTTTCTGATTCAGTAGGTCTGGCCTAGAATTTGCATTTCTAGGCAGTTCCCAGGGGATGCTGATGTTGTTAGTTTGGGAACCCTACTTCAAGAATCACAGATCTAGAGAAATCTAGTAAATGAGTTTACTTTTGTTCCTATCAAATCCTTCTGTCCTAAAAGGTTGCACGATCCTACATATATAAGAGAATAAAACAGTCAGGTGTCCAGATGTAAAGAGGCACTCTGTCAGGAGTTAAGGCATTCCTACGACGGCTCCTGGGAACAAATGTCATTATTCATAGCTAGGAAGGGGACTTAGCAATCCCCGCCTGAAACTTGGTGGAGGATCGCCAATGGGGAGGTGCCACCAGGAAGTCTGGAGAAGGGCTGTCACCACACTGGAAATTGACTAAAATGAACAAATTGGGCCCTGGCTGCCCAAAGTGCCTCCTGGATTTGCAGGATGAATCTGTCTGCTTCCCTCACCCCACCCCCCGGCCCCTCCTCAGCAGGATTTCTGAGTGTAGGATGCGGGGTCACCACCTGGAGACTGTTTTAGGGAAGCCCGTGGGGGGTCCCTCCAGGAAGGGGTCCCTGTGGAACACCGTGTCTGGTGGGCCTGGAGGATGAAGGAGGGTTAGGAATCTGAGAAAGGGAGAGGCAGCGAGGGAAGTCCAGGCTGCCATGGGGGAAATGGACCTGCAGAAAGGGAGCAGCGGAAGAGCGAGGGAGATAGTAAGACCAGAGCTCCAAACCGAGGAGTGTGATCAAGGCTGGGGCCGGGGAGCCTGGCGAGTGGAGGGGTCACCCAGGCAAGGGCAGAGAGGGTGGTGCTACGCATGGAGACGGAGGAGGCACATGGCAACAGCGGGCCAGAACCACGCTCCCGGAGAAACGATGGCGCCCGGCCCTCCCGACAAAGGCCACACTCCTGGCTGCCCGAGGATGGGTCCCCACGAGAAGCCTGGAGTAGCCAGGGCGGAACACAGCCGACTTTGCTGACAGTGGCCTGAAGGCTTTGGGTGCCTTTGAAACGGAGCAGCTCAGGCCTCCCTGTCCCTCCCCTTTCTCAGACCAGAGTCTGCAGGGATAAAGAGCCGTAGCTGGACGCTGCCTGCCTCCCTCCTGGCAGAGGCCAGGAGGACACATGAATGCCACTGGCGCTCGGGGCCTTCTCCTCCGCCCCGACTGGCCAGGGGGCTCAGACACGGAGATCATGTAAGGAACTGGGTAACAGATGAATTTTTAAGGAGTGCATGGGCAGCTGATCTAGTGCAGGAAGAGCCCGGTCAGGCCGTGTGATGGAAAGCCTAATCACGTCCCCGCTGTACTGCTCTGAGAAGCCGCATCGTGCCAGGCAGGGAGAGATCTACAAAGTGTGGTCCCCAACCAGCAGTATCAGCATCACCGGGGACTTGTTAGAAATGCACATTCCCAGGGCCCCCACCTCAGACCTGCTGAGTCGGATGCTCTGGGGTGGGCCCAGCATCCTGTGTTGTATCAAGCCCTCCAGGGAATGCTGACTCAGGCTCGAGTGTAAGAACCACTGGCGTAGTGATAAACAGCCCGGACCCTGGGGCCAGACAGACAGGCTAGACGCTTGGCTCTGGTACTCCCGAACTGGGTGACCCTCCCTGAAAAAGTGACAGAACCTCTCTGGGTCTCAGTCTCTGCATCCTAGCCACAGAAGTCATAAGCAGAAGGCTTAAAGAGCAGCTTGGAGGATTAAGATGAATTAATACATGTGCCCAAAACAAGTTCTTGGCACAGAGTAAGTATTCAATGCTTCGCTGGGGTGGCTGAGGTACTGCAGGTGGTAGTAATGATGGGAGCTCACACGCCCAGTGGTCCTTGCTCTGGGCCTGAGCTCTTTAAAGGTTTTGCACACGAGCCCAATTAAACACTGCAACCACCCCACCAGCCATGTGCTACCATCATCGTCGTCATCATCAAATCATCAGCACCCTTGTCCTGGTCTCCACTTTACAGAGGGGAGATCACGGAACAAGGAGGTTAGATAGCTTGCCCTGGGCTAGCAGCTGCTGCCTGGGGGAACCAGGAATTGAACCCCAGCAGCTTGGCTGCAGAGTCTGTGTTCTTTACCACCTGCCAGGAACAGCAGGAGGAGCTGTGTTACTGGGGTTTCCACCTCCTGTGCTCCCAATGTCTCCCACCTGTCACCACCCCTAGGACAGGATCCTACCGTTCCTAAGCAGAATTTGGAAAACCCTCCCCACCCCGTATCTGAGAGGACTTGACATCCTGGTCTCTGAAAAAGGAACTCGAGTCAAATTTCCCATTGTGTCCCCTGAGCTAACTGAGACTATGTGTGAAAGCCATAGAGGATGGAGAGCCATCTGCTAGCACCAGGGAAAAGCATGGAGAACCGTCAACCAGAGCTGACCTTTGTATTCCCCCTTCAGGGGCAGCCCAGAGCCCAGGCAGCGAGGGGGCTGGTAGAGCCATACACACGGTAACACGCCCAGGCTTGGAGCACCTTGGAGCCCGTCTCCGGGAGAGGCGTGGGCAGGAGATCTGAGCTGGAACAAGCACGAGCTGCCAATGAGTCTAGCACAGGTCAGCCTTTCAATGTGACTGCGTAGTGCTGGGGGGCTGACAGGGTTCAGGGGCTGGATGCATTCTGACCCACAAGCATTGCTTCCCACTTCTGCTCTGCCCTCAAGCTGCTGAGGAATTCCCTCTGCATACATCAGATTTTAGAGACAGCAAGCAAAATGGAAGCTCAATAAAGAACAGGGCTCCCGTCTCATATCAAATGCTTGTACCTGTAATGAACCAGCAGCACCTGCGACTAAGACTCTCCCGCAACAACCCAAGTCTCCTCTCCCAGATGCTCTGAAGCACCAGCATCCTAGCAAACAAGGATAGAAGGCTTCTAGAAGGTTCCATCTTTGCTCAGCCGCTTTCTAGCTCTATAATTCTTGGATGGCTCACTTCACCATGCTGAGCTCTGAAATGGGAGCAAAATCTCTACCACATTAGATGGTGAGAATTAAATTAAATAATACATACAGACACTCCCTGCAGTGCCCAGCGTATGCAGGTCCTCAATGGAAATGGGCTATTACTACTCGCAGAGACTCACAAAGACAAAAGCTGATGACATGACACCTCTGAAGCTACTGTGAGCAAAGTGGGGGTCCATCAGGTGAAGGAGGGATGAAGGGTGCAGCCCGCGCTCAAGTTCCCAAATCCTTGGAAGAAAACAGGCACATGGAGGGAACCATCACTGCGGGAGCAGCAAAACAAGAAAACTCGCACCCAGCAACACGCTTGGCAGACGCTGCTAAATGGTTTCCAATTAATTAACTGATTACACGATAGGACAGAAGGGGATTCAAAAGAGCGCTGTTGACCTTTAAGAATAATTAATATCAGGATAGAAAACCCATCCAAGGAAAATAATGAGGAACATTTTAATATTACATTCAAAAGCTCTGGATGGGGAGGCAGAGGGCCTTATCTAAGCAACGCCCCAGCTCCCTCCTGCTCTGGCTTCCTGTCTACCCACCACCTCCCCCCACCAGCCTCTTCCTCTGGATCCTGAGACTTCCAGGCAGCCCAGGGAGACCTCTGGACCTCCCACCTCTGCACATGGACAGTGGCTGCCCCGGTCCAGTCCTGTGGCCACTCTGTTTGCCCAGCAACAATAGCAGAGGAAAGAGGGCAGGGTGAAAGCTACCTCACATCACCGTATGGGAGGGAGGATGCTGAAAGGGGCACATCAGTACCCCCTTCACAGTCTACTTGAGGATCTGGAAGCCTCTCTCCCTACCTAGTGCACTGCCAGGGTCAGTCAGCACCTAGGAAGCCTCCAGCCTCCCATCTCACACCATAATTCCCCTGTCGCAGCCCTGATGGATTAGATGATATTCTATCTGATGACACAACAGTGAGAGGCCCGCGTACCGCAAAAAAAAAAAAAACCACAAAACGCTCACTTTCCCTTGAATATCTGCATGGATACAAGATTAATTCATTCAATAAGTACTGATGACAGGCGACCACACGGCCAGGTGTGCCCAAACAGTCCCAGTTCATATCTGTGGTCCCAGAATCCCATCTAGTTAGTTCCTCTTGTGCTCTCAGAGCATTCCAGTCTGGACAATAATTTTAATGAATTCCTACTATGTGCCACGCCCTCTTCTAGGTGTTGGTTTACAGCACAGAACAAAAGAGATGAGCAAATTCTCGAAACAAAATGAGTTTTAGTCTCATCCCAGCTTTTACTCTGTTAAAAGGCAAACGCCACCCCCTCCATCATTCAACACACACTGATTTAGTACCTAGTCCATGCCAGGCAATGCTAGGCACTGGTGCATGGGGTTAACAAGACACGTTCCTCCATGGAAAACTCTTCATTGACCACATTTCCGGAAGAATTTGGGGAAGGGGACCTGTCCGAAAAGGTTTGCTTGTGGCTCAGAATTTGAATTTTTTTCCATTGCCTAAAACTTTTTCTGGTCCCACAGGGTGGTGAGATGCAGTCAGCCTGGCCATGGCCCCCATGTCCATGCACGTCAGCTGGCCCAGGTCGGGTGCCCTTGCATAAAATATCTTGTTTCTTCTAATCCTTACAAAGGGCAAGTCAGAGGGTATTCTCAAGAAAGTCCAGAGCTGCAGATACATGAGACCCAGAACCATCCCCAGAAGCCCGTGATCCCGAAGCCACCAGCCTCACTCCTGATCTCCCTCCTCATTCCCCAGGTTCTCATCTGTCTTCACACAGACCTCTCCTATCCCCACTTATTCTAAATCATTGCGAAGTTCAGGAACCTACAGCTCTCTCTATTTCCAAAGCTCATGTGGCTTTCCTTCTACTAAAATTCTCCAGGTCTCCACTCTCCCTCCTCCTCGGTTTCAGAAGCACTGGCCTCGCCAAGCTCTCACCTTGTGCGATTACCTATGACAGCTGCATCCTCTCTGCTGAGCTACAGCCATAGGAAGAGGCCCGCCACCCCCATCCAGCCACCCCACCGCCATCTTGGTCTCATTTCCAGTATCAGCTGAAAACATCTCTTTTTTCCTTTTAATTAGAGTTCTCTGCTTGCTCACTCTCTGTTATTGGCCTCCTGACTCGGGGCTTTAATTTATTCACCAAACAATGTCATTACACCACTGTTTTCTGTAATTTATACCATGCACAGTCTTTTGGTGTCTATTGTCCGATTCTGCAAAATGTTTGAGAAAAGCATCGTTCATTCCTATTCCCCATGGAATTCCCCTATTCCCTCCCTCCTGCAGAGACCTGGCCGAGTCCATGGGGACTTTTATGGAAGGAAGAGATGAGACAAGAACTCTTATCTCATTTGAATTTATGGAACCCAGAACTGCCCCTCGCTCCACTTGGTTTCATGTAGAGTGGAACGACCTCCAAGAAGCTATTTCTTCACCTTCCCCCAGGCTGCGTGAGGATGGAATCTCAACTGGGAAGGGAGGGCCTTCGCCTGTAGAGACGAGGCACTTTAAATTGAGACTTAGAGAAACGAGAGAGAGAGAGAGAGAGAGAGAGAGAGAGAGAGAGAGAGAGAGAGAGAGAGAGAGGGGAACAGAGGGAAAGAGCACATAGTGCCTGGGCCTGACAAAGGCTGGCGCTCCCAGGGGTGACCATACACACTAGCATTGGTGAACTGCGTTTCTGCTGATAGCTCTTTTCAAAAGCGGAAGACGTAGTTCCCACTTTGATCACAATCATTGTTAGTTAAACGAAAGCATGCAGGTACATTTCACCGAAGGGTCTGAATTTCACAAATCTTGCACTGATCAGGGTGCCAAACTCAACTAATTCTTTCTTATCCCAGCACTACTATGGCTGACCTCAGCTTAATTTAAACCACGAGCTTTAAAGACAAGTGCAAACAATTAACTTGCTAATCATTTTTCCCTGCTATGGGAATTTTTCCAGAATCATTAACAATAATCATGTCAATAAACTAAAGAAAACTGGGATACAGAAATAATTTTCTGAGAAACAGAAATAATAGGTAACATTTATTGAGTGCTTGATAGGAACTAATACTAAAGATATTAGATATTAAAGATATTAGTCCATTGAATCTTCCCCAAAACCTTTTATGGTCCACATTATTTTTTTATTTTTATTTTTTTGCGTACGCGGGCCTCTCACTGTTGTGGCCTCTCCCGTTGCGGAGCACAGGCTCCGGACACACAGGCTCAGCGGCCATGGCTCACGGGCCCGGCCGCTCCGCGGCATGTGGAATCCTCCCGGACCGGGGCACGAACCCGTGTCCCCCGCATCGGCAGGTGGACTCTCAATCACCACGCCACCAGGGAAGCCCTGGTCCACATTATTGTTATGATTCGTTCTCATTTTACAGATTAAAAAAATCCATGGCTTAGAAGTTAGGTAGCTAGTTCAAGGTCACAAAGCTGGTAATGTTAAAATAGCACCTGAATCATTGTGTCTGATTCCAGCATCCATGCCTTTAACACACTACCATAGTGTACACCTGTGTGTGTTGTATGAGTTGTGCATATGCACACGCTCATCAGCCGGAAGTTGTCTTGCTCTCCAGTTGGGACTTTGTTTTGCATATTCAGGTGAAAGCCTTCCAAGAATGAAGAAGGCACATCACCTCGAAGGACAAACCCACCAGCACCATAACTCAGCCTGCTCTGCTGTTTCTCCCACAGTTTGTCCCCTCTGACTATTCCTCTGAGAAAGCACATGACAAATGCACTTGCTCAGGGTCCCCATTCAACAGAAACAGAACAGTCTTGGCTAAAGGGACTGAGCACAGCAATCCTGGACACAGACCCTGGGGGCTCTGCCCCGGAGGAAAGAACCCCACTCCAGCTTCCCAGTCCCTTCCCAACTTCATGATGCCCCAGTTGAGGGCAACCCACTCATAAATCACAGTCCCTGCTCCCTCTGTATGGGGCCTGGGAGGAGAAGAGGCTGGAGGAGCAGGCCTTTCTCACATCCCCTCCCGTTTACATCTGGATCCCACCGGGCAGGATGGCTGAGAGCAGGCCACCTGTCCACCACATGTACTAAGCTCTTCCTGAGTGCCACGTGGCTCTTAAGGTCACAGGTCAGCGGCTGTGATGATGCTAGAGAGAAGATAAGGGGGAAGCCAGGGACCGGGAGCTTCTCTCTGGAGAGCTGTTCACAGCCCATGTGCCCAAGAGGGCTCCCTGGGCTCTGGCCATGGTGCTGAATCCCCAGGGAGTGGCACATGGAGGTTGAGAACATGGTAAACAAAAAGAGTGGTAGTGAGATACCAGTTTCTCTGACAAGAAGAAACAATCTTCCTATGTCCTTTTTGGGAAAGTTGGGCTCCTGACCACCCTCAGATAGATGACCTGGCCTTTGCACCATGATACAACAAAAAGAACATGAGTTCAGAAGCAATTTATAGATATGAGTCCATATCTTTAGCTATGTGACCTTGCACAAGATACATAACCTCTCTGAGCCCTAGAGTTCTCATTTGTAAAACAGGAAGAATATTACTTATTTGAGCAGGATTACTGTTGGAAGAGTGACTAGTAGAGAGTTTAGCATGATAAATATTTCTTCTCTTTTTCTCTTGGCTTTGTTCCCTGTTTGCTTGCAAATGCACACACACACACACACACACACACAAACACACACAAAACCTATGAGTTTTCTCCCTCTTCCTATATAATGTTGCATGTCTTCCTTCAAAGACAAATTTAAGACCCATGTCCTTCTTGAATCCTTCCCCAGCATCCCTGGGATACAAGAATCTCTCTGCCTGGTATGGTCAGCACTAAACAGCAGATGTTAGCATTTTGGCATCTCTGGCCTAAGAAAGCTAATTTTATCTTCCCAACTAGATTGAACATTTCAACTGTACCTGGACCAAGTCCTGTCTTAGTATCTCCATTCCTCCTTCCTCCCCCAAGTCACAGCACTGGCCACAGGGAGACATTTCCAGAGCACCTGTTACCTGCATTTAACAAGGCCCTTCATAGCATCATCTATACAATCGTCTAATATAGATTTTTTTTTTTTTTTTTTTTTTTTGTCAGTACGTGGGCCTCTCACTGTTGTGGCCTCTCCCGTTGCGGAGCACAGGCTCTGGATGCGCAGGCTCAGTGGCCATGGCTGACGGGCCCAGCCGCTCCACGGCATGTGGGATCTTCCCGGACCGGGGCACGAACCCGTGTCCCCTGCATCGGCAGGTGGACTCCCAACCACTGCGCCACCAAGGAAGCCCTAATATAGATTTTTAACCTATATGTTAACCTATATGTTTTCAAACTACTTTGGAGTTAGTTTCTGGCAATGATCCAACTATCACATTGCCAGTAAAACCAGTGTTGGTACGTATTTCCCATGTCACAGGAAAGGAAACTAAAAGAAAGAGCAGGTGGTGATGAATCTATGGTAAGTCTCAGAGCAGCATCAAGACCCCAAGGTCCAGAAACCAGGTGAGTCCCCACCCGGGGGTCAGCGTTGACTTAGGAAACAGCCCAGTGTAGCAGAAAAGACAGAGAGCTTGGAGTCAGACCCAGGTCCTGATACACACTTCACTGCTTCTAGCTATGTGGCCTTGGGTAATCCACTCTCTGTTTCCTCAGCAATAAAATGAGGATGCCAGTAATTGCTATTTCACCTTAACACTGCATGTTAAATGAGATGGTATTTTTGAGAAGTGGTTTATAAAGCACTGTAGCCATGTTGGTTATGAGAGCATATTATTCAAGGAATTGGGCAGTAGTCATAAGAGGAAACATGTCGTTGGGCCTCTCATAACACTAAACCGTGCACAACAGTGACAGCCCTTCTCTATGTCCACCTTCAGGGTCCCACAAAGACATATCCAACGCATTTCACAGATACTTGGGGAGACCTATTAGGTGCCTAGCATGTTCTAGGTACATCAATGAAAGTGTGGGTCCAGGACAACAGACATAAACTCCATAAAATTCTGGTATGATCTAGAGCTATAGCAAAGAAAAGACCTAATATCTGGAAAGAACTTGCTACATGTCAGGACTTCAAATGCATTACCTCATCCAAGTCCCAAGACCAGCCTATGATGGAGATGATTTTATCACCAGAGAAAGAATCAGCTCAAAGAGATTAGATGAACTTGACCAAAGTCTTGCAGCTGGTCAGCAGTCAAGCTGGAAATGGAGCCCAGCTATGAATGACCCCAATCCTCATGTCCTCAACACAACATTACCCTCTTCTCAAGGCTTAACAGAAATGGGGATGGGGGGGTGGTCAAGAAAATCTTAGCACAGCCCCATGCCTTTGAAATCACTTAAGAAATACTGCTGGGCTTCCCTGGTGGCACAGTGGTTAAGAATCCGCCTGCCAATGCAGGGACACAGGTTTTAGCCCTGGTCCGAGACGATTCCACATGCCACGGAACAACTAAGCCCGTGCACCACAACTACTGAGCCTGCGCTATAGAGCCCGCGAGCCACAACTACTGAGCCTGCATGCCACAACTACTGAAGCCCGTGCGCCTAGAGCCCGAGCTCTGCAACAAGAGAAGCCACTTCAATGAGAAGCCCGCGCACCGCAGTGAAGAGTAGCCCCTGCTCGCCACAACTAGAGAAAAAAGCCCACGCACAGCAATGAAGACCCAACGCAGAAAGAAAGAAAGGAAGGAAGGGGGGGAGAGAGAGAAAGAAAGAAAAGAAAGAAAGAAAAGAAAAGAAAGAAAGAAAGAAAAGAAATGCTGTTGATGATCTTTAAAAAGATCAGTGTTGATGATCTTTAAAAAGACTGGGCTCGCAAGTATGCCCAGTCATAGCTGGGGAGAGAGGCTTTCCAGAGATTGCTGAGGTCCCATCAGAGACCTGCACCAATGAGAGAGACAGAGGGGAAAAGGAGTAAGGAAGGATGGGAGGAGAGGGAAGGAGTAGAAAGAGAGAAGGCTGCTGGGGAATGCAATTATTAATATTCTAATTGGAGTTCTGAATGCTTAAGCTTTATTTAAGAACATGCCTGGCTGTGTAATTACAAGGTCTTAAGTTGTTTTCTTTTCCTCACAATAAATAAGGAGCACACGGCTGCTCTTTGCAAACACTGCCCTCGCTGGCATCGGCAGAGGCTCCTGATCGCAGACGGACAGCTGGCACTCAGAAGGGCAGCCCCACTGCCACCTGGAAGGGATAAGCTACCTGCCCCCTGGGCCACAGCCGGGCTCTCCAGGTATGGAAAAGGACGAGGAACTAAGGTGCCCTTTCATTCTTGGAGGAAAACACTGGGGTGCCTGGGTAGATGAGTGAGGTCAGCCCCTTATTTCCCCTGTGGAGCGGGCATTTCCGGGGGTAACTGGCTCTGAGCGGCACGGACACGGTAAGGAACCAAACTCAACCAGCATCGGGGAGGTTGCCCAGCCTCTCAAAGGCAGAAGCCTACTTTCTATTGTCCTGAAGGCCTTTGGGCTTCGGATTTACCCAGTGAGAAAAAGGAAACAAATGACCGTGCAGCTCTTCCATCGAGTCACCCGTTCATTCATCCACTGATGTGTCTGCCACATGCCAGCGCTTGCCAAGTTCTGGGTACTGGGTGGCAGAGGAGAGAGGCAGGATGCCTATCTTCAGGGAGCTTTCAGACCAGCAGGGACAACAAACATCACATAATTGAAAGATAATTATTAAATTCAAACGTATATTTTATGAGACAGATTCCATGGAAGAAAAAGAACAGGGACCTAAGAAGAGTGATGGGAACAGCATCTATGGCGGCGGTTGGTGGTGGGGGGCGGGTCACAGAAAGCTTTCGACCAATCCTTGGGCTGAAACTGGAAGAAGCGGTAGGCAGTAACTAAAGAGCCTGGGGGTGGGATGAAAGCCTTCCACCCCGAGGGATCAGCACAGGCAAAGGCCGTGAAGGGTGGCAGCATGGCACGATGGAGGCTTGGAGGGAAGTACAGTGCCGCGGGAGCCGGGAGCAGAAGAGGTAGCGTGGGAGATATTGGTGGAGAGCGCTTGGGACAGGTCCCGAGGCTGGTCGCAGGCCTGTACTGCGCTGTCCCACCCCGGTCTCTGTCCAGGCTGCATGCTCACCTGGTAGACTGAGGGAATCTGGCTCTTAGCCCAGGAGCATCAGAAGCACATTCACGAGGATCAGATTGAAATATTTAAACCAAGCTGGGATGGGGTTAAGCATGACAGCTCTGGGGAGACCTCTTAGGACACTGGCGTATAA
Source organism: Monodon monoceros (assembly GCF_005190385.1). Lineage (NCBI taxonomy): Eukaryota > Metazoa > Chordata > Mammalia > Artiodactyla > Monodontidae > Monodon > Monodon monoceros. The sequence goes on along the minus strand of NW_021703778.1, from coordinate 39,005,614 downwards.
AAGAGACTGGGGCCCTGGGCAGGGAAGCACAAAGCCCTCCCTCTGGAAGAAGGTGAGGAGGCATCAGACTCCTACTGCCTGGCAGCAAATGGGGCACACGGGGCAGGGCAGGGGGGGTCTGTCCTGCAGCCCTGGCTTCCCATTCTCTTCTGGCTCTCCCTGACATGAACCACTCCCCAGAGCTCTGCTGCCCAAGCGACAGAGGTCTTAGATCAGAGGACCACTCTGGGAGACAGGAGAGCCGGAAGCAAGATTCTAACCTTTTAGTACCGCCTACTTAAGGCCCAGAAGGCAAGATGATGGCGGGAGTCATGCTTTGAGCCTGATTTCAGGTTCAGTGGGGGCCTGTGGTCCCTCAAGCACATCATACTTCCTCTTTCACTGCCAAGCCTCTGGACATACAGAACGAAGTTCCCTCTACCTGCAATAGTCCTCATCCAATACCCCACCACCCAGCCCCCCACCAAGCTCTTTCAGCTGCTGACTCCCACCCACCCTCAGGTTTCAGGCTGTCTGTCATCACCCCAGGGGGCCTTCCCTGCTACAATTGCCCCCCACAAAGATGCAACACCTGCCTTTGCCAAGTGCTCCTCAGGAGCCCTCAGTCCCCATCACACTGAAGAGTAACTGCCTCTACCCTTTGCCTCTCTCTCTCGCCCCCGGAAGCCAAAGACCTAAGTGTAATTTACCTTGGCAGCTTTGCCTGGGACACAGTAGGACCTCAACAGACGTATCTGGTGGGAATTAATGAATGCATATCTTGGGAAAATGCTACATAACCCTGTGGCAGTGGACTTCACAGGACTCTAAGACACAAAACATCAGTGGTTAAATGCCAGGCTCAGGGTTGCTTGTTTTGGGATGAGGCTGACGTCATCTGCATCAGCAACACTCTTTACAAAATCCTTATAACGTGATCATCAAACCGAGTCAGAGTTCCTTTTTTGCCTCCATTTTTAGCTAAACCCAAGAGGATAAAGTGTTTTGGTCATGTTTTCCCAGATTTTGGTATTTGGGTGAGGTCCCCTCACCACACCCCATGGCAGCATCCGCTCGTGGTCCCAAGCTCCCAGGAGGTTGGCAAGGAGACGACAACCCAGTATTGTCTGTCCAAACCCAGGAAATCAACTACAGACACAACGTCCCCTTGAATATCCTGTCAGATGCTCAGGTTCCACTCTCGTCAAAGTCCTTTCCCAACACTATGCACTCAACCCTCACCATAACCCTCTGAGGGGACATGCAGACAGCAGGATTGGACCCATTTTATAGACGAAGAGACAGGTGTAGAAGAGGAGGTCTCCTTTTGCTATCTAAAGAGAACAGCTCTGCACAAGCTCTGCCTCCTTGTAGCAATATGTTGACCAAGACCAGGGTATGAGGAGCAGAGGAAGGGCCAGACCACCACACCCTCGAAGGCTTGGGCTCTGGGTTCATGTTCCCATCAGGCCCATTGTAGGGTCCCTGAGGACTCCTGGGGCCTCATCACTCTGTGAAGTCAAATGAACTGAAAGGACCTCCCCAAAGCCCAACCCTGGGTAACTCCAGTTGTTAGCAAAAGCCCCAGCTTAGGCAAGACAGATGCAGCCACATCCAACCAGTCCACTGTCTTGCAGAGAGAAGCAGGTGGCCCTAAAGGGTGCCTTACACCACAGGCATGGGCAGAGCTCGAGAGAATTCTGCTCCTCTGGCTGAAAATACTAGCTCTGGCTAAATGCAAATAGGATAGGAGTTATTCTGAGCAGAGGCTTCAAAATCACAAATCAAGCCAGAGTCTTAACCACATTAAAGAGATGCAGGTGTAAACTCTGAAGTGGAGACATGAACAGACCCATGGAAACATCTATCAGGGAAAAGGGTGGGACACAGCGCTGAAGAAGCAGCAATGGAGACTTAGGATCCCGAGAGTTACATGCTCTAAATCCAGCTCTTACATCGCCCCACGCGCCTGACCCCACGTCACTACCACCCCTTTTTCTGTTTCAATTCCTTTGTTGAGAATGGCAATGTAACACTAATAAAGCCCCCTCCCTGGCAATAACATTATTCTAATACATCCTATGAGCTGGCAAGTGTTCATGGCCTTGACACTGCCCCAGAGGACAGGGGCTGGGGTGGCATCCACTGGCTCCAACCAGCATACCAACACAACTTTCTAACTCCCTTACCCTTGAGTTTCTGGTTTCCCCACATACTGGGTTAGAATTCCAGAGGAGCCTCAGATCCACCTGTTTAGAGCTTGGGCTTCCAAATGCCCTAAACAAGGACTGAACTTCTGAGCTTCTGTAATAGCTTCCAGGATAAGGATGGACTCTTTACTGAGCACCTACCATGGGCAGCCACTAGGGGAGGTGCTGTATGTTCGTTCACTCTTTCAATCCTCACAGAAAGGCCCGTAGGGTTAGGGTAGGAATTCGTTCCCAATGTCCTGGGAAGGATACTGAGACGTAATTCCTTGGCCGAGAACACAAAGTAAAAGAGATGGCAAAGCTGGAGATTCAATGTCACCTCCAAAGTACATGCTGTTTTCACTCGTTCATTTACTCCCTCATTCATTCATTCATTCTTCAAACCTGCAATTAATACGAAAGAAGCATGATGTCATAAGACCTAGAGTTTGCACAGCATGGGGGAGAGACATACCTCTCCGAAGTGTATTTCAGGTCTAACCTGGACTCCTCAGGTGGGTTTCAAGGTCAATGTGGGGAGCAGCCCCTATTGGCAGCCAGGGGACTGCCATGGCTTAGGTCAGGGGTAGCACATGGCTTACCCCTGCTCTGGGAGACCCAATGCCCTTCCAACCCAGAATAGTCATGATGGTTGCATCACCTAGACGGCCACCCAGAAAAGGCAGAGGCTCCTCAAAACCAAGGCAAGCCCCGAGAGACAAAAGGGTTAACCCAGGAATAAAAGAGACTTTCGCAAAGCCATCGAGAAGAAACCAGGAAGAAATACGAGACTGCCAGCCTGCTAAAGCATGAAGAGGGACAAAAATTAATGATGACTCCAAAATAGCCACGAGACTAATCTCATTTTCTAAATCTGTCCTTAACAAGAAAAACGGAGAAGAGAGATGTGGACAAATGGGAAGTAATGAAGCCTTAGGGGAGGGGGGAAGAAAAGAAAAGAAAATCTAGGATCATCAAGGCTGGAAAATACGGGCACATGGTCTAATCCCCAAGGCTAGGAGACACGCGCCCAGAGGCCAGAGTGTTTACTCAGCATGAGACTGAGTCTTGAAAGGCAAAGCTGATGAAGTTACAGAAAACTCTTAAAGTTCAGTCTGGAGGCTCCTAGAGAATGGAAATACCTGAAATCAGAAAGAACACAACCTTTACATTGAACGTAGGGCTTTGACTACAAAAAAATGCAAAATAAATATCACAGACAATGGCCGGCAAGGGAGGTGCGTGGCCATACAGTCTGGGTCACATTGGATCTGCCCCGGGTGGATCAGAATGTTGTCCGCAAAACAAAGTGAACAGAAATTATCAAGGAAGACGTGAGTAATCCCAGGACCACGGGGAGTCTGGAGGAGAGACACAAATGGAACAGAAAAAAAGAAACTCTATTTAGGAAGCTTGCCACCTGCCTCACGAGGGCCCAAGGAGCAAATCCTTCCCAGGGTCCCAGAGGGGCAATCACCCAGGAGACCCAGGGTGTGAGTGGGCTGGAAATTGACATTTTTTTTGGAGGCAGCAAATAAATGAGTAGAGACTAAGAAATTCCAAGTTGAAAATCTGGAGCTTGGTGAATTCTAGGGTACGAAACACATTTTGGGTTCAATAGGACCAAAAAAGGATCCATTTAAAAGACAACAAAGGCCCTGTCTGAAGTCATCAGATGTCACAGGAGCTGGGATATGGGAAGAATGCAGGGATCCAGGCAGAAATAACACCACTCGACTGCACTGGGAGGTATCAGGTGTTGAAGCTGCAAAAGTGGGCACGAAATCATGAGATGGCCGAGCTCGGGCCTCAGAGTTCACATAATCTGGTCCACATCCCCTCCTTTCCCACTCCCATACCCAGATCTTGTAATGGGGTCTGCCACCTACAGATATGGTCCTATCTGGGACTGGGGCCAAGCACAGCCAGGGCTGGTGACATGGAAAGCAGCCCCATGCTGCCCTGGAAATGGGCAGATTGAATGTCTGGTGTTCCTGCAGGTACATATCATAAGTGTGGATTTATCCCCACCTGCGCTGTTCTCTTGTTGAGCACTCATACTCTGTGACTACCTGATAATGGCCCTCTTGAGTGCCAGCCAGTAGGCTAAAGGGCATTGCCAGCTCCCCTAGACCTTGCTGGCAACCACGTGTAAAGGACTTGGTTTCAGGGACTTCCTTAGTAGTCTCTCACAGTCCTGCCAAAATATTCCCCCATTCTGAGAAGTGCTGCTCTGAAGCTTATTGCCTGACCTTCCTCTCCAGCTGGGTTCCAGAGAACTGACACCAGCCCTGGTTGGACCTGAGTTGGCCATGGTGAACAGATGGTAGAGTGGAGTTATGAAGACAACAGGTTCTGGAGCTCTAGAGGCAGCCCACTTAGGGCTGGCTTCTGTCTCTGCCACTGAGTAGCTGTGTAAATGTAGGCAAGTCACTCAACCTCTCTGTGCCTTTAATTCCCCATCTGTAAAATGGAGGCAATGATGGTGGCCACTTGCTGCTATGAACATAAAATGACATATAATGTGCATATAGGCTAATGCCTGATATATAATCAGTGTTTTCTAGATGTCCTTGGAAGTCACTGCATTGGAATGCCTACCAGAGAAGTAGCGCAGAGGCGAGGGCCAAAATAAGCTGAAAACAGCTTTCCTCTGGCCTCGTCTTTGATGGCCCCAGATGCCACTTCTCTTCCAGGAAGAACTTCCCAAAATTCGATGAGGCCAAGTCTGGGCCATTTGGTAACACTACCTCATTCTACAGATGTGGAAACAGATTAAATGGGCTACACAGCTTATCCAGGGTCACAGATAACCCAGAGAAAGAGCAAAGCCATGTGTAAGGTGTGATCATCCAGCACTGTCACAGCCAAATAGTACCTCTCACAACTGACAGCCAATCAGGGCCCAAGCCCCTCCCCACACGCGTGTGGATCCGAAGTTCAGCATCTTCTCCCTTCCTGACTCAAGCTTCCCACATCATTGGATTGCAAAAATCCCACCGCCTTGACACATGGCTCAATTTCCAAGTCCTGTTCCCTTGGAATTCTTTCAGCATTTACCTGCTGGCCAGACTAGATGGCCTGGAACCATGAACATGTGTCTACACAGCTCTGGGAGAAATTCCAAAACAGGAAAAGGGCTGTACTCATCCCACGGTGAGCAGCAGCCCCTGTGCCATAAGCAGGCCATCCACCCATCCAAACCCACACCTCCTACAATGCCAACCCCACGGCCACCTCCTCCATGAAGCCTTCTCAGCTGCTCCACCGCTGATCCACTGTCACACTTACAGATTAAACCAGTGGCCCCTCCACTGCCTTGTGTTGGAAGACTGGAGAAGGTACAGTGCTTCAAAGTTGTGAGTGATCACAGCTTTGTCACAAATAACCCACAAGCTCTAAGAAAGAACTGCCACCTGCCTACGATTTTCCCTTCTATACACGTAAACGAGAGGAGGTTCAAAGCCATCCTGCAGTAGCATCCCTCTCACTTGTGTTCTGAGACCCTCTCTGGACTAGGATTGAAAGAAACAGGATGGCAGCAAAGGCACCGCGAGTGAGCACAGCGTGCCCTCCTTGGCCTACCCACCCCATGCACTGATGACAGCCACCATCGTGGTTTGTCCTTTTCTCCTTTTTTTAACCACAGCAAAAGTTTCTTTCTTTCTCATACTCCGTGTCCGCAGAAGGTCAGCTGTGGCTTTGCTCCCATAATCTCCCGAGCGAGACTCAGGCTAATAGAACAGCCTCTGTCTGGAACATTAACATCCTCTGTCCCGTGGCAGAGGGCAAAAAGACTCGATGGACCAGGGGCCCTGGTCCACACGCAGGCCCTGAAAGCTTCTGCTAAGGAAGGATGTGAGACACACACGCGCATACACACCTGTGCACACTCATCAGTTTTATTGATAGGCAATTCACCTGATTAAATGTGTGATGCACTGGCCTTTAGTATACTCACAGGGCTGTGCAATCCTCACTGTAATCCAGTTTAGAATGTTTTCTCGTTGTCCCCCAAAGAAACCCCACACCAGTATATTCCTGACTTACCTTTACCATACTGGAGATTATAAACTATGAAGGCATTCTTTTATGCCCATGAGAATACGGCATACTATAAATCTCATTTGTCACATCTGGTATAATAATTTGCAAATGGCTAAGACCTGCTAGGTATAATACCTCACATCCCAGAAACCGCACACCTCTCTCTAGGACATCCTTGGAAAGGGTTCTTAACCCAGGGTCCAAGGGGAGTCTGTAAATCCCTGAAAATGCGTGAGAAATGATGTATGCATGTGTGTATGAGGATTCTTATGGGAAGAAATTCCATAGAATGATCATGGCAGAGCAGAGTCACTCACACACTCAGCAAATAGCCAAGGACCACTGACCACGTGACAGGCATTATTCTAGGTGCTGGAGCCACAGCAGTGGCCCCAAGTCCCTGCTCCAAGGAAGTTCATTCTAGTGGGGGAGACAGAGTATAAACAAGTAACTGAATGACATACCTTCAGATCATCAAAAGTAATAAGGGCCAAGGAGTATCCCTTCTAACATCCTTTATAATAAACTGATAATGGTTAAAAAAAAAAAAAAAAAAGTAATAGGGCCAAGGAAATGATGTAGCAAAGAGTGAAGTGAAGAAAGGCCACTCAGATTGGGAGGCCAGAGAGGGCTTGCTGAGAGAGACGTTGGAGGGAATGATGAGAAGGACCCAGCCCTGCAGAGATCTGGGGCAGGATATTCATCTGGGTTGGATGGATCAGCAAGCACCAAACCTCCAAGGGGAACATGAGCTTGGTGTGTTCAAGGGATTGAAAGAAACGTTCATAGGCTGCGGCAGAGGGCCAGGGAGAAGAGAGCAAGGAAGGTGAAGAGGGAGATGGAAACCAAATCAACTCGAATCCCGTGGCCACGGCAAGAGGTTTAGCTTTCATTATACAGTGAGAAGTAATTGGAGGGCTTTAAGCAGCAAAGTGACACGATCCGATTTATGTGTTTAAAATATCACTCTGGCAACTGTGTTGGGAATGAAATGTAGGCGACAAAGCGGAGGCGATAAAACCCGTTAGGAGGCCATCATCATAGAGCCAGGTGGCTTGGATCAAGACAGTCTATGTGGAGGGAGAGGGAAGTGGATGGTTATAAAGTGTCCTATGGACTTGATGAATGGAATGGTGGAAGAGTGGAGGAGGGCAGGGAAAGGGAAGAGGAGAGTCAAAACTGACTCCTAAGGTTTTGGCCTCAGCAATTTGGTGGATGGTACCACTTAGAGAAACACGAAACACTGAGGGTTTGGAGTGAGGATGTGGAATGAAACCACGGATTCTGTTTTGGCCAAGTCAAGTCTGCCTTGTGTCTTAGCCACCCAAGTAGAGATGCCAGGGAGGCAGTTTGATTTATGAGTCTAAAGGGCCAGGATGGGAACAAGGCTAGGAATATAAATGTACAGGTTTAGCGCTAAAGTCCCTTCCACCTTTAACTATCTATGATTCTGTGGAATCAGGGACCAATGAGCAGGGGCGAAGTCATTAATAACAGCAAAACTACTGAGTCTTTCGAAAAGCACTGCCTTAAGCACTTTTCAAGCATCGTCTCATTTAAAGCTCAGAACAATCCCATGAAGTGGGAACTATTATATTCCCTTCAAAGCTCACGGAAGCTGTAGGACATGGACTTGTAAATCTAGGATTTGAACCCTGGCCTTTCCATCTCCAAAGCCCACACTCCTGTTAGCTACACAGCATTCAACGGCTAAGTGCTGCACATAAGACAGAGGAGGAAGGGCACATGCGAAGAAAAGGTCATGGGACAAGCGTGCCAGTTACAACCCCTTTGGGACTTGGAGAAAAATCAGTGCAGAGGTAAGGGGCAAGAAGAGGCAAAAGTCTACAGATACAATATCTACACATTGTCTTGGAACCCAGGATGGGGTGGTTATTTCAAGGAGAGAGAACACCAAGTAATTTACAATGCGTAATAAATCAATCTCACCACATGTTCACCCCAGTGGTCTCAGGAGAAATGTGTTGCTGACTCAGCCATGTCCTGAAAGGGCAGGGACTCTGGCCACTTCCTCTTTTCCTACCTGCCCAGTGTCGCTGCCTTTCTCTCCTTGTGAACATGACACTGTTGACACAATCGTGCCCAAATCTGGACATTCTCCCCTCCCCACCCCATTCCCCGCCCACACAGGTCAGCTCTGGGCTGGCTCTCTCAGCTGAACACCTCGTGTATGTTTGCTTACAACAAAGAGGGATAACAGTGTGACTTAGGGAGAGAAGTCAAGCAACTGAACACAAGAAAGATCGCACCACAACAACTCTAAGGGATTAAATAAATTCTTTTGGCTTGCTGGAATCTTACATTACATATTCTTGGAAGTAAGTGGGCCACAGGCTAACGTTAAGAAATTTCTTACAGCAAAGATATTCAGGTCGTAACGTAGCTGTTGTTATAGGATTTTACCTGAATAGGAAAAGAAATGAAACAGCGCTTTCTCAACAGAGCTCTTTGAGGATGGATGGTGATAAATCTCCCAGGGGAAATAGCGGCTCTCTAATAAAACTTTAAAGACCCTCATCCGCCCGCCCCCCATAAGGAATTCTTGCTGTGAAAACTAGACAGAGAAACAAAACATGCCTAGGAAGTAGAAAAGTCCAGGGACTTCAGAGTCAAAAGGATCAGAGTCCAAATCCTGGCTGTTCCACTAACTACTATGTGACCTTGGGGGAACTCAGTTATGACTCCTGAGCCTCAGTGTTCTCATCTATGAAATGGGGATAGGGGAACCCTAACTTACAGTTACCCTGAGGGGTGAGATCATATTTGCCAAAGCACCAGGTCCAGTCCTTGTCACGTAGTAAAGTTCTCAATCAGTATTAGCTGTTCCCTCTTCTCCTCAGATACCTGCATTTTTTATGCAATTCTGTAAAAATGTTAAGAAAAATTTTTAATTGCTTCAATGAAAAACATTGTCCCTTCTGGCCCATGAGCTACAGTAGAAAGATTTCTAGAAAGAGAATCAGAGGACTTCGGTGCAGTTGTATTTCTGGTACTTAGAAATCAGACCCTCTCTGGACCTGTCTTCTGGGCTATAAAAGTGCCTACCGCACTCCCCAACCCAGGATGGTAAGAGGATTAAAGGAGATAACATAGGAGAAAGTACTTTGAAACCATGAAGCGCTCTACAGATGAAAGGAAGTACCATCACTTGAGTGCAGTTCATAGGTAGACATCGCCATGACTCTACTTATGGGGACCCCAGACTGTGGCGATCTGGTCTCTATGTGAGACACCCCAGAGAAAACAAACCCCAGGAAGGAAGAGATGAGTCAGCTGCGGGGCGGGGGGGTGGAGAAGATTCAGCAACCGATCCAAGTTCACTAGTGTTAGTGGGTGCGGTCTCAAGATGGAAATAAAGCGTACGCTCATCAACTGCCACTGGGTGGATCCTTTCTGAAACTACCAGGGCTAGGAGGGGTCTACATACAGTCTAGAGCAAGGGGGACTAAATGGAGACCACAGAGAATCTATCAGAGTTTATTCATCAGTATTCAAGGAAGAAAGTCATCTGAGAGATTGTAGATAGGAGTATTCTAGTCACCAGAGAGATGCAGGACAGAAATCCAGCTTTTCCAGAATAAAGTAATGGTCAGAATCCCTGTCAAGGCCACCTAATCTCTCTTCTTTGATTCCACGATCACCACCACCAGTAATAACAATAATTACGTCACTGTTAGCAGCTTCCATTTCTAAACTCTGATTATTTACAGGCACTGGGCTAAGTGCTGTATGTGCCTTGTATCATTTAATCTTTATCACATCCCATCACCAGAACAGGCACCATTTTTACATCCATTAGCAAATAGCCATTCCAATTACCTACTTGGAAAATCCCAATCCTTAAGAATCCTTGGGACTTCCCTGGTGGGACAGTGGTTAAGAATCCGCCTGCCAATGCAGGGGACACGGGTTCGAGCCCTGGTCCAGGAAGATCCCACATGCCGCAGAGCAACTAAGCCCGTGCGCCACAACTACTGAGCCAGCACTCTAGAGCCCATGCTCAGCCACCGCAATGAGAAGCCCACGCACCACAATGAAGAGTAGCCCCCACTTGCTGCAACTAGAGAAAGCCCTCGTGCAGCAATAAAGACCCAACGTGGCCAAAAATTAATTAATTAATTAATTATTAAAAAAAGAATCCTTAATCCGAAATCCTTAAGATCAGGGAAAGCATATAGGGTCAAGAATATTCCAGTCTCTCAAAAAGTATTTCCCTGGTGGCTCAGTGGTTGAGAGTCCGCCTGCTGATGCAGGGGACACGGGTTCATGCCCCGGTCCGGGAAGATCCCACGTGCCACAGAGCAGCTGGGCCCGTGAGCCATGGCCGCTGAGCCTGCGCATCTGGAGCCTGTGCTCCGCAGCGGGAGAGGCCACAGCAGTGAGAGGCCCGCGTACTGCAAAAAAAAAAAAAAAAAAAAGTATTTCCCTTGATGTGTAGGAATCAGTATTTCATTTTTCACACTCCAGAAAAGACAGAGAAAACAGAAGCGGTCAGAAAGAGATGGTCAGTCACTCGTAAACCTTGAAGAGTCCTAATCTCCAGCCTTCTTTGTGGCAGACCACCTGGCCTTCGCATCGTTGGCTCCTTTTCTGGCACAGGAAAGAATTACACTGACTGATGCAACAGCAGCTTAGAGGTGGGAGACAGTTGAACCAATCAGAACAATTTGGATAACTTGACATTGGTACAGAAGGCAATGATCTCACTTCTGGCTTCTTATTGGGTACAGAGGGGAGAAGAAAAGACTTCTCAGCCATCACCCTGAGAAAAAAGAAGAAGAAGGGGGAAAACAAAAGCCGCCAAGCCAGGGCTCGGCAATTAGTGCTGGAGTAAGTGATCATCTTGTGATTGCTCAGCTGGGGCCTGAAGACTTGTAAATGCATGTAGAGGACAGAAATAGAAGATGCTGTGAGAGAGCAGAGAAACCTGGCCCATCTGCCAGGAGAAAATGTCCCGAAGCTGCCGGGAAATTCACTCAGTCAGGATTTGGGGTTTGTCTTCGTAAGGAGTAAAAGTTAATAAACCAACCCATCGATGAAGCCAGTGCACATGCCTCGACCTCTTAACTCACTTCTCTGCGATCCTCAGGCTCCTCCAGCAGCCCCACCGTGCCTATCAGAGCCCCTGGACCAGGTGCTGACCCTCTCACCTTGATCTGAGCATCCAACTAGCCCCCAATATGCAGACAGGCCCAAACTGGGGCTGGACTGATGGTGACCCATCTTTCTCACTCTTGATCCCTTTGTGGCCAATACCAAGTACTTTGTCAAGAGCCGGCCAACGTATCCAGGAGAAAACAGTGCCCAAGGTCATGGGCAGGCTCACTGGTGTCATCAGAACCTATTCCACCCAGACCCTTCCTGCCCCCAAAGTCTTGGGAATCTTGCAAAGCCCCACCAGCCCGTCACTGCCACCAGCCAGCAGACCCAGATCATCTCAGAAGAGATGGTGGGTCGCAGCCCTCTTCTGGGATCTCAAGGGTAATTCAAAGACAGGTTCTAGTACAACCCAACTTCTGAGACACCTTTAACCCAAGATGCATCTCCCCCCACCTCTATGGCCCATGGAAACATGATGGGTCTGGAAGCCCTCTCAGTTGCCCTACGAGCTTCGGGTGACCCAGTGCCCTAGCAGGCTCTGAGCACCAAGCCACTGTCGTCAAAAGGGACAGAGCCCCTCCTATGCTGGCAGCTTCTGTCCAAAGTATGACCCTAGACTGCAAACTGGCACTCCATATGTCATATTCTGCCCACAGAGTAGTTCTGCCTGGCCCATGAGTTGAGAGATTTTATTTTTAGTTGCCAGTATTTAAAACTTGAAAGGCTTCACTGGACCTCCAGCTCTTCTTGAAAAAAAAAAGCAGTAAATCTGGCAACCCGAGGCCCCGCCTCCTCATGGCAGCAGTCAGCTGGAAATTGCTTACAGGCTGCCTCTCGGGGGGAACACATGGTCCCCAGCCTCCACTCTCCCCACCTGGTCCGCCGTGGGCATTTGGCTTTGTGACCCTTGTATGAGTTAGTGTGAAAAGGAGACTTCTCAGAGGTCAAAAGCTTCTTCTCCTGGGATAGTTTACATTGAAACTCAAATCCCCAATAAAATAAACACCTGGAACATCCGGTCCAAGGCCCTCCTCTGGTCCCAGCTATGCCCCCAGCTGCGAAGAGCACACATCAGAAGAATCCCACCACAGAGGCTCAATTAGGGCAAGGCGGCAATGGCTAAATGAGACAGCTGCAGGGGAGGCCTCGGTCCTCCACAGGTACTACATCAGTGGCCATACAGTGCGCTATGTCCAGAGAAAGGAAAGAAAGCTCAGCACAAAGCAGGGGTGGCCATAACTGATTAAAAAAATACTTACCAAGCACTCACTACGTGCTTGGGAAAACACACAGAGGCCCGGGGGTGAGGCCAGGGCCCCCCAGAAGAGAAACAACTCACCCACTGCAATTCTCCACGACTTTTCTTTTTCTCTACCTCCCCTCCACTTCCCTTGGGTGCTGTGTCTCTTCCTGTGAGACTCCTATGCAGCCGGGATGCCCTTCAAGTGCAAAGTGCCTGGGCCAGTACAACTCTCAAGTGGCCAAAGGAAAGATTCATCTGCACACCATTCCTCCATTTTCTCCCCAAATACAGTAGACTCCATCCCCCTGGTTCCTATGGAATCTCTGCTCTTGGAGAACATGCCCAGCAGATGTCCAAAATGGTCACCATCTGAAAAGAAGGCTTGACCGAAGAGTAAGGACCCCAACAGGTGCAGCATGTTGGCACTTCCCCTAATCGCTGGCCCTAGGCTTCTTTTCAAGCCCACCTCTCCCCAGGAAATGGTGGTCCTCCCGTCTAATCCCAGAGTCTTCAGCCCAGAATTAGGCTTGGAGAGGAAACACCAAGCTCGTGTGATTCCACCCCTACAGGTCTAGACAGAGCCGAATGCCAGGAGGCCCCTCCACCATCAGACATGGCAGTGGTGGGAGGGGAGAGGGGAGAGGAGGGGGGCACACCCCCCCAGGGGATCAGGTGACATGGGGATCCCACCAGGGTCATGTCACCTCCAGCTTGTCCCAAAGCTGTGTGACCTTATATACAGGTGTCTCTGCTTTTCAGAGCTCTTCTCCATTGAACCCAGAATCTATTTTGACATGACACGTGGCCTGGCCCTGCTTTCCCCCTTCCAAACCCCACGCCACCACCCCAGTGCACACACACACACACTTACGGACCTACACATGGTCTCAGAAGTATAGTACTCACATCACACACTACACTTATATGGGAAATTTCCTCTCATTTACATTCCAATACAATTGCAAATTTCATCACAGGAAGTGAACACACTTGGGAGTGAAGAGACACTCCCTCCTGCTAATCCTTGGTCCTAGGCTCTTCCATCCAACAGGAACCTTACAGATCATCAAATCCAAACCCCTTGTGTTAAAAGGCAAAATCTCAGGTCCAGAGAAGTGAAGGGACTTGCCCCAGGACACAGTGGCAAAGCCGGGTCCAGATCTCAGGCCTTAGGCTTCACAGCCCAGGACTCTCTCCCGCCCTATGACCCCACCCACCCACTCTCTAAGGCCCGGGTCCCAGCTCTCAGCTCTACTTACATATAGCGCAAGTGGGGATTTTTGGCAAAGGCTCTGGGTTGGATGCTCCGAAGTCCTGAGTTCTTGATGGTCCTGGAGAGAGAGAAAAAGATGTTTAGCAGAGATTACGGAGCAGAGAAACATCTCTGCTCTGGGCCAAGGCTGACAGCCAGTGAGGCCAAGACTGGACGGCAGCCGCCCGGTGAACTGAACGCATCTCTTCACCATCAGTCATCACTGGGTGATCCAACTGAGGGGGTCCAGTGGGAGGCATCTGGGCTCACACCCCACCGGGACCTGGGTCAGGGTGAGGGATGTGCCTGTCCTGGCAAGTGGGTAAGAATCTGGTCCACGACTACTGCACTGCCACCCACTTTGTGCCTCTTCCCTTCCACCCCAAATCTCCCACAGCCACTTGCACTGAATCCAAAGGAGGAGGTGACTGCAAATTTCCTGCTGCACGGGGACCATCAGCCAAGCAGAGGGCTGAGAAAGGAACACTAGCCCAGGAGACCTGGGTTCAGGTCCTGCTTTGAAACCCAAACTATGGGCTGAGCCCTAGCCCATCCCACTCCCCACACACCCCGGGAGCTGGTGCACTCACAGTTTCTGGAGGCCGGTGTAGAGCTCCATGTCCACGGCGTTGAGCGTGTGCAGACCGCGCCAGTTCTCTATGTGTCTGCAGGGGAGAGGAAAGGCAGGGTTCGGGTCAGCAGAGGGGCCACGGGAAAGGCACTGGCTTTAGTGCCAGAGACCTGGGTTCAAATCCTGGAGCAGCCACCCATGAGCCAGGATTTCCACCAAGTCGTCAATTATCTCTGAGCCGGTTTCTTCCCCTGTGCGGTGTCACGCGTGCCACCTGGCTGATGGGCTCGCTGTGGGATCCCAAGCGCCAAACTCATGGACAGCATTTAACGTTCCCCCCTCAGCTCCAGAAAAACTACTCTTTAAATTCTTGAGATCCAATCTCCCTGTGGGTCTTCCTGACTTAGTTTCCTTCCATTCTCTTTCATTCTTTTTCATTTATAGGATTGTTTAAAGGACAGGCTCGTTTTCTTAAGTTCCTGCCCGTAAAGACAATACAAATGACGTGGTTTAAATAAAGGGGGTGTGTAGGGGGGCTTGCTGGTGAACATGGCTTGGGGGGCCCTCCTCAGGGTCCCCCAGGGGCCAGACATTGATGACCCCCTTTGGGTGACCACGGCCCAATCCATCTGGAGTTCAAGAACATCAATGGCTTGATAAGGCAGAATCAACTCCACAAAGGAGGGGCGACCACAGGCCTGGGTGTCATGGAAAGAACATGAGGCTGGCAGCCGAGACGCCTGATTCCAGCCTCATCTCTGTGACTTAAGCAGCCGTGGCTTTGAACATGAGCTTTCAGCTCTCTGGGCCTCTGGTGTCCTCATTTGTAAAGACAGAGGGTTGCACCAGATCAGCAGTTTCTCCCCCATCTCTTCACAAAGATCTCGTTTTAGAACTTACTCCCAAGAGTCTTAATATTTAGCTCCCTAAACATGTGTCGAAAAAGCACACACATTTATTAAGTAATAATTAATTCATCTTCTCGGATTTATTAATCCAAGATATAAATCACTATTAACCAGAGCTTTTCATCAACAGGCATAAACCAGGGCTGATTCACCCAGTGGGTAAATTCCAGCCCAAAGCAAAGGAATTCTTGAAAGTACTGTTAGCATGGAAGGGCTTATCATGGGTATGCACTTGATTTCCTTTGTTCCTTTATTTGTTTGTTTTATATTGACAAAACACCAGGGACAAACATCCTCGTTACTGCTTTTGGTGTCAAGGTAGAGAACCATCAGACTGTTGATTACCAAGGTCCTTTCCAGCTCTAGAGCTGTCTGAGCGAAGACCATTCATACACACCCGCTACCCCAAGGAGCTTCAAGGGGCCACGGGAAAAGGCTTCCCACTGCCCAAGCTGCCCTCCTGGGATGTGACTCTCCTGTCAGTGCCCCCAAAGTCTAAGCCTGCTCTTTGCAAGGAGGGAAAAGAAGTGACAGCTCACCCTGGGACAGAGCTACCCGAGGCACAGAAAAGTGGCAGCCACCTTCCCCAGACGTCTCCTCCCTAGCCCCACCCCACCCGTGGCTCTGCCATCTGCCATCAAGTGGAGCTGGAGCCAGGAAGGCCACAGGGAGGTGGTGGCCAGGGCCTCTGGAAGCATTTCAGAGTCGCGCAGTAACAAGGTATGCCAAGAGCCCTTTTTGTACCACATTCTCTCGGAGCCCCTGCTAAGCAGCCAGACACACTGGCATCTGCTGGGGACATGGACCAGGTGGCCAGGTCAGTACTGAATTCCAACTCCAAAGCCTTCTCCCTGGAAGCCTCATGGCCCCACGACAGTTTGCTTGGTCTGGTCTCGCCAGGGCAGGGACCCTGGCTCCATGTCAGATGAAAAGGAAGGCCAGAAGTGGTAGAAGGACCTGGACCAGCCCCACTCCCACCCAGAGTATTCACTGGGCCCTCGGTCCATGTAAACCACCCACCAAGTAGACTGCAGTGTTTCTGCAGGCGGCCATTCATTCATGGGAGCCCAGCTTCAGACAAGAATCTACTTCCAACAAGCAGCTGTCAATCAAGTTGTTTAAATAAATGAAATCATTTTTCTGAGCCCACATTAGAATTCCAGAAATGTGTTTTTATTATGGCTGAGGTGTCAGTCATTATTGCATTCTAATACTTTACCCCTCTCAGCCCTCCTGCCCTTATGCCCACAAATGACCCTTCCCCTGCATAGGCACACACCGAGACATGGCAGGACAATGGCTGAAGTCCTTGGTGCAAAGGACTCCCTGGTCAATAGCATATGGCCCCTGCATCCTCTTTTGGGTCTGAGTTTTCCTACATGGGGGAATAGCACTTTTACAGCAACGGTGCAACAGTGTGGCTAGGAGTTGGGGCTCCAGAGCCATGCCAGCAAACTACAAATTCCAACCCACCGCTCATTTCTGTACAGCCTGAGAAAGAAGAATCGTTTTTACATTTTCTTAAAAATCAAAAGTAGAATCCTATTTTGTGACATGTGAAAAGTATATGAAATATAAATGTCCGTTTTCATATCTACTCATTTACTCTTGTCTGTGACTACTTTTCCCCACAAAGATGGAGATGAGATGGAGCTGCAGAGACTCGCCTAAAATATTGACTTTCTGGCCTTTTACAGAAAAAGGTTGCTGACCTGCGTGGCGCCAGGCTGCCAGGATACTGTGTGACCCTGTGCAGGTTACTTCACCTGTCTGTGCCTCAGTTTCGTCATCTGTCAAATGGGGATAATATCAATGAAATGTCTTCATCATAAGAAGGACATGAAGATTGAAAGGCTGTGTTAAAAAGCCCTTTCGGCAGCTGGGACGCACAGTCAGTCTTCAGGTAGTGCCTGTGATGATTGTTTTTAAACCTAGGCTTTGTAGAGGCTGAGCAATCTTTTCTCAGTTTTCAAGCTAAAAAGGGCAAGCTGGTTCTGCTGGAAGTTGTCACCTCTCAGCAATCACTGATTAAAAACTCTGAGGGGCAGAAGGGTGGAGGGACAGTAAACCTGTCATTCATGACCTCCAGGAAAACTGTTCAAGCAGAAATTATAAACAGCTTCAGAGGATGCACAGACGGCAGTGCAGAGCGGGTTCCCAGGGAAAAGCAGGGTGGCGAAGGTGCAGCCTGACATTTGCAGTTGACGTGGGCAGGGCACCTGCCAAGTTTTCTCGATGACTCACCACTTGGTACCAGCCCGGGGGGTCAGTTATGGTAACTCTGCTGGCTGCTTTGTGCTAATAGGGAGGCCATGAGTTTTAAGTTTAAAAGGCAGGCTCTAAAAATATAATAAATAGATAAAGTATGAGAGCAGTCTGCTTTGGTTTGGTTTGTGGTAAACAGTGGTTCCCTCCGCCTAGTACAGTTACATGTGACTTCTTTTTGTGTGCTTTTCTGGGTTGTCCAGGTTGTTTTCACGGAGCACTGATTTTGTCATTTGAAAAACAATCAAGAATGATGTTTTTGAAGGAAGGTTAGGCCCTTGAGCCCTGTACGGGGCAGTCACTGGTCACCCTGTTCCAGGACCACAGGCTGCACCAGCCCCCCCCCCCCGAGCAGAGGCATCTCACACGCCTGCTGCCGCTGTGGGGAGACGAGAACTCAGAGCGATGCCAGGAACATGGGTCAGTGGGACCGCCAGATCCTGCATCTGTCTGCTCAGGCAGTGTGTGGTGGTAGATGCCCCACAGAGAGCTGAAGCCTTGCTCTCAGTGTGACTCCAGGCTCCCATCCCTACTGTAAT
The DNA here is from genome assembly GCF_005190385.1 of Monodon monoceros. Taxonomy (NCBI): domain Eukaryota; kingdom Metazoa; phylum Chordata; class Mammalia; order Artiodactyla; family Monodontidae; genus Monodon; species Monodon monoceros. The sequence goes on along the minus strand of NW_021703778.1, from coordinate 38,987,500 downwards.
TACCTCCACTTTAGTCCCTTGAATACAATGGTTCCCAACTGGAGGCGATTTTGTCCCCCAGGGGACATTTGACAATGTCTGGAAACATTTTTGGTGGTCACAACTGGGGGACAGGGAGTGACACCGGCATCCACAGGGATGCTCCTAAACATTTCAATAATGCACAGGGCAGCATGCCCACAACAAAGAATTATCAGCCCCAAATGTCCACAGCATCGAGGTTGGGAAACCCTGCTTTATTATACAAGGCTTCTACCTAAGATTCCATTGAAAAAAAAGTTTCATGGCTTCAGACATAATTTTGAAAATGATTGTTTTGCAGCAAACGCCAAAAGGCCCCAGGCCAACACCAAAAAGCTTGCCTCTAGGTCACAGGGTCCAGGTGAGAGAAGAAAATCAAAAGCCATGGTTCTCAGGACACTCCCGTGACAAGGGCATTACTTGAGAGGAAATGAGGGGTCTTTGGCCCACTGGACCTTGGCCCAAGCCAGGTTACACATTCTAAAAGCAATAATGGTCTCTTCTCACCAAGCTCTGGCTGGAATCCACTGCCTAGTGCCTTGTCCCTCCACTGAAAGTTATCCTTCTGCATTTCTAAGGCCTCGTCATTGCATGGAAATACGAAATGTGCCATCCAGAGAGTCAACGCAATGCCCTGTCCCTGCCCTCTCACCACTGCCCTTCCCTGACACCACAGAATCATGACTCTGCCAGGAGCCGATATGCAACACTGCTCCAGAGAGAGGGAGGAAGTGAGGCTTAATTCATGACAACACTGAGCTCCCAAGCCGGAGCTGGGCTTAGGGCTACAGCTCAGAAAACTTCAATGAGATCTTGGGGGTCCCATGGTCAAAGTACATGCTGCTTCCAGGTGGACTTGGGAGGAAAGGAGCCACTCCCAGTGGCTCACCCAGCAACCTTTCCTGGAGCAGATAAACCCAATCCACAGTTGCTTCGGACCCCTGTGGAAATGAGCTAGGATACAAATGAAGTATTAATTAATACTTTCACAGGGAATATAAAAATCCTTCGTGCTAGATTAAGTCCAATTGTGCTTTTGTACCATTGCTTCTTCCTCCTTCTGTTTGGCTTGGGCCAGTATGGTAATGAGTTGGCAATCTCCAAGCATATAAAAATTAGATGGTACAGACTGTGGTCCCTATTTTAATTAAAAACATGCCATGTAGATACGTTTAAGAGTTGCTTATACCTCCAATATTTAAATCCTAAACACAGAAAACCCTAGAACACTGAGACGTTCAAGTCCATCCAACACCAGGGGACTAAGTTTGTTGGGGAGGCCCATGAGAGGGGCAAAGCACCCTTCATCTGGCAGAACTTTCCTCCTCACCTGGGTAATCAGCAAGACAAGGATTGGTTGGTGGGACAAGGGAGCATCCTCCCTTCCTTTAGATGTGGCAGGCCCAGTATTTCTTCATTTTCCCAAGCTTTCCTCTCTCCTCCCTTGCTGTCAGATGGCTGTTATTTTCACTGTGATTCCTCACTGCTATTAATGAGCTGTTCTTCATAACCAAATTTTCCAGACAACTAAATTTAAATGCAAAACTTCGGCATGGGGCTTCCCTGGTGGCGCAGTGGTTGAGAATCGTCTGCCAATGCAGGGGACACGGGTTCGAGGCCTGGTCTGGGAAGATCCCACATGCCACAGAGCAACTAAGCCCGTGCACCACAACTACTGAGCCTGCACTCTAGAGCCTGTGAGCCACAACTACTGAGCCCGCGTGCTGCAACTACTGAAGCCCGCGCGCGTAGAGCCCGTGCTCCGCAACAAGAGAAACCAACACAATGAGAAGCCCGCACACCACAATGAAGAGTAGCCCCCCCTCGCCTCAACTAGAGGAAGCCCGTGCGCAGCAATAAAAACCCAACACAGACAAAAATAAATAAATTAAATAAATAAATTTATTTAAAAAAACCCTCTGCGTGTTCAACTTCCTTGCTGAATGTTTCTTTTTTCCCAAAAAATTCATTACACACCTCCTTGACTTTTGAAGCAGAGTAAACAGAACACGGCTTAGATTTCCTTGATGATCCTGGATCATCGTGATCAACCTACCTAGCCCACTGAGCTGTAGCACAGCGACACCACTAGAGGCTCTCAAAGTAAGCAGAACCTGCGCCCCTACCCAAAGTGGTCCTACCCTGAAATGACTCTTGAATTCTAATCGCAGTTGCCTTCATTTTTAATGGTTTTCTGGCTCTTCTTTGCTATTGGGCTGTGCCCCCGGGGACCTTGCAACATGCTGAGACCAGTCTGCTCTGCAGTCCATTGGAGAACAGAGGTCAAGAGCAGGCACCCTGAAGGTAGGCTGACCTGGAGACGACACCCAGCTCTGTGCTTAGAAGCCTGATGCCTCTGGGCCAGTTACTCCAGCCTCTCCAGACCTCAGTTTCCTAATAGGAAATCCAACGGCCATGAGGATTAGATGAGGCCATGCCCACGTCCTCCATTCGGCTCTGACGCCTAGCACTAATGCAATGCATAACTGATTCCATGACTGTCTTTGGAACTGTGCCTTCAGTAAGAGTAAAAAGAATCTGAATAAGGATTTTAGGGAATATGAAAAACTTCAGGCACAGACATGCAAGCAAGCAAGCAAGCAAGCGCGCGCACACACACACACACACACAGAGAGAGAGAGAGAGAGAGAGAGAGAGAGAGAGAGAGAGAGAGAGGTAGATATTTGCCCTTGTTTTCTTACTTTGTTTCGCATTCCCTTTCTGGATAATTGAGCTCGCCAGATAAGTAAGCATTCTTGTTGGTAATTCATAATTCACATTTTCCTGGTGGCACCATCACTAGTATATTATATTCAGTATATTCATTCTTGGAGCTGTATCCTGGCAGGAGGTAGCTGAAACTGGTGTTTCTCAGATGTTCTGTATATGAATTCTCCACGCCTCCAACACAGAACATAAGAGCTTCGGATAACAAGGCTCGACAGGTATGGCTTCATCACCAGATGCCCCTGTCCCCTGTCAGACCTGAGGCTCCCATCACCTTCTCACCTGAATCCTGTTCTAAGACAGAGTTGGGTGCCTGGGGAAACTAGCCTGGAATCTCATTTTCTAATAAGTCAGCGTTGGAGCACACACATGCATGAGCGTGCACACACACGCACACGCACATACTTGCACACACACAAAGGATGTGCCGGGTGTTTGACTTCCCAGCCTTGCAGGCCAAGGAGGAAATTGATTTGTTATCCAGGCATATTATGTCTAGTGATCCAGACAGAAGCATTAGCTTTCAATTATCTGATATGTTTAGCATTATAAACAAACCGTCTGGAGCAACAGCTCCATGGAGCGCAGGCACCAGGGGGGCTGGAGGAGAGCTGCATCGGATCACACCAGCCAAGTCACCCGGTTCTCCCTCCCTTGACAGCTGTCAAGGGGGATACTAGAAGCCTGGGGAGCCTTCCTGGGCTGGCAACCCTGGCATGACAGCACGTGAGCACACCAGCTCTACAAGCAGCTGCCCGCCAAGGACCACGGTGAACCAGCCCCACATCACAGACACCCCCGGGACTGCAGAAAGGAACATTCAGATCGTGTGGTGAACAGATGGAAGATGGCAGCATCTGTGCTGGCTTCCTGATCAATTCCAAAGCTCGTGCCAGGAACGAACGGGGTATGTTTGTGTGCACACCTGTGCTCTTCAGGTGCTGAAATGCTGCGTCTCCTAACAGAGAAAAGGTCAAGGGCACACATCTGGAACTCAGCCAGCTCACTGGGGAGTCCAAGCTGCCCTGCTTGGGTCCCAGCCTGTGATCAGACTGACCTGCCCATCACCAGTCTGTCTGTTTCTCCCTATTTTCACTGCTGTCCACACATCCGCACACCAGGGAGCCACCGCCTCTAACTGCAAACGGCCACTGCCTCCTAGCTGGCCTCCCTGCTTTCACTCTTCTCCTTCCACAGTCTCTGCTCCAGAGTGATCATCCCCTCCCCTGCTTATAACCCTCCAACTGCTTCCTTTGGTCCTTACAATAAAATCCAAAACCCGGGCCGTGGCCTACGAGGTCCCTCATGAGCTGATTGTTAGCTGCTTCCATAGTCCCTTCGCTGAACACATTCCGCTGGTTTTCTAGGCCCTGGCCACACTGACGTGCCTTCTGTTTTTTAAACCTGCCAGGCTTATTCCCAGTCAGAACTTCCATGAAATGCCTTCCCTGACTCCTTTTAATCCCTCAGGTCTCCCCTCCAAGGTCACCTTCTCAGAGAAGCCGGCTCCTCTGTGAGCCCACCCTCCCTTCCCCGCCAGCTGCTCTGACGCAAGCCCGTTTATGTCCTTCACAGCCTTTCATAACCATCTGTAATTGTCTTATTTGATTATGTGATTACGTGTTTGTCGTGTCTCTAGAACTATGATACTTGAGAACAGAGATCCTATCTGTCTTCTTCCCCACTCCCTCACCTCCAGAATCTCAAATAAGGGCAGTTACCCCAGGATAAGTACATGCCTGGGAAGCCATCCAGGTTGGTGCTAAATAGCCACCTCGATGACCCAACTCATGCCAGAGGTTTTCCAGGCTCAGCACCGGCAAGGTCCTCACCCTGGGCCCAGCTGAGCAGCCCAGAGCCCTGGGCCAATCCCACAGGAACCCTGAACTTGATCTCTGAGGAGGAATGTGGCCCAGGGCACACCATTCAACATCCCAACTGGGGACAGGCAACTTGGGGCATCACTACAGAGCCCAGAAACGGGGTGATCCCAGAGGTCTCAGGAGGCCCAGATCCCCCCCCCCCAGGACCAGATGTCATGTCTACTGCCCACCACGGGGGTCAGGAGTGGGGGAGTGGGCAGGGCCTCCTCTCAGCAAACATGGCAGCAGATGAGATGGGAATGCTCTTGACACCTGAGCTCAGCTTTTCCATCTTTCCCTTGCCCAGGTGACGATGACCTTCACCAGAACATGAGTTTTCTGAGGGCACTGACCTGGGGTTTGTGTCCCCAGTGCCATGCAAATGCTCAGTGACATCTGGCTGAAGGAATGAATGAACCCCGAAGTGATCAACAGCAGAGCTTAAGTGTTTAGCCCTCTACCAGCCCCCCTGTGGACCTTCCCCTGCCCTCACCCCTCGAGACACCTTCTCGAGGACTCATTCCTATTTTCTCCCTCTCTCCTCTGTCCCCTCACTCTCACCCTCTTAGATTTTTCCATCAGCATACAAACACATCCTAGGAGAGCCCATTTCAAAGAAAATCTCCTGGACTCCATGTTCTCCAGCTACCAACTCATGTCTCTCCAGCTCCGTATGACAAATGTTTTCAAAAGAATTGTCTATATTCCCAGGCCTCACTTCCTCACCTCCCTTTGATTCTTCACCCCAATCTGTCTTCTGTTCCCACCACTCCACTGAAACTACACTGTCAAGTCACCAGTGGTTTCCACGTTGGCAAATTCTTCTCTGCCACCCAGTTTCCCAGTCTCTTGGTGGCATTTCACCTAGTTAACTACTCTCTCCTTCTGAAAACATTCTCTTCTCTAGGAATTCCTTAACTCCACTCTCTGCCGGGTTTCTTTCTATCTCCCTGGCTGGCCCTTCTTAGTCTCCTTTGCTGGTTCCATAGTCTTTGTCTGACCCCTCAGTGGTGGAGTCTCCAGGTTTTGCCCCCACCCGGCCACAGGGATCTCACCCAGGTGCTTGGCTCCAAACACCATCCAAGCGCCCAAAGGTGTCTCTAGTCAGACCTCTCCACTGAGCTCCAGGCTCTTCCCTGATACGTCCGCAGGTCCAACACCAGCCCTTGCTGTCCTCCCACTTGGGCTTCTCCATCTCAGTAAATGACACTGGTACCACCCGGTCGTCCAAGTCAAACTTCATCATTGATTGCTCCCTTCCTTCCCTCCAACAGCCGCCCCTTAGCAAGTCCACCTCCACAGGAGATCATCAGCTCTGTCCGCTCCTCAGAACCTCCACTCTTATCACCCCTGATCACCCAGGCCACCATCGCCCCTCACAAAGACCACTGCCTCAAAAGCATGACCACTGCTTCCACTCCCACCTGACTAAACCTGTCCTCGCACAGAAGGCTGAATGAGCTTTTCATAACATAAATCAGATCATGTCCCCCTCCCCCACCCACTCCCCACAAAAAGAAACCTCCAATGGCTTCTGCACTTGAGATGGAATTCAGACTCCACCTCAGCCAGCAAGATCCTCCGTGTCTGGCTCATCTCTCTCCCTCCTCAGCTCAGACTAACCTTACCCTTGTTCACTTGGCTTTCCTCCCACTGGTCTTCTTTCTAGTCCTCAAAACATCAAGTTCCCTCCCCCCTCTCAGGACCTTTGCAGTTGGTTTTGTCCTTAAAAGCACTTGGACTCCCCTTCAATGTCATCTCCTCAGGGAGGCCTTCCCTGACCAACCACCTAAAGACATTCTGTATCACCTTCCTCTGGATCAATAGTTCTCAAGCCGGGGTGGATTTAAGCCCTCAGAGAACACTTGGCAATGTCTGGGGACATTTTTGGTTGTCATGACTGGGGAGGGGCTACTGCATCTAGTGGGTAGGGGCCAAGGATGTAACTAAATATCCTACAACACAAGACAGCCCCTCACAACAAAGAGTTATCCCCTCCAGAATGTCAGTAGTGCCAAGGTTGAGAAATGTCACTCTAGGTACATCCTTTATATCATTTGACAAAATCTATAATTACCTCATGTATGTGTTTACTTGTTGACTGTGTCTCTCCCCCAACAGAATGCAAGCTCTCTGAGGGCAGGCAACCTATCTTGTTCACTACTGTATCCACAACACTCAGCCCAGTTCTTAGTACAAGGTAGAAGATTTAAACGAACAAATTAATAAATGACTGTACTTCCTCAGAACCCTGGGACCTTGCAGCAAGTCATGAAAAGGCTATGGTTCCCAAGGTCTTGACGGGACCAGCATTTTCTCCAACTATTTGAAAAGACAAAGGTGTAAAGAAGCAAGCTGTGCCTGGCGGGTAGGGGAGGGAGGCACAGCCCTGTGGCCCCTTGGAGACAGTCCCCTCTTGTCTACAGATGAGACGCAAACCACATTGATCATAAACCCTCCAGTCCCTACTAGACATCTCAGCTTTGAACTAGGAGAGAAAGAGGAGGTCTCTGATCAAGAGCAGAAACAGCCTGAGGCAGGGAGAGACACATTAGCTTTGACCCTTTCTCCCCAATGGGCCTTGGAGGAGAAAGTCTGAGTGAGAAGGAAAGTCTACTCTAGGCCGGAGCAGGTGGCTTGAAAGTAATCCAATAGCGCAAGCTCTGGGCCTAAGAGCAGCTGGCCGCAGCGGTCCTGAAAGTGCTGCCTTTCGAGTGGCCAATTTCCTTAGGAAAATCTGAAATGGCCAGGCTACCCTTTACTGAATTATAAAGCACTTATCACTTCTTTAATAACTACCCGTATGGAGGACTTAATTCACTCAAAATGGAAGTTATAAAGGCAAATTGGTAAGTGAGCATTAGGCTCAAGTGTGTTGCATAAAGACTTACGAGGGCAATATTTTCCCCTATTAAAAGGGTAGATTTCCTCGCTGCAACTCGGCCTCAGAGTTAATGCGGAGAAGTCGCTCCAAAGCTCTGGGTGCTTTCATTGCGAGAGGGTAATTCCAGGTCACTGGAAGGAAAGGGAGTCCTTGACTTTGCGGGAATAATTATCCCCAGAACCTAAGGGTTTCAGAGTGATTAGTTAAGGTAGCCATCAGGAAGACAAGATCACAAGTGTGGTACCTAGCCTTCCCTCTGCACGGCAAGCTGGGATGGGACCAAACCACAGAGAAGAGAGAAGTCACGGCACAAAGGAAGAAGGGTGAGCTGGCCCAAGACCGGAAACAGGATGTGGAGTGGGAGACTGCAGGGAGAGAGGCTCCTTTAAAGCATCACTGCTGGAAGAAACACTGGCTCATATCCGAGACCTAAAAGGAAGGCGTCAACAGCATTAACCCTTGTAATCTGTAAGGAAACCAGCACTTCAGTTCCTTAAGTTTCCAAAGGATTCCACTTTGGGGGCTGGAGAGATGCAGTTTTTTCTCTTGTTAACTTTTTTCACTTTCTTGCTTCAGCATCGTGAGCAGTTTCCTATCCTCTGGCAATAAGCTCTCTGTTCTCTTCCCCATCTACTCACTCTGTTGGAAGACATCCCTCCATTCACATGACTTCAATTACTGCCTAATTAGAGATGAATTCCAGCTCTACAGCTCTACCCTTAATGCCTAACCTCTCCACTGTCCTGTCTTCCTGTTCTCACAATACGCATTACCCTGGACACCTAAGAACAAAAACATAGACAGAACAGCTTACTCTTACCTCCTGAATTCTCCCAAACTACCTCTGCTGAGTCCTCCTGACTTGAAACATTAGAGCAGAGATCGAGTAGATTTCAACTTACGTGCAATACCAGTGGGTTAGTGAGAGTTAACACAGATTGCTGTGTTTAGAAGGAGTCTGTGGTTGAGCCCAAAAAAGAACTGTGATTGATTAGTGATGTCTGCCCTGGGCACAGGATACAGAAGGGCACAGGATACAGAAGGGCAACATAAATACCATCTATTAACCATATCTATCCAAGAAGACTTTTGATATCTCTCTCTCACTCCTTTTCAGATTCAAGTCCTACTAATCTCTCCTCTGCTGATATTTCTAGTAGCTCCCCTCATCTTTTTATGTCCACAGCCCCTACCTGAGAGAGCCTCATGTCCAGATGGATACAACAACCTTGTAGCAGACCTTTCAGCTTCCAGCCTGTTCTAGGCTCTACTCTCCCAATGATGACACTGAACCTGTCCCTTAAAGGCTCAAAACCCTACAATGGCTAACAAATGCTTCTCACGCCAAACTGAAACATCTTAGGAAGCTAAAGTCTGCGGGGAAAGCTGTAGCTGAGGAGAAGGGGATGGACAAAGGGGCACAGATCCTTGGAGGAAAGAAGCAACTTTTTCTCTATTTCCTGTGTCCAACCCATTGCACTGGTGAAATGTTTCCCTGAAGCTCAACTCCAAACCAAAGCTGAGAGGAAGGGGGGACTGCGAGTTGGACTTGTATGAATGGCTTTTGTAACTCTCATCTTCTATATATATCCTCCATATATCCCCTCATGCTTTTGTCACAGAAAATAAAAAGTCAGGCTGTGTGAGGGAGGTGTGCTCACCTCAGCAGAGAAGCCAGCCTATCAAGCTTCACCATCCTTCTCCTCCCTAGTTCTTCTCTAGACTTTTGGAAGCAGTTTGGTGCAATAAAAAATAATAGGCTTTGGAGTCAGCAATGAACTTGAATCTCCAGCCTGCCACTGGCTAGCTGGGTAACCTCCCATGGCCTCAATTTCTGCATCTATAAAATAAGGATAGTGATGCCAATTTCATGGAGGCATCATAAAGATGAATTAAAATAGTGTTTGTACAAGACGTAGCACATTGTCTGGAATATGCCAGAGCTCAGAGAATGATGATTGTCCCTTCCAAAAAGAAAAGCAATGTGACATCATAAGAAAATACATATACTGGGTCTCTGCTCCCATTTTCAGACACATAGCTCCTAAAACCCTTGGAATCTCCAGTGCTGTGTCTTTTTGTGATGTGTCTTTTTGTATGATAATAAGATAGCCCTTGGCTGGGAGCTCCTGGAGAGCCTCAGGATGGGAGCTGGTAGCCGAGGAACCCAACCAAGTGATTACAGGGTTGGAACTTTCAGCCCCACCTGACTGGAGGTTGAATTAATCATCAAAGGCCAAGAAGTTAATCAATTATGCCTACATAATGAAGCCTCCATAGAAATCCTAAGTGGGGTTCAGGGATCCTCTGGGTTCATGACCACGTGGAGGGGCTGGGAGGGTGGCGCACCTGGAGAGGGCGTGGAACCTCCGTGACCCCATCCATACCTCGCCCTTTGCATCTCTTCCACCTGGCTGCTCCTGAGTGGTATCCTTTTATAATAAACTGGTAATAATAAACAGTAAGTAAACTGTTTTCCCAAGTTCAGTGAGCTACTGTAGCAAATTACCAAACCCAAGGAGGGGGTCCTGGGAACCTCTGATCTATAGCTTGTCAGTCAGAAGCTCAGGTGACAGCCTGGACTTGTGATTGGCATCGGAAGTAGTGGGGTGATGTAGTCTTATGAGACCAAGTCCTCACCTGTGGGATCTGACACTCACTCCAGGTAGGCGGTGTCAGAATTGCTTTGAATTGTAGGACACTCACTCAGTGACCAGAGAGAATTACAGGATTGATTAGTATGGGGGGAAATCACATGTTAGATGGCCAGAAGTGAAGAACTGTATTGAGAGCAGAGAAAAAGAAGTGAGTTTTTTTCTTCACAAGCCGTCACTGGATTGTACAGGCATTGAGATCAGGAACTGGGGCCTCCTTGGTCAGGAGAGTGACAGTGCTTGTAGCTGCACTGGTTGAGGCTGTGACATGCATGTAGTGTGAGACCCTCTTCCCCATCTCTCCCCTCACACACCCCGCCTTCTAGTAGAACACAGGCTGCACTTTACAAGTCAACCCAACAAAGCACTTGCCGCTGGGACTCGTTCCCTCCTGCTTCCTCTGAGCTACTGTTCCTGTCTGCCAGCCAGCCCGCCCCTGGGTACCCAACGAATGTTCGTGAAGCTGAACATCTTTTTTCAGGTGCCAATATGCCGCATCTTCCTCCCTCCACTAAGCTTTTATCAAACCATCCTCACCCAGTTGCAATGACCAGTGATTCCCCCCCCTCACCCTCCAGTTACTGGGGACTTGTGTCTGCGTGGCTGCTGGTGTAGGTGTGTGACCCTCTCACCTGCACGTGGAGGCAGCATTTGCCTGGCTTCCCTCAGGGGCGCATAAATTCCTTGACAACAAAGTCCGCTGCAGTCTTTATTTTGGTCGCCCTCCTCTGGCCCTGTGCTGGCTCTGTGCTCCAAGTGGTCAGAGCCCACAGAGGTTCCCAGCAGCTTCTCCTTGAAACTGGGACCAGGGGAGCTCCAACCTGTGGTAGAGAAGAGCTGCCTAGGGTGTGGGGCAGGGCTGGGGTCCAATGTCAAGGGTCAGAAAAGCACAAAACGTAGGGCCGAGGAGAGATGTTGCTGACCCATGCTCCTCAGACCTCCTCCTTCAAACCTCAGCTCAGACGGACCCTCCTTCTGGGAACCATTCCTGGTCCTCCCCTTCCAGGTCCTGAGTGACTTGGCTATGCTGTCCATCCCAGAACCATGGTTGATACTCAAGATAGGTGACAACTAGTAGAGCACAAACTCCGACCAAAAAGCACTCCAGCCAAAGGGCTGCATCAGGGCCCCGAGGGTCTCCGCCTAAGCCCGGTACTGATGCTTACTTAGCTCCTGGATCCCGGAGGGGCCAGGGTGGCTGGAGAATCAGGTGTGATCACTAAGGGAGCTCAGGACGCAGGTGTTTAACCACTGCCATGGAAGCACTTCACCATTTTAACAACCTCCAGACCTTAGCTGGCATGTGCTGACAGAGTATCAGCTCTACGCACAAGCTGTGCTTCTCACAGGACACTCACCATGTTGTCTTGTACCCTGTGACACCCCTGTCTCCCCATAAGACTTTGAGATCCTTGGGGGCAGGGACTGTGTTTTTTATCTCAGCATCCCCAGCACCAAGTCGGGCGCCCAGCTCCAAAAAGCCCTCAATAAACATGGCATGGCTGCGGCAGGAGCTCTCCTTTCCTGTGCTGTCAGCTTCACGCTGGGGCGAGAGCACCATCTGGGAGTCCCCGGTAGGACAGGAAAACTGAATGCCACAAAGACACCGGTGGTGTTCTGTTAGGGAGCCTGGTCACGCACACTCCCTGGAGACTAACCCTCTCATTGGAGGTATAGAAACCCCAAGGTCAAGGTGGTGCCTCGGCCTCCAGCTCCAACACCTGGGGGAAACTTCTTGGGAAGCCAGCCTATGGCCCCGCCCCTGCAGGCATTCCTCCTTTCCAGGCTGCTGACAGCGGGGTTTGCTCAGGACACCAAGGGCCTTGGCAATGTGGAACTGCACTGCAGGCTCCCCAACTGGAGTTCAGCCGCGGGATGGCCCGGGCTCCCCCTTCCAGGAGAAATGGCACAGGAGAGAAAGTAGCGGCGATGCCCAGTGAGTACGGGAAAAGGGACATCTACAAGCTGGGGCGGGAGCTAGAGACAACAGACACGGGATATTCCCGGCACACTCCAAGAGAGCTTGAGCTCTCTTCTTAAGCCACGCACGAGGAGAAAGGAACACAGAGCCCATGGCTGTCGGGATGGAGGGTGACAGTGACTAAGCTGACAGCATGACTGAGCACTGACCAGAGCCTCTGCTGCTGGGCTGGACCGTGCCCAGCTACTCTCACCACGAGGAAGGACTTGATGTCTCCAGCTGCCTGGAGCACCTTTACCCTGCGGGCTCTTCTCAGGCTGGTCCGGCAGAGCCGAACCTCGGCACAGGTGGGGCTGGAACTCCACTGCAGTCATTCATTTATAAAGGACCCACTATGCACCAGCTGCCTCCGCCCAGCATCTGGGGTACCCCAAGAGGCCTCCTGTGGCACCAAGCCGTGGTCGCCGCCTCGTGCTCACTGTGTCTCATCAATAGGACAGAAGCTCTTCCCAGGTCCTGGTTGTTACTTCAGTGAGATGCTGGGGGTCCTGCCCAAATTCTAGCCACTCAGCTGGGCCCTAACGACCCAGAAAGGACACATCAGCCTCCTTTTCCCAGCGGATGGGCCCAGGTTTCACGATTTCTCATCACCACCTTGCTAACGGCTCATGGGACCAATTTCAAATCGCGTGGACTCCTGTCTGACCCCTTGGAATCGCAGCATTATCGGTTCCTGTTATCAATAGCTTTGCTGCCCAGACCCCCCATATTAGAGCCCACGGTCAGCCACACCAGCCCAGATCAGACCCAAGGCCCCCATACCCTACTCCGCCATGACAGGTTGGAAAGGGAATGCTGGCTATACTCTGGGGACCAGCCCAACAGCTGTGTCAGTTTCCCTTAAACCTGAACTCCCCTGTCCCTAGCTTCCTTCCTTTCCTTCACCAGCATGGCACTGGGAATTTGAAATGCCCAGTAGCTGCATCTACCACCAATGGATCCCAGGGCCCTGTCCCTGGGTGTGTGAGGGTATGGTAGGGCCACTCAAGCCTCACAACCACCACGTGCAACTCAAGAATGCAAGTCCCAGGCCAGCACAGGGGGAAAAACTGTTTAGGACTCAGATCAGACCCTCAAGGAAACTGTGTGACACCAGACTCTCACTTCTGGGTACTTCCTAGAGGCTATGTGTGTGCAGAGGGGTTAAGGTGCAAATGAGCCCAAGGCAAACAAACACTCCCAATTCACACCATCTGGACTCATGGGTGGCTTTGGCCGGCCCACCAAGGTGGAGATGGTGCTGAGTCTGCTAGGCCCAGTGCTTAAATTTGTGAGATGTTTGCCATTGCCTGACGGTGCCTGGGGGCCCCAACCCTTCAGAACATTAGGACAGGACACCAAGAGGCTGGGCTTTTTCTTAATGGAAACTGCCTGTTTGCTAAAGAGGGCCCAGTCCATTGGATCTAGTCCTGAGAGATTTCCCTGGGATAAACATTTGCATAGGGCACACCAAGCTCTTCTTAGGGACAGCAGCTTTACGAAATAAATGTGAGAGGGGCTCTAAATTATTCTGACCTCTTCTATTCCCTCTTTCCTTCTTTTCTTTGTAAAAGATAACACATTTCCAAGAGGTCTGGATTCCTGAAAAGAGATCACACTAGGGTCGAAATTTGCAAATCTATCTGCATTCAAAGAGGGTCAGGGGTCCACAGATTAGCATTCCCAAACACCCCTTAATGGCTTTTCCCCAGGTGACTACCACTGCCCCAAACCTGCAGGAGCTCCCCTCCAAGTCTCCATTTCTCGCCTTCCAGGTCCTCTCCTAATTAATCTCACCCCGGGTGGGAGGCGGGGGAAGCTTCTCTCCACCACCAGCCTGCCTCTCGGCAGCTTTGCCAGCTTCTCCCCACCTCACTTCCGTCGGAAACCCACCCCGCCCCCAGTTCATTGGCTTCCTCTCCCTTTAGTCATTCATCTCCTCTCCCAGCCAGCCGATCTGTGCAGTCTGAAATCATACTTGGCGGTGACGGAGAGAATGCCCCATTCTCTAAAGCAGAAGCCTCAGAGAACCCAGAGAGTGAGTCAGTGTTTCCGAAAGGCCGCACGCACTCAGCAGGCTCCTCTGGACTGTCATGGGGTGGGGGGGTTTGCGGCGGAAGTGAGGTGGGGAGAAGCTGGCAAAGCTGCCGAGAGGCAGGCT